>NW_006408685.1:5284193-5294297 GCF_000296735.1 Chrysochloris asiatica
ACTTTCCCTTAGTCTTTTACAGTAGTGGTCCTATGCAGTATTTCTCTTTTTGTGACTGACTAATTTCACTCAACATAATGCCCTCAAGGTTCATCCATGTTATGTGGTGGCTTGCAGCTTCCTTGTTGTTCTTCAAGGTAGCATAGTCATAGAATAGATTTTTAGGATTAATATTTCTTGTGTTATCACTGTTGTTAAGTGCGTCGAGTTGGTTCCAACTCATAGCAATCCTGTATAAGGTTTCAGGGAGCAGGGCTGGTGAGTTTGACCCACCGACTTTGTGGTTCAAACCAACTTTTTGGTCCAATGTTTTATCCCACAGCTCCACACCAGGACTCCATTTCTTGTAGTACAGAAATTTTTTATCTGAAATTATGTTTTCTTCTGTTAGAGTAAAATAAGATAACTTATTTTTTTATTATTAGTTAAAAATAAGATACTTGTGGGTGGGGGAGGGTGTCAGTGCTTCCATGTGGCATTGTGGCATGGCTGTCTTCCATGGCCATATAGGCGTTAGCTTCAGGTCCCAGTCCCCTGTTTGTGGTCTGTTTTATACGTGGTTCACTAGGGTATTTATTGTTTCCCACCCCTACATTCCAGATCACTGTACAGTCTTCGTCATGGTTTTAAAATGAGTGCAGAGAAGTGTTCTCATTTTCGCTACTCAAACTAATAATATTCATGCTGATTTGTCACATCTTCTATTTCAGTCACCTTGGTTCAGGGGCAATAAGGTTCCTGTTTGTGTTTAAGAGCTCGTTATTTCAGCCTCAGAGGGTACAAAGAGCACCCTTTCCCTTTTCTCTGTCACCTCAGGACTCTCACACCTCAGCTGACTCTGCCAGGCAATTCTGATAAGTCTGCAGTCCTGTCTTCACTGTCTCTCTGTTGCCCCTCCATCTACCAACTTCCTGTCCCTGTTGCCCTCTGGTTTCATTTTAATAAAAGTAGCTGTTACCTCCCCCACCCCCCCAAAAAAGATACTACCCTTATAAAATTATATCTATTTTCAGTCTCCTCACATGCATGTGGAAGTTGGATATTGAATATGGAAGACTGCAAAAGAATCAATGCATTTGAATTATGGTTTGGGAGAAGAATATTAAAAGTATCATGGATTACCAGAGGAACAAACAAATCTGTCTTAGAAGAAGTACAGCCAGAATGTTCCTTAGAAGCCAGGAAGTTAGACTTTGTCTCTTGTGTTTTGGATATGTTGTCAGGAGGGATCAGTCCCTGAAGAAGGACATCATGCTTGGTAAATTGGAGGGTCAGTGAAAAAGAGGAAGACTACCAATAAGATAGTCCTGGTGTGGCGCTGTTGGTTAATGCGCCAGACTGTAAAGCCGTTTGAACTTCAAGGTCGGCAGTTCAAGCTCACCAGCTGCTCCTCAGAAACCCTATACAGGGTCGCTATGAGTCGGAAATAACTCGACGGCACTTAACAACAACAGCAACCAGTGAGATGGATTGACACAGTAGCACAAACCATGGGCTCAAATACAACAATTGTGAGGATGCTGCAAGACCAGGCCGTGTTTCATTCTGCTGTGCATAAAGATATTATGGTAGGAACTGACTCAACGGCACTGAACAACAACATGCTCCTTAGGCATGAGAATGGCGAAAACTGAGCTTGCTTACTTTGAATACATTATCAGGAAAGACCAATCATTAGAAAAGTACAACATGTTTGGTAAAGTAGAGGGTTAGTCAAAACAAGGGAAATCCTCAGTGAGATGGACTGATACAAGTGCTATAACAATGCACTCAATTAACATAGCGTGGTCAACATATTTGAAGGAAACCACAACCACCATCAATTTATTCATCTATCTTTTTTATCTATCTATAGCTGCCTATCATCTATCCATCTACCCATTTATCTATCTACATCTGGAGAAATGTCTAGAATAAATGACACTGGACTGAAAATACCACTGATTTTTTTTTTTTTTTTCTGGATAGAAGAATTTAGTGTGATTAGTTGTTTCTGTAAAATTTAAATTAAGATAAGAATCATTTTTATAAAACACTGGAAGTCATTACTTTAAAGGAAAATCAATGGTAGCATTATGCATTGGGAATGGTAATGAACCAGGAAGCAAAACACCTGGAATTGAGCAAGACTCTGGGCAAGTAATTCGCTGTGAAAACTTCTCTAGGCCAGTTTCATTATTGGTAAATGAGTTCAGAGTTTCCTGCAGCATTAACGTTTTATGAACTTAAATGGATAACTCCTACGTGAATTCTTATGAAAGTTTAAAAAAAAAAAAAGGTTAATCATTTTCCCCATCAATTATCTCAATTGGTCTTAGATTTAATGAATAATGTTTTCTTCCTTTGCCATAACTGATACACATTACAAACTACGTATTACTATATCCTTGTCATTCTCAAAATGATAAACAGGCAGTTTGATCTACATCAACAATTAAAGAGATGTAATAACGAGAATACAAGTACAGAAAATCCTTCTGGTAACACTACAGACTACTTCAAATGTGCAGGTAAAAGTTGGCAATTAAGGAAAGAAGGAAAGGAAGAAAAGACTACATTTCCCAAAGCTTGCTCTCTCAATCCAAACATGTGCTAAAGATATAAAATACTGTAAAATACAGATATAAATTGTTCAAATCATTAGGAGAATGATCTGACTTATAGATGAGTTCACAATACCTACAGAACTATAAGCATTTATGACCAGGGTTTCTTAGTTCTCACTGGTTTCAAACCTGACTTTGTACACCTTTTTTTGCTTCTGAAGCCTGTGTTATACACCAATTGGTTGTTTCTTGTATTATTTAATCTGCTGAACTCAAGAGCCCCCAACGGGTGTAACTATGTGTTAATTAAAAATTCAATTCCACATAGCTCAAAAATGAAGCAGTATTTCTCCCCCAAAGTCCTAATTCAGTGCCTCTAAATTTAATTCTCAAATTGACCTTTATATTGCTCAGTTATATCTCAATAAATTTGTCCTATTTGTGACAATCATGTAATTATCACTTACCATGCTGAGATGTTAATGCAATTTTACTAACGTAAGAGCTGATACAAACTATACACCTATGGAAATTAAATGTTACAGGTGCCATAAAACATTTAAATAATGTCACTAGGAGTTTAAACAAATATTGATAGGTTGTCAGCAATTAAAGAGAACTTACCTTTGCAATTATTACTGACTGAACTGGGTAGCAAACAGTTGCTCCTAAAGTGGCTAGTCCCAGCGGATAAACAATTTTCTTAAATCTAGAACCTATAAAAGCCAAGCAAATTATTATATTCCAAACACATGCAACCTAAGACTTTACATTTTATAATTTTAATATTCTCTTTGTTCCTCGAGTCATCATTTTTTGTTAAATTGCTATTCAGGTAATAATACTAAGACAATAGCTAAGACACCCTAAAGATCTGAATTTAATTAATATACTTTTTGTCAACATGTCAAATTTAAGAAAAGTGTTCTTAATCTAACAGTGATAATTACCTACACAAGAGGCTTTGTCTATGTTCTTATTTTTTAAAGACTGCTAACATTAAGGTCATGGTGTGGCACTTCAGGATAATGCACTGGACTGCTATGTCAGTTTGAACCGCAAGGTCGACAGTTCAAAGCCATCAGTCACTCCTTGGAAATGCTATACAGGGTGACTATGGGTCAGAACCAACTTGACAGCACTTAACAACAACAACCTTAAGGTCAGTGGTTCACACCCACCAGCTGCTCCTCAGAAACTCTATATAGGGTCGCTATGAGTCAGAAATGATTCGACGGCACTTAACAACAATAAACTCAAAATTGCAACTGCATTTTTTCAAGTATATAATGAAGCATTAAAATATAGAGAATCAATCATCATTGTGACACCATATTAAATTGGAATTGACTCTTTTATATATTCTTTTTTATTAAGTCCTTGTTGCTGTTGTTGTTAAGTGCCATCGAGCCAGTTCTGACTCAAAAGACCCTGTATAGGGTTTGTGAAGCTTTAAATCTTAGAAGGAGCAGAAAGTCTCATCTTTCTTCTGCAGAGTGGCTAGAGGGCTCGAACTGCAGACCTTGTGGTTCACAGTCCGGTGCTTATTGTATGAAAGTGAAATATTCAACTAAGTAACCAGCAAAGGGTTTTTAAAGGTATATAACTCCTCCATGTTACTGATTTAAAATAATGAATACTCTAATAATTGCTAACAAAATAATTCATTTCCAAAAATACTTTAAACATCTAAGAGTTCTTTACAAATTTTCTTTTTGACAGCAAAATTATTTTCAAAAAAATCTTACCAATAGAATTTCACTAGGAACTTCAATACCTGAGGTGGCTTCAAGTAGCTCAAGGAAATTTCTTCCATGAACTTTCTGAAGCCACCTTTTATAAAACGTATACACGTGAAGTTGTTCTGGTTAAACTGGGGTTGGGAAGCTCAAGACTGAACCCTGCCTTGAGGTCTTTTCCCTTATCCCTATTGTTGTCATTGTGTCATCGAGTCGGTTCTTACTCATAGCGATGCTGTATAGTTTCCAAAGAGTGGAAGGCGAGACTGAACCACTGACCTTGTGATACCAACCGACCTTGCAGTCTGATGCTTATCCTATAGCACCACACCAAGACTCCTTACCCCTACTGTTGCTAAGTTTCGTGGAGTCGGTTCCAACTCACTGCAACCCTGTTATAGGGTTTCTGAGGAGTAGCTGGTGGGTTTGAACTTCCAGCCTTATGGTTCTGAGTCCAGTGCTGATCCTACAGCACCATACCAGGAGTCCCTACTACCACTTTTATGTAGTCTCCCAGGGACCCCAGGTTCTCAGAGAAGTTTGAAACTCAAGGACCGGAGCAATAGCTTAGTTTTAAAAGATCATTATTCAAAACATACTAATTATGCAAATAAAAGCTTATCTGGGTACCCTGAGTTCTTTAAATATGATCTGGGCAATCAGATAAAAGGGTTCATTAAATGAGGCTGTTGTTGTTAAGTGCTATTAAACCTGACGAATGGGACCCTGTATAGGGTTTCCAAGGAGCAGATGATGGATATGAACCACTGACCTTGCGGTTTGCAATCTAATGTTTATCCTACAGAGCCAAAGGCAAGTCCTTTTACTCTCTACAAGTTTTTCCAACACTCAATAACAGGAAACTTTTAGTATATCTGTGTAGTATATATCAATAAAGACAAAGGTAAAAAAAATAGTTGGCAAAGCTTAAAAGCAACTTTATAGTTATTTGTTGCTGCTAAGTGCTGTGGAGTTGGTTCCAACCCATAACAACTCTATATAGGTTTTCAAAGGAACAGCTGATGAGCTTGAACCACCAATCTTGCAGTTCTGTCCTTGCAGTCCAGCGTATTAACCCACAGCACCACACCAGGACTCCCTTTAAAGTTTCGGAAAGGCAAAAATAAGGGTAGTTTTCTGTCAGGTTTAACTATTATAGTCATGTCTACAATACATTGAGGGTGTGGTGGCAGTGTAGGCTAAGAACTGGACTGTGAACCACAGGTTTGGCAGTTGAGTCCATCAGCCATTCTGTGGGAGAAAGATGAGGGTTTCTGCTACTGCAAAGATTTACAGCCACGAAAACAGGGTCGCTATGAATTAGAAACAACTCAATGGCACATAACAACACAGTAAACTGAGGAAGTGAGATGTTTCAGCCTCTAGTTTAGCTTTCCTTTACATTGGTTTTAGTGGTACTGTGAACAAAAGTCTAGGTATATAAACACACGTTGCTTCTTTAGTTCTACTTACTATTATTCCAGTATCTGCTAAGAATGCAATTTTGTTTTTTATTTTACTGTCCTAATATCTCTTATTGCACTGGTGTGGTGCCTTAGGAAAAGCAATTGACCTGAAGGTCAGTTTGAACTGCAAGGATGGTGGTTCAAACTCAACAGGTGCTCCTCAGAAACCCTATAAAGGGTTGCTATGTGTCAGAATCAACTAAATAGCACACAAAAACAACATCTCTTACTGTAGGTTCCCTTGATTCAGCCAAATCCCTCTAATTGTGGTGTTTCTAAAATTGGAAAGTGTCAGTTTTTCCTTCATGTATCATTATAGAGGTTTACAAAAACTTACATTCATCTCTCTTTATTTGATAAAAGACGCCAGGTTACAAAACATAAATTTTCATATGTGTTCAACAGTCCTACTCCCATAACGTGGGAAGGATATTAGACACAGCTGGTGCTGTAAGACAGCACTGGATTGCGAATCATAAGGTCAGCAGTTCAAACCCATCAGCTACTCGTTGGAAACCTTATACAAGGTCACTATGCGACAGAAATGACTCGACAGCACTTAACAACAACAACAAAAACAACTATCTATATACCGCTTTTTTTTCACTGGACTATTCATTCAATGATTTCATTCCTCTAGGTATTTATCTGTATTATAAAACAGTTATACTAAACCAATTGCCATTGAAAATTTTTGGACCATAACTAATCTTAAATAATTTTTTTTTTTACATTATGAACTATGATCCATTATACATACAAACTTCACTGAGACAAGTTTCAAAATATAGCACACTCTAATTTTTTTAAATGAAATGCTTGTTGAGGTCAACTATATTTATTCCACTAACCAATAATAGGATAAGTAACACAGTTTGAAAAACACTGAGTCAGATTACTCCAGCTCGAGCATGGAGACGATGATAAATGACCTAAGGAATATTTTCTCTTATATAAGAATTATAAAACCATCACTGAGATTGAGCCAACTTTGGTCAATTTACTTTAAAATTTAATTCTGTGAGACATATACTATATATTGTCATGTTGTTGTTGTCGTTGTTGTTGTTAGGTGCCATCAAGTTGGTACCGACTCATAGCAACCTTATGCACAGCAGAACGAAACACTGCCAGATCCTAGGCCAACCTCACTATTTTCTGCCACAGTTGAGTCTATTGATGCTGTCACTTGGCCAATCCATCTCGTTGGGGGTCTTCCTCTTTTTTTCTGACTCTCCAACTTAACAAACATGATATCCTTTTCCAGAGAATGGTCCATCCTGACAATATGTCCAAAGTATGAGAGACAAAGTTTGCCCATTTTGGCCTCCAAGGAGCACTCTGGCTGCATTTCTTCCAAAATGGATCTATTGGTTCTTTTGGAAGCCCATGGCACTTTCAATATTCTCCTCCAACAAGATAACTCAAAAGCATCAATTTTTCTATGGTCCTCCTTATTCACTGCCCAGATTTCTAATGCATAAGAGGTTATTAAAAATACTATGGGGGCTCAGAAGTCAATGGCGATTAAGGTGTAGGTGTAGGTAAAGTCGCCGTCAGCAATAACACAGAAAACCAGGCAAAAAAGAGCCTGAACAGAGTTCCAAAACTCAGACCCACAGAGATAGGAATATTTTAAAGGTTTGAAGGCTTATAACTTGTGGAGTTTGGAGCTGAAGTAAAAATTCGCGTAATTTTAAATCTGCCAGGCCGAGCTCGGAGGTCTAAGCCCACCCTGGGCAAGACCAAACAGCAGGACCAAATAGGGGCTGCAGAGACACCGTGGGAACCTTAGGAAAAAAAAGGTGCACAACATACTTTGTTAGTTTTGCGCTGTTCTGATTTTATTTTATTTTTTTTTCTTTGGTATCGGGTAATTGATGCACTCAGTGATTGCCCTCCTGAATTCTAGTGAATAGAGGAAGAGCCTGAGCTGAGTGACCATCCCCCACCCTCACTATGGGCAGTTTCTTCTGCCAGGAATCTGCACAGACACTAAGCCCAAGCTGTGACGCTGAGCTGCTTCCCTTTTGGCCTGTTTTTTATCACAGGTATAAGAGGAGTCCCGGTATGGTGCTGTGGGTAAGTGCGCCAGACTGCAAAGCCTTTTGAACTGCAAGGTCGGTGGTTCAAGCTCACCAGCTGCTCCTTGGAAACCCTATACAGGGTCGCTGTGGGTCAGAATTGACTCTACAGCACTTAACAACAACAAGGAGAGGAGGGCAGAAGTGTCTGAGAGTTTAAAGGCAAAATCTCTCAGGCAGCCAGGAACTTAGGATATTAAAGACATACTTACATTAAGCTACAGATTTTTTTTTTCCTTTCCCCTCTTTTTGTTCTTGCCCTCCTCTTCCCTTTTTTGTGATTAGAGACTCCTGCATTCAATCATGTTTTTGTTAGTACTAAATCATTTTCTTCTGTTTTTTTCTTTTTTCTTTTTCTTTTGTTTTTCTTTTTCCTCTTTCTCCCATTTTTGTTTTTGTTTTTGATTTTGATTTTGCTTTCTACGCGACTAGTGTGGTTTGGCTGTTCCATAGCCTCCCTTCTGCTTTTGGAGGACTCTTTGTCTCCCTATATTAGACGAGAAGAGTCAGCAACTGCTGCCAAATAGCCAAGCTGCAATCACACTTTATAAAACACCAAAACCTAGGCAAGAACCAATACCAACTGCCATACACCAGGGAAAGAGGCAACACGTGTGAAAGTTACTCTGAGTTAAGCAATGTTGTTTGTTGTTGTTAAGTGCCATCGAGTCAGTTCCAACCCATAGCGACCCTGTACAGGGTTTCCGAGGGTGTAAATCTTTTACGGGAGTAGAAAGCCTCATCTTTCTCCCACGGAGCGGCTGGTAGTTTCGAACCGCTGACCTTAAGGTTCAATAAGAAGAGTAAAAAGAGAAGCCCACACCCTGACCACATCTTCCTGGAAGCAATCAGAAAGCATAAAAAATTACCAAAGCACACACTCAATTAAAGTATTAGGACCACAGATAAACAATAAACATGTCCAAGAAGCAAAAGCAGATGACCATATCAAGACATGTCCAGGAAAAAGAAAAACTATCTGAGACAAATGACCTAGAAATACACCTGGACTTCATTCGGGAAGGAGGGCAGGCCTTGGAAATGCCTGAGAAAGAATTGAGAAAAATGATTATAAAATGTTTCAAAACACTTTAAATGCAGTTGAGAAAAATAAGGAAGAAGTCACGAAAGTGCTACAGGAGCAATCAACCAAGATAGATACAACATTGGAAACAATTCAAACCCTACCGAAAGGTCCAAATGATTAATAACAAAATTACAGAAATAGAAAACACCCTGAAAGGGCAGAAGAATAGAATAGATGAGATGGAAGGTAGAATCAGTAAGCTGGAAGACAAGTCCCTCAATACCACTAAGATAGAAGAACAAACATAAAAAAGGATAAAAAATTCAGACCAAAGTTTAAGAATCATGTTGGATAACATGAAGAGGAATAACTTAAGAATTATTGGCATTCCAGAACAAGAAGATTCCCACAAGTCCACAGAGGAAATAGTTGAAGAACTACTGAATGAAAATTTCTCTAACATCCTGAAAAGCGAAAAGATAAACATACAAGAAGCTCAACGAACCGCAGGAAGGGTAGAGCCCAAAAGGAAATCACCAAGACATATCATAGTCAAGCTCTCCAAAATCAAAGACAATAAGACACTTCTGAAAGCAGCCAGAGAAGGCAGAACGGTCACATACAAAGGCAAGCAAGTCATATTAAGTTTAGATCTCTCAGCAGGAACCATGCAAGCGAGAAGGCAATGGGGATATATATATATATATATAAAACCCTGAAAGAAAAAAATTGCCAACCAAGAATCCTTAATCCAGAAAAGCTATCAATCAAATATTATGGTGTAATCAAAACATTCCAAGATAAACAGAAACTATGGGATTTTACCAAAGCCAACTCTGCACTACAAAATATCCTAAAAGCAATTTTGTGGACTGAGAACCAACAAAAACAGACAACAACCAGAGATTGATACACATGGCAGCACCTCGCTGAATTAAGTCAACAGAAAGCAGAGTTGTTAACAAAACAAAACTATAAGAACAAACTCAGAGACTCTAGGAGGTCAGACTATGACCAAAACAAGTACAATGCAAAAGAAGGTAAACACGTAGGAAAAGCGATCCAGGTAGTGAGAAGGTCAGGTCAATTACAGGATAAAATAGATTACACCAAATGGACAGAAAAGTTAATGGACTATAAGGCAACCTCAAAGAATATTAACACTTCACAACACACCAAGAGAATAAAAGTCCAAGAAGAATATGAAAACAGTAAAACTATGAGGAAATTCACAAGAAAGAA
>NW_006408685.1:5307853-5343163 GCF_000296735.1 Chrysochloris asiatica
TCAGGTGGGATATATTCAAGGTCATATTTTGGCTCTCGTGGACTTGTTTTCATTTTCTTCGGCTTCAGTTTGAATTTGCATATGAGTAATTGATGATCTGTTCCACAATCTGCTCCTGGCCTTGTTTTGACTGATGATATAGAGCTTTTCCATCATCTCTTCCCACAGATGTAGTCAATTTGATTTTTATGTATTCCATTTTGTGAGGTCCATGTGTATTGTTGTCTCTTATGCTGTCTAAAGAAGGTATTTGAAATGAACAAATCATTGATTTTTTAGAATTCTAGCATGTGTTCTCCAGCATCATTTCTATCACCAAGGCCATTTTTTTCAACTACTGAAGCCTCCTCTTTGCTCCCAACCTTTGTATTCTAATCACCAGTAAGGATCAATACATTTTGATTGCATATTGTCATGTTGTTGTTGTTAAGTGCTTTCAAGTCGATTCTGACCCATAGCGACCCTGTATAGGGGTTCCTAGGAGCAGCTGTTGAACTTGAACCACTGACCTTGCAGTTCAAATGACTTTACAGTCTGACGCATTAGCCCACAGCGCCACACCACACATAATATGACATATTATCATATTGGTTTTTAATTATTTCTTTATTTTATTGTTATTGCTTTAATATTAAATTACTCATTAATTATTAATAATTTGTTGCTTTTATTTTACTATAGTAGAAATATATAACAGAATTCATGTGATTGATTTCTTTGAATTGTACATATGAAAAATCAAGTGGCAAATGTTATACTCTTTACATTTTTAAAACACAAAAATATAACGTATCATTTGCCAATACAAAATTTTAATTGTTCAATTCAATAACTCTGATTACATTTATCATGCTGTGCAAATATCACATTATCCCTTTCCAAATTATCCTACCACCATTGACAGAAACTCAGTGGCCCCTAAGCAAAGGTTTCCTTTTCCCCCTCCATTCCAATCCCTGATAAACACTTTGATGTTTTTACAATTGCCAATTTCAAATAATTGAGGTCATGTAATATTTGTTCTTTTGGGACTAAATTTCACTCAGCTTGTTTTCCAGA
The DNA here is from genome assembly GCF_000296735.1 of Chrysochloris asiatica. Classification (NCBI taxonomy): domain Eukaryota; kingdom Metazoa; phylum Chordata; class Mammalia; order Afrosoricida; family Chrysochloridae; genus Chrysochloris; species Chrysochloris asiatica. Next base: position 5,308,913 of record NW_006408685.1, read on the forward strand.
TTCACCAAATTTGTGTGTAGCATGTATCAGAACTTCATTTCTCTTTCTGGCTGAGTAGTATTTCGATTATGTATATAATACATTTTGCTTATCCATTCATATGTTGGACAGTTAAGCTATTAATACCTTTTAACTACTGTAAAGACTGCTACAATGAAAACTGATGTACAAGTGTCTTTTTGTATTCTGTCTTTTTGGGATATAGCTAAGTTTAGAACTGTTGGGTCATACAGAAATTCTATGCTTAACTTTTTATTTGTTCTTTCTTTTTTTTTTTCATCTTAAACTAGAAGTTTATTTAAATAACAAGATGCTTGACTTTAATGGAAAACTATCTAGGATTCATTTCTTTTAGAGTAATTTACCCCTATGTAAAGATAGATTGCCCTACATGTAACAGCTAGGTACAAAAAATTATGAAATTGCCCTTGGTTTTACAATGATAAATGAAAAACATTGAAATTCTCTAATCCACCAAGGTATGCAAGGAGTTCTTATGTTGTTGTTTTTTGTTAAACAGTGAGAGCAAAATAACTTACTGGAATATATGAAAAGAGCTGAATGAGCATGCCACTAATGGAGGAAGGGGAAATTTTCACAGAACCAGTATTTCCCCCAATCCCATCTCCACTCCATGTTAGTCAAAACATACCATTGGTCATTTTAGTAAAAAAGAAATAAAAAAAACCCCACAAAACCCAAACAAAAACTGCAATATGCTTGTGCACACGTACCAGTTACTTTATGTACAATAAAGGAATGGGGAAGGGGAAATGAAAACAATAGAGAAAACTATATTGTAGTAGACAGGATGTGTTGGAACCAAATTGTGGTTTTCTAATTGAGAATATATTCTTGGTAGGTAGGAACAGAGTTCAGGAGTAAAGGAGCAGTCTCCCTTTTTAGACGACACCTCCTGTCTGCTGCTAAAAGATATCAACTGTATCTTCATCCTCCATTTCGAACTGTACAAGTGCATTTATTTCATTGATTGGCTGCCTGACAAATAGGAATCTGATCTGCCTCACTGACAAACCCTGTCATTCACAATAGGCTTTCATTAGTTTACTAAGTGGTGTATGCCTCTCAAACCGCACCACAGAACCATCCTGCCTGGCCACCTTCAAATTAATACGATTGTTGTTCTCAGGCTTGACTTCTTCCTTGGATTTCTCGTTGACCATGGAAAGCACTGGAGTTGACACAGGGTTGACAGGGATGGGCAAATAGACATTGGCTAACCGAAATGGGGGGAGGGGGCACAAAGGCAAGAAGTGACTAGCTTACAAGATTCCAAGAGAGATCCTACATCCAGAGGATGCAGGGGAAAGTGGTATCTCCACTGAGTGGTTTCCAATTTGTCTGGATGGGGCTAATGAAAGGAGACAGGGATAAGACTCTTGTGGTACAATAGTGAATAATTACTATCAGGGCTGACTGTGAGGGTTGGAAATGTAAAGGTAGACATTTTCTAACAAAAGGAGGGAAGTGGTTGACTTTGCAGTCTAGGAGCGGAGGTCCCTATGATGATCAAGGAAGAAGACTGACGTGCGGGACCCTACCCAGAGAAGCAGTGACACCAGAGATGGAGGAAGAGATGATAACATGGAGAGATGGAGCGGCTGGGGACTCTAGACCCAGAGAGGGAGAAGGGACTGTGTGCTGATGACCAGGTGGCAGGCTTGCAGGGTATATGCTTTGGTTGCTTGATGATGTATGGAGTAGATTGTAATCATGGCAATGAAACGATATACAATAGGATGAATGTAAGGCTAATGCTCTCTCATGAAAGTATCACACAATTTACAATAAAATCTTTAAAAAAAAAACAACAACCAAAACTTGGAAAAATAACTAGGAGTGTGGTCAATTTTACCATCTTGTTGTTGTTAAATGCCATCAAGTCGGTTCCGACCCATAGCAACCCTGTATAGGGTTTCCAAGGAGCAGCTGGTGAGCTTGAACCGTCGACCTTGCACTTCAAACGGCTTTGCAGTCTGGCACATTAACCCACAGCGCCACACCAGGACTCCAAAACTTAGCACAATGCCTGGAACTTCATAACCGTGGAAAGGTGGTGGCAGCTAACAACAACAGCAATGCTTTCAATTAGAATTTGTTCACAATGTTAGACTAAGAGATTTACCATATTACTAGGTATGAAATGATACATCTTGGTGACATGAGGGGCAGGATACTCCTTTGCTTGACTAACCAAGCTCACCTCTGTAGGACTTCTTGGGAATTGAGCCAATGGCTTGACCTTAATTGCCAGCTTCCAAAGCTGTGTGAGTCAACAGCCCGATATGTCATGAATAAGGAGAACCTTCAAAACTGATATGTGAACTGTGCATTTGGGACTTGCTAGCTTCCACAATTGTATGAACCACTTTCTTGACAATTCATGAGGTCTATGCGATGTTGCAGTGAATTTTGGAACGTTTGGATATGAGGGGAGGAGCAGTGGTTGCCATCAAGGATTATAGACTGGTATACCAATTTGACGGTGATGAGGCAAACAGAGTAAAGCCTGTGGAAGAAAAGCCCACAGGACCTTCATTTGCTGATGGGGCACAACTCAAAATGAAGAAAAACAGCTGTAAACATCCATTGAAAATCGGAACATGGAATGTATGAAGTATGAATCTGAGAAAATTGGAAGTTGTCAAAAATGAAATGAAACATATAAACATCAATATCTTAGCCACTAGTGAGCTGAAATGGACTGGTATTGGCCATTTTGAATCTGACGACCACATAGTTTACTATGCTAGGAATGACAAATTGAAGAGGAATGGTATTGCATTCACTGTCAAAAAGAACATATCCAGATCTGTCATGAGGTACAACGCTGTCTGTGATAGGATAATATCCATGCGCTTACAGGGAAGCCCAGTTAATACTACGATTAATCAAATTGACACACCAACCACTAAAGCCAGTGAGGATGAAATAGAAGAAGTCTACCAACTTCCTCAATCTGAAATCGATCAAACATGCAATCAAGATGTATTGCTCATTACTGGTGACTGGAATACAAAGGTTAGGAACAAAGAGGAAGTATCAGTAGTTGGAAAATATGGCCTTGGTGATAGAAATGATGATGGAGAATGCATGACTGAATTCTGCAAAACCAATTATTTGTTCATTTCAAGTACCTTCTTTAGACAGCATAAGAGACAACTATACACATGGACCTCACCAGATGGAATACATAGAAATCAAATTGAATACCTCTGTGAAAAGAGATGATGGAAAAGCTCCATATCATTAGGGAAAACAAGGCCAGGGGCAGACTGTGGAACAGACCATCAATTACTTATATGCAAATTCAAAATGAAGTTGAAGAAAATGAAAACAAGTCCATGAGAGCCAAAATATGACCTTGAATATATTCCACCTGAATTTAGAGATCATCTGAAGAACAGATTTGATACATTAAACACTAAAGACCGAAGACCAGACGAGTTGTGGGATGACATCAAGAACATCATACATGAAGAAAGTAAAAAGTCACTGAGAAGACAAGAAAGAAAGAAAAGGTCAAAATGGATGTCAAAAGAGACACTGAAACTTGCTCCCCTGTGTAGAGATACTAAAGCAAATGGAAGAAATGAGGAGGTCCAAGAGCAGAACAGAAAATTTCAAAGATCAGCTTGAGAAGATAAAGCCAAATATTACAACATAATGTGCAAAGATCTGGAATCAGAAAACCAAACAGAAAGAACACGCTCTGCATTTCTCAAGTTGGGGGAACTGAAGAAAAAATTCATGCCTTGACTTTCGTTATTGAAAGATTCTCTGGGAAAATTGATGCAGAAAGCATCAAGAGAAGATGGAAGGTATACAAAGAGTCACTGTACCAAAAGGAAATGGTTCATGTTCAACCATTTCAAGAGGTAGTATATGACCTAGAGCCAATGATACTGAAGGAGGAAGTCCAAGGTGCATTGGCAAAGAACAAGGCACCAGGAATTGATATGAAAAAAATTGAAACCTTTCAAGAAAGTGAGGCGGCACAGGAGGCACTCACTTATCTCTACCGAGAAACTTGGAAGACAACTATCTGGCTGACTGATTGGAAGAGATCTATATTTGTATTCATTCCAAAGAGAGGTGACCCAACAGAATGCAGAAATCATCAGACAATATCTTTGATATCCCATGTGAGTAAAGTTTTACTAAAGGTAATACAAAAATGGGTGCAAGCATACATTGACAGAGAACTTCTAGAGGTTCAAGCTGGATTCAGAAAAGGCTGTGGAATGAGGGATGTCATTTCTGATGTCCAATGGATCTTGGCTGAAAGCAGAGAATATCAGAATGATATTTACCTATGCTTTATTGACTACGCAAAGGCTTTCGATTGTGTGGATCATGACAAGCTATGGACAACATTGTGAAGTATGAGTATTCTGGAAGACTTAATTGTGCTCATGAGGAATCTGTACCTGGACCAAGAGGCAGTTGTTCGAGCAGAACATGAGAACACTTACTGGTTTAAAATTTTAAAAAGTGTGGGAAAGGGTTGTATTCTTTCACCATACTTATTCAGCCTATATACTGAGCAAATAATCTGAGAAGCTGGGTTGTATGAAGAAAAACATGACATCAAGATTGCAGAACACTCATTAACAACCTGCGATATGCCAATGATACAATCTTGCTTGCTGAAAATAAAGAGTACTTAAAACATTTACTGATGAAGATCAAAGAGCACAGCCTTCGGTATGGATTGCATCTCAATGTAAAGAAAACAAAACTCCTCACCACTGGACCAATAAACAACATTCTTATCAACAGAGAAAAGACTGAAGTTGTCAAGGACTTAATTCTTCTTGGATCAACTATCAACACTCACAGAAGCAGCAGTCAAGAAATCAAATGGCGTATTGCATTAGGCAAATCTGCTGCACAAGACCTTTTTGAAGTGCTGAAGAGCAAAGATGTCAGCTTGAGGACGAAGGTGCGCCTGACCATAGTATTTTCTATAACCTCATATGCATGTGATAGCTGAACAGTGAATAAGGAAGACCATAGAAGAATTGATGCTTTTGAGTTATGGTGTTGGAGGAGAATATTGGGCAGCCAAAAGAACAAACAGATCTATGTTGGAAGAAGTGCAGCCAGAGTGCTCCTTGGAGGCCAAGATGGCCAAACTTCGTCGCTCATACTTTGGACATACTGTCAGGTTGGGCCAGTCACTGGAGAAGGATATCAAGTTTGTAAGGTGGAGGGTCAGAGAAAAAGAGGAAGACCCCCAACAAGATGGACTGGCCAAGTGGCAGCATCGATGGACTCAAGCGTGGCAACAGTAGTAAGGTTGGCCCAGGATCAGGCAGTGTTTAGTTCTGCTGTGCATAAGGTCATTATGGGTCGGTACCGACTTGATGGCACCTAACAACAATAACAATATATACCAAGGAGTGGGATTGCTGGGTCATATGGCAAGTGTATATTTATTTAACTTTAGGAGAAACTGTTTTCAAGAATGGCTGCACCATTTTGCATTATCACCAACAATGCATGAGGAGTTTTAGATGTTTCATATCCTCTACTATACATGGTATGGTCACTCTTTTTAATTTTAATAGGTGTGTAGTGGTATTTCATAATGGTTTTAATATAATTTCCCTGATAACAAATAATGTTGGACAGGTTTTGGAACAGCAATATTATTAAAGACAGAATTAATAAAATGAAATATCCTGTACTATAGAACTGAAAATATTTTACTGTAGTTTATACTGTTAAGATCTCTGGTAGCTTAGTGGTTATGAATTGGGCTGCAAACCACAAGGTCAGCAGTTCGAAACTACCAGCTGCTCCAGGGGAGAAAGATGAGGCTTTCTGCTCCTGTAAAGATTTATAGCCTCGGAAACCCTGTTCAGGGTTGCTATGGGTTGTAACCGACTCGATGACACTTAACAACAACAACAACATACTGTTAATGGGATTCCTGGTGCCAGAATGGGTTACTAACTGCACAGTTGGCAGTTTAAATCCACCAGCCACTCCAGGGAAGAAAAATGAGGCTTGTTGCTCTCGTAGAGATTTACACTCTCAGAAACCTGACTCAATGGCATACAACAACAACATACTGATAATATTCAATAAAAAGTTATGAAGTTTCCTAATGGCAGTAAAAGGACACTGAAAGAAGAATACAAATACATATTTTGAAACTGTACCTTTTCTCGCCAAAATCAAGCCGGCCAATCCTGAGACAGTAATCACTCCAACTTTGGGAAGAAAATCTCCAGGAGGATTCTTTAGATAGATATATGCATCTAAAAAGACCAGTTAAAAAATTACTGTAAATGATTTATCACAAATAAGAATCTACATAGGTATAATGGAAAAAAAGTTAAAGATTAGATGGTTTTAAATGTAAAACTAATGTTCTTCCATGTAAACTATCACATAATTCACAATAAAACATTAAAAAAAAGTAGATGCTTTTAATATTCTTCAAAAGAACTATATAAAATAAGAACAAGAGCAGTACTTTGAAAGATAATTATAATAAGTATTTATTACAATATGAAATATTCTGTCAGTCATTGATTTACAGATTACTTGTTTTCTTAATGATACAGGTGACTATTACTCTTTAATGAAATACAAGGCTGAGTCAAAAATTAACTGTACTCTGGTTAAATTATGCCTGTCTACGTTCATGGCTGACGACAACATTGAGTGTGTATGTGAAATGATTCTGTTGAATACAAGAGTAACAGTGGACTATGTAGCAAATCATTTGCAAATCAGGTATGGCACCACCTACAAAATAATCCATAATAGACTTGAGTTTCAAAAAGTCTGTGTGAGATAGGTACCATAACAACTGATTGAAGAACATAAACGGAAGCATTTGGACATCAACAAATAAAATTTGGACCAATACTGAAAGGAAGGTTAAAGTTTCTTTAACAAATCATTCCTGGTGACGAGATATGGATTGAATACTATGAGTCTGAGAGTAAATGGCAAAGTACAGAATTGAAACATCCTCAAATCACTGACCAAGAAAGAGTTCAAAAGTCAATCTATCAGCTGAAAAATTGATGCTTACAGTTTTCTGGGATTCTCAAGGGCCAGTATTGGAACATTATCAAGAAAAGGTTCAACAATTAGCAGTGCTCATTACAGTGAGATGCTCACTGAAGAGCGGAAGCCTAAACTTCGGACTAAACACAGAAGACTGTTTTCCAAGGGTGTTGTGAGCTTGCATGACAATGCACGTCCCAATACCTCTTATCCACACTTTTGACACTCTGTAAAAACGTCATTTTAAGGTGTTAAAGCATACTCCTTATAGTTCATAAGACTTTCGCCTGTTTAGTCCCCTAAAAGCAGCTCTTTGAGGACGAAGATTCACCTCTGAGGAAGAAGTGAAGACAGAAGTGCATTTGTGACTCACAACTCAGCCTAAAACATTTTGTTAATAAGAAAATACGAAAGCTTGTTGACTGATGGACAAGTGTATTTAAAAGCAAGGAGATTATGTTGAAAACTGATGTATTTGTCTTTTCTAAAAGTTGATTAAAATCAATTCTACAGCCAGAGTATGGATAATTTTTGACTCACCCTTGTATAATGCTACACTATACACTGTAATATGGATTACTATAAGGTGAATTACCGACTATGTATTATACCCCTATACTGCACGTTTCTGCTCATATCTGTTCAAGTATTGGTAAGACTCAGTAAGAACCAAAATAGATACTTTTTTAAACAACTTAGAATAATATTCTAAGGATACACTCAACTAATAGGTCCTGTTTGCCACTGCTCACCAGTCTACCTCAGAGCACAGTTGCTTTTGGGTAAAACCAATGAAGACTAATCAAGGATTAAAAAAATAAGCCTAGATAAAAAGAGATGAAGAGTGAATAGAATTACAGATTCTTTGAATTTTTACATATTTAAATTGTATCTGATTTTATGTAATTCCAAAATACATTGTTCCATAACAGCTAATTATTTAATGAAAATCACTTAACCATATACTTCAAAACTGATAAAAGGTTATCACTTGGAATTAGTTCCTACACATACATTCAATAATAGGTTATTAACTTCATGTTGTTGTTAAGTGCCGTCGAGTAGATTCCAACCTATAACAACCCTGTATAGGGTTTCCAAGGAGCAGCTGGTGAGCTTGAACTGCCAACCTTGCAGTTCAAACGGCCTTGCAGTCTGGCACATTAACCCACAGTGCCAATTAACTTCATAGAAACATCTAAATTTTAGCCGATTTTTCTGTTCTCCATTACATATTTATTTTGATAACTGATTTAAGCCAAGAATATTAGAAGGTTTTGTTTGTTGCTCCACCATTCATTTGTCAGCTGTCATACTGTGGTGGTTTACGAGTTGCTGTGATTCATGAATCTACCCCAATTAAATACTAGTAGGGTTACCCATGAAGAAAAGGTTTCAGCTGAACTTCCAGAATAAGACAGACTAGGAAGAAGGAGAGGGGAAATACTTCTGAATGTTAAGACACCAAAAACATAATAAATAGCAAAGGAACATTGACTGCTCCAGAAAATTGAATATTGAAATATTGTAAATAGCACTAGAATATTGTCAGATATAGTGCTGGAAGATGAATACCTCTGGTGGGAAGGAACATAAAATACAACTAGGGAAGAGTTGCCTCCTCAAAGTAGAGTTGATTGTGATGACGCGAAGTGAGTAAAGCTTTCAGGACCTTCATTTGCGGATGGAATACACCTATGGAGGCAGTAGCTCAAAAGAGGGAACATATCTTTACAGAGAGGATCATTCTTACCCCCTGCATACACACAGTAGACAGGGATGGGCAACTTGGACATTGGCTACCCAAAATTGGGGGAGGGGGACTACAAAGGCAAGAAGTGACTTGCTAACAAGCTTTCAAGGGGGAGCCTAGAACCAGAGGACATGAAGGAAGGTAGAATCTCCACTGAGTAGTATCCATTCAGTCTGGGTGGGGCTGATTAAAGGAGATGAGGATGGTTCTTTTGTGGTACAACAGTGAATAATTATTATCAGGATTGACGGTGAGGTTTGGAAATGTAAAGGTAGACGTTTTGTAGCAAAGGAGAGGAGTCCCTGGGACTATCAAGGGAAAAGAGCCGAGAGCGGGACCCTACCCAGAGAAGCAGTGACACCAGAGATGGAGGCAGAGATGATGACGAGGAGAGACAGAGTGGTTGGGGACTTTAGTCCCAGAAAGGGAGAGGGGCTATGTACTTATGACCGGGGAACAAGCATGGAGGGGATTGTAACCATGGCAATGAAATGATATACGATAGGGTGAATGTAAAGCTAATGTTCTCCCATATAAACTATCACATAATTCACAATAAAACATTTTAAAAAATGGGAATTGAAGGGAAATTCCTCAACATAATCAAGAACATATATACAAAACCAACAGCCTACATAACTCTCAATGGAGAAAAACTGAAAGCCTGGCATCTGTGCATAGGAAGCAGACAAGTATGCCCTTTGTCACCACTCCTATTCAATATTGTTTGGGAAGTATTAGCCAGAGCTATACAGCACGAAAGGGAAATTAAAGGGCTCTAAATTGGCAAAGAGGAAATAAAACTGTCTCTATTTGAAGACGATATGATCCTATACATAGAAAACTACAACAACTCAGTGAAAAAAAGCTACTAGACATCATTGGAGGATTCAGCAAAGTGTCAGGGTATAAGATCAACATACAAAAATCAGTTCGAGTCCTCTATAGTAACAATGACAGTGCTGAAAAAGAGATTAGGAAAGAAATACCATTTACAATAGCCACCCAAAGGATGAAATATTTAGGAATAAATGTAACCAGAGAAACAAAGGTCCTATACAAAGAGAATTACAAAACACTACTACATGTAACCAAAAGAGACTTACGAAAGTGGAAGAATATACCATTTTCCTAGATAGCAAGACTCAACATTGTGAAAATGTTAATACTACCCAAAGCTATTTACATATATAATGCAATCCCAATCCAGATTCCAGAGACATTCTTCAAAGAGATGGAAAAGACAATTACAAACTTTATATGGAAAGGAAGGAGACCCAGGATACATTGCTCAAGAAGAAGAATAAGGTTGGAAGCCTCTCACTCCCCAATTTCAAATTCTAATACACGGCTACAGTGGTTAAAACAGCCTGGTACTGGTACAATGAAATCCAACTCAGTATGGATTACAGACCTAAATATGAATCCTAAAATTATGAAAGTCATCAATGAAAAAATAGGAACAAATGTGAGGGCTCTAATACAGGGAATACACAGAATACCAAACATTTTGAAAAGCACACAAAGAAAAGTAGAGTAGACAAAATAGTGAGTGAGACATACTAAAAATTAAAAATGTATGTGCATCAAAAGACTTCAATAAAAGAGTAAAAAGGGAATCCACAGAATGGGAAAAATGTTTTGCAACAACACATCAGACAAGGGACTCATTTGTAAAATATATGGGAAACAACACCACCTCTACAAGAAAAGGACAAATAAACCAATTAAAAAATGGTCACAGGATATGAACAAACACTTTACCAAGGAAGAGATCTGGGCAGTCAACAAACACATGAAGAAATGTTCTCAATCACTATCCATTAGGGAGATGCAAATCAAAACAACATTGAGATATCATCTCACAACAGCAATAACAGCAAAGATAAAAAAAGTAAAGGACAATAAATGCTGGCGAGGATGTGGAGAGACTAGGACCCTTCTACATTGTTGGTTGTACTGCAAAATGGTCCAACCACTCTGGAAAACAATATGGTGCGTCCTCAGAAGGTTGGAAACATAAATAACTTATGATCTAGCAATTCCTCTACTTGGTATTTACCCACAAGAAATACAAGCCATAACACTAGTAGATATATGCACACCAATTTTCATAGGAGCGCTATTTACAATAGCAAAAAGATAGAGACAGCCTAAGTGCCCATCAACTGAAGAATGGATAAACAAACTGTGGTACATACACAATGGAATACTAGGCTACCTTGAAGAACAAGGAAGCTGCAAGCCACCATATAACATGGATAAATCTTGAATACATTATGCTGAGTGAAATTAGTCAGTCACAAAAGGGGAAATACTGCATAAGACCATTATTGTATAAGATTAAGAAAAAGAAACCACCCTAAAAGAGGAAAAAAATTAAATATATATATTTGCTGATCATCAGTAGGTATGGGATGAGAGGAGGGGAGGAAGGCAGATAGAGCACAGGGCAGAAATTGACACAAAATTGCTTGGGTGGGGCGAGGGTTCAGGGTGGGACAATACACAAGAAGGGGGAGGAGAATGGAAAGAACAAGGTTAATGGGAGAACAGTTAGGCAGGTTGGCATGAGCCAAGTGGGAAAGATGTAAATGATGATGTATACACAACCTTGGAACAACAGAGCTCCGGGATACAGGGATTGAGGCATGGTTTGAAGGGGTAAAAGAGGGGAATAATGTTAAGATGCTTAGCTGTCTTTTGAACCTTGGTTTCCTTTGCCTACCATTGTAAAATAGACACTTGAGGTAGGGAGAAAGGAATCGCCAGAATCATCACTATAGAAAGTTTGTAAGTCTGTCTTCAGTCTATAATCCCTTAAAGGGGGCTAGAAGTTGCCCAGTGAAAGAGGCTTTCTGTGGAGCCTTTACATTGCACAAGACCATAGGTGGAATCCAGAACCCCACCCAGAATCTTCTGAGGTAGGAAATTTGCACTGGAAAGGACAAGTAGCCCAGCCTGGAGTGGCTAGAAGAACAAAAGATACTCCATGAAAGAAAGACCGGCAGGAAAAATCCGAAACAATAACGGCAGTCTGATTGATTACTACAAGAACAAGTAACCTGTTCGCCCGGGAGCCATCAAGACAAGTTGTTGGGACCCCTCAGAGCAAACCCCCTTCCAAGACTCAAGGGGAATACATGAGCAGGCATGTGGTCTGGCTGGTGACCACGTTGGTCACCAGTAAGGGGAAGAGGGGGAAAAAGCAGTATTGAAGTTTTGAGCTAAGTCTGACCACATTCAATACACCCCTGTGAAGCTGGGTGGAGACCTGGATGGCCAGCAATATGGCAAGACCCGGGAACTTCTGGGCTCAGAGGCAGTGACATGGCCACAGAGGACTAGAGCGGAGAGTGAACTATCCAGCAGATATGAAGTGAGGGGAGATGACCAAGTGACCAACTGACTGTAAGAGATCCATATTTGTGCCCATTCCAAAGAGAGGTGACCCAATGGATTGTGGAAATCATTAGACAATATTATAGATTCCATGCAAGAAAAGTTTCACTAAAGACAATACAAAACAGTTGCAACCGTACATTGACAGGGAACTGTAAGAGGTTCAAGTCATATTCAGAAGTGGACGATAAACATTCAAGAAGCTCAATGAATCCCAAAAAATGTAGACCCCAAAAGAAAATCACCAAGAAATACCATAAAAAAAAAAAAAAAAAAAAAAGACAAGGTGAGAATCCTGAAAGCAGCTAGGGAAAAGAGAAGTGTTACTTATCAAGGCAAGCAAATCAGATTAAGTTCTGATCTTACAGTAGAAACCATGTAGGGAAGAAGGCAAGAGGGAGACATATATAGAAACCCTGAAAGAAAAAACACTGCCAACCAAGAATTGTCTACCCAGCAAAGCTGTCAATCAAATATGCTGGTGTAATAAAAATATTCATGGATAAACAGAAGTTAAGGGACTCTGTCAAAGCCCCCTACCCCCAGCACATCGAAACATCCAAAACGGAGTTCTCTGGACTAAGAACCAACAAGAACAGAAGACAACCAAAGACTGGCATATGTGGCAGCACCACCCAGAACTCATCTGACAATTGGAAGAGTCCAGAACATAACAAAAGTACAGGAACTAATTCAGAGGATCTGGGAGGTCAGTCTATGATCAAAACAATTACAATATGAAATATAGGAACAGAGATCCAGGTGGTGTCGTGGTCAGGTAGACTGAAGGATAAAATATAGACTATTTTAAATGGAGGAAAAAGTTAATAGAATATAGTGTAACCTCAAAGAAAAGTAATACTCTACATATAAAGAAAATGAAAACCCAAGAAGAACATGGAAACATTAAAACTATGAAGAAACTGACAAGAACACAAAAAGCATGAACTCAGCACATGAAAGCATGCAGAATAAAGAAACCAGCAGTACCACAAAAAAACAAAACAAAACATAATGACAGCAATTAATCCATACTTATTGATAATTACACTGAATGTCACGGATTAAATGCACCAGTTAATAGACGGAGAGCGGAAGAATGGATAAGAAAACAAGATCCTTCAATATGCTGTCTGTAAGAGACACACCTTCCACACAAAGACAAAAACAGATAGAAAGTTAAAGGATGGAAAAAATATTTATCTAGTTAGTTGTTATCAAAAACATGCAGGAGTAGCAATACTAATCTCTGATAACATAAAAACATTAAGGCAAAAACCAGCATGAGATAAAGAAGGACATTATCTCATGATTAAAGGGTCAATTGAACAGGATGATATAACCATAATACATATCTATGCTCCCAGTGAAAACCTCCCAAAATACATAAAGCAAACCCTAACAGATATGAAGAAAGAAATAGATAAATCTACAATAATAGTGGGAGATTTTAATACACCATTTTCTAGAAAGGATAGACCAACCAGAAGAAACCTGACAAAGACAGAGAGGAATTAAACAACACAATCAACCAACTTGACCTCACAGACATGTACAGAGCAGTTAAACCCAACAACAGCACAATACATATTCTTTTCTAGTGCACATGGAACATTCTTCAGAATTGACCATGTGTTAGGCCACAAAATAAGCCTCCATAAATTTACAAACATCAAAATACTGCAAAGCATCTTCTCAGACCACAATGCTATAAAATGAGAAATCAACAGCAGGAAGACCAAGGAAATAAAGTCAAATACATGGATACAAACACCTGACCTTATTCGTTCTGCTGTGCATAAGGTTGCTATAAGTTGGTATAGATTCGACGGCACCTAACAACAAAAGCCACTGGGTAGTAAAATAATAAAAGATAAATACGCAAAGTTCCTAGAAACAAAAGAGACTGAAAACACAACATATCAAAATCTTTGGGGCATGGCAAAGCAGTGCTGAGAAGACAATTTATTAGAATAAGTGCACACATCCAAAAGGAAAGAACCAAAATCAACACATTAGCACAACATCTCCAACAATAAGAAAAAATAAGTGGTGGATGTTCAACCATCTCAAGAGACAATGGTACTAGAGGTAGAGGTCCAACGTGCACTGAAGGCACTGGCAAAGAACAAGGCTCTGGAACCTGATGGAATATAAATTGAAATCTTTCAACAAACTGAGGCACCACTGGAGATACTCATCTATGCCAAGCAATTTGGAAGACAGCTACCTTGCCAACTGACTGGAAACGATCCATACTTATGCCCATTCCAATGAAATGCAGAAATCACTGGACAATATCATTAATATAATGTACAAATAAAATTTTAATAGAATTTTTAAATGACTATATCATTACATTGACAGGGAACTGCCAGAAGTTCAAGGCAGATTCAGAAGAGGACATGGAACAAGGGATATCATTACTGCTGTCAGATGGATCTTGGCTGAAAGCAAAGAATAGCAGAAAAATGTGTACCTGTGCTTTATTAACTAAGCAAAGGCTTTTGGCTGTGTGGAAAACAATAAGCTATGGATAACATGGGGAGGAATGGATATTCCAGAACACTTAACTGTGCTCATGATGAATCTGAAGACCAAGAAGTTTTAGTCATTGGAACAGAACAAGAGGACACTGAATGGATAACAATCATCAAAGGTGTGTGCCAGAGTTGTATTCTTTCCCCATACTTATTCAACCTGTATGCTGAGCAAGTAATCTGAGAAGCTGGATTAATGAAGAAGAATGTGGCATCAAGACTAGAGGAAGACTCATTAACAACCAGTGATATGCAGATGACACAACCTTGCTTGCTGAAAGTGAAAAGGACTTAAAATAATTCACAGAGGCAGTTCAAAGACCATAGGCTTTAGTATGGTTTGCACCTCAATGTAAAGAAGAAAAAAAAAAAATCCTCACAACTGGGCCGATAGATAATAACATCATAATAAATGAAGAAAAGATTGAAATTGTCAAAGACTTCACTTTGTTTGGTTTCTGTATCAACACTCATAGAAGCAGCAGTCAAGATATCAAACAATGTATCGCTTTAGGCAAATCTGCTGCAAAAGGCCTCTTTAAAGAGCAAAGATGTCAGTTTGAGGACTAAGGTGCGCCTGACCCAATCCCTGGTGTTTTCAATAACCTCATTTACGTGTGAAAGTTGGACAATGAATAAGGAAGACAGCTAAAGAACTGATGCGTTTGAGTTATGGTGTTATAGAAGAATATGGAAAGTATATGGACTGCAAGAAGAACAAACAGACCTGTGTTGCAATAGGCATAGCCAGAATGTTCCTTAGAAGCGAGGATCACAAGACTTTGGACATATTTTCTCATACTTTGGACGTATTATCAGGAGGGACCATTCCCTGGAGAAGGACATCATGCTTGGTGTTGCAGAGTGTCAGTGGAAAAGAGGAAGACTCCCAACAAGATGGACTGGGAAAGTGACATTAGGAATGGGCTCAAGCTATTGATGGTGGGCATGATGCAGAACTGATTTGTTCTGTTGTGCATAAGGTCGCTGAGTTGGAACCGACTCTGTGGTGCCCAACAACATACCTCTTGCCATACCAAAAACTGCAGTCAAACATGCTTTCCAACCTAAAAATTTTCCGGGGTGCCTGTCATATTATTTCTTAGCAAGGGATAGCAAAATACTGTTGTTGTTTGTTAACAGCAAATGATATTTATTTAAAATATTTAACAACAATGAAGGCATCTTAACTTATACTTTGTGAGTTCATTGCATGGACTTAATAGTTAAAACAGGCGTCTGTGTAAGTCCAGACACTGACCACTAGCTAGCTATGTGACCTTTGTGACTAATTTAACATTTCTAAACTTCAGTTTCTTCATTTGTATTATGGGGATAATTATAATACTAACTTTTACAAAATTGCTAACAACTAAAATTAGATAAATTCTGTAAAATGCTAATAAGCACACTGCCTTAATATATAATCCTCATGAAATAAATAGTAGCTACTCTAGTTTTGCTATAATTTTTAGCTACACAGTGTTTTATCAATTTATGAATTGGCAAGAGCGTGATAATGGATAGCATGTCATGTTAATGTTTGTCACATTTAAACCATGCAATTAAAAAAAAAAAATAAGAACCTTTCTAATTGTGGACCACTTACTTACCTACCTTTTCCAAATTGTACTGTATCCACTATCCCATTTTTCACAAAGACATATACACCCTAAAAAAAAGGGAATAATGACATTAAAATCTGTGAAATTGTTGTTAATCAGCTACAATAGCCTAAATTTCTGAAATGATATCAAAAAGTTCACTTGACAGATGAAATAATAGATAAATAGTTATTGCTTTACTTTTATAAAAAAATATTTTCTCAGTATTTTGGGAATAGAGATTAATAACATAGCATTGTATCCAAGTCTATAGCTAGCTTTTCTATTTACCTACTATGAGAATACTTAATTAACATTTACTGGTGAAGATCAAAGAGCACAGCCTTCGGTATGGATTACATCTCAATGTCAAGAAAACAAAAATCCTCACCACTGAACCAATAAACAACATTCTTATTAATGGAGAAAAGATTGAAGTTGTCAAGGACTTCATTCTTCTTGGATCAACTATCAACACTCACAGAAATAGCAGTCAAGAGACCAGACGACGTATTGCATTAGGCAAATCTGCTGCACAGGAACTTTTTAAAGTGTTGAAGAGCAAAGATATCAGCTTGAGGACTAAGGTGCGCTTGGCCCAAGCCATGGTATTTTCAATAGCCTCATATGGATGCGAAAGCTGGACAGTGAATAAGGAGGATCGTAGAAGAATTGATGCCTTTGAGTTGTGGTGTTGGAGGAGAATACTGAAAGTGCCATGGACTGCCAAAAGAACCAATAGATCTGCTTTGGAAGAAGTGCAGCCAGAGTGCTCCTTGGAGGCCAGGATGGCTAAGCTTCGTCTCTCCTACTTTGGACATATTGTCCGGAGGAAACAATCGTTGGAGAAGGATGTCATGCTGGGTAGGGTGGAGGGTCAGAGAAAAAGAGGAAGACCCCCAATGAGATGGATCAGCCAGGTGGCATCATTGATGGACTCAAGTGTGGCAGCGGTAGTGAGGTTGGCCCAGGATCGGACATTGTTTCGTTCTGCTGTGCATGGGGTCGCTATGAGTCGGTTCCGACTCGATGGCACCTGACAACAACAACAATACAAATAAGAAACCTCCAATATTAAATTATCACAATTTACTTACCTTGAACCAGCCAATGTATCTACCAGTCGTATGGCGGATGGAAGCAAAGCCCAACTGCAAATTACCAGGCTGCTCTTCAATATAGTTAGACTGCAGAGGTGGTGCAGTATATATCGGGAGCTAGAGACAAAAAAAAAAGAAAGCTAATGTCAAAAACATGAAACAGATGAAGTACAATAGAACAGAAATAAATCCTCATTAACCTTCCTGCGAAATTCAACTAAAAATGCTGGGGTTTTGTTTTTTTTTTAAAGCACATTATGTGTAAGCATGATCTGGTAAACACAGGAACCCACAGGAATAAACAATAAAACTAGGATTTGGATTTGCTTTAAAGTCATCTGTAACAGACTTCATGGTATATGAAGTATTGGAAAGAGGAAGCAAAACCAAAAACTATGCAATGTGGGTAATCTGGACACTATAAACCTCATATCTCAAATTGTTACCTACCAATTTAAGGGTGACCTAGAAATAAACTCTACTTCAAGAGACTGCAAGGAAAATTTGCTGCCTCGAAGACTGGGTACTGAGTGGAGTGGATACAAATATCCCTTAAAAATTGGTGAGCAGGAGACTTCCAGTTTTGGAGGCGGCAGAAGCAGAGTCAGGTAGGACAGGCGCTGAAAACCCAGAGAAGCTGCTATCACGGAACAGCCCCAGTCAAGCATAAGATGCAGGATGCCAGTTTCCGGCACCCACCGGTGGAAAAATCACGGTTAAAGGAAAATATTGTGATTTAGGAATCGATCAAGGCACAGGACTTCCTCTGCAGCAACCCCACCTGGGCTGAAGTCAGAGGGCAGGACCGCAGCCCAACCTGCACAGTAAACCAGTGCTAAAACTGGTGAAAGGGCCTTCTTTGCCCAGCCTGGAGGCCTTCGGGCAAGTGGGCGTGCACCTCAAAAGAGTCCAGTGGTCAGCCCACAGTTTTCCCATGGCACAGAGAGAAACAGCCCCACTGGTTCCACAGGCTAAACTGTCAATCAAATATGATGGTGCAATAAAAAAATTTGAGGATAAACAGAAGCTAAGAGATTTTCTCAAAGCCAATCCAGTACTTCAAAATATCGTAAAGGGAGTTCTTTGGAATGAAAACCAACAAGAACAAACAACAACCAGAGTTTGACAGACGTGGCAACACCACCTGAAACTCAGACAACAGACAGCAGAGTACAGAACAGAAGAAAATTACAACAACAAATTCAAAGGAGTTGGGAGGTCAATCAGACATCAAAATAATAACAATGTCAAAGAAGTGAAAAATATAGCAACGGAGATCAGGTGTTGAGGAGGTCAGGTAGATTACAGGATACGATAGAATGACTTAAATGCTGGAAAAAGTTAATAGACTATAGGGTAACCCCAAAGAAAGTTAATACTTCACAACTAACCATGAAAATGAACATCCAAGCAAACAAGGAAACATGAAAACTAGGAAGAAATTGACAATAAACAGCACAAAAACACTAACTCAGCACAAGAAGGCAGGCAGAACAAAGCTCTGGTAGCATAGTGGTTACGAATCTGGCTGTGAACTGCAAGGTCAGCAGTTCGAAACTACCAGCTGTTACACGGGAGAAAGTTCAGGCTCTCTGCTCCCATAAAGATTTACATCCTCAGAAACCCTGTACAGGGTCGCTATGAGTTGGAACCGACTCCACGGCACATAACAACAACAACCAAAAATTAACATAATGGCAGAAATCAATTCATACCTAATTGATGATTACACTGAATGTCAATGGATTAAAAGCACCTATGAAGACACACTGTCAGAATGGATGAGAAAACAAGACCCTTTAATATGTTGCCTGCAAGAGACGCACCTTACACACAAAGACAAAAACTGACTAAAAGATAAAGGATGGAAAACAATATACTGTCAATAATAAACAAGTAAGAGTGGCAATACTAATCTCTGATAAAGTGAACTTTAACATAAAAACTACCATAAGAGATAAAGAAGGACACTATCTCATCATCAAGTGAGCAAGATGACATAACCATAATACATATCTACGCTCCCAATGGAAAAGCACCAAGATATATGAAGCAACCGATAATATAAATGAAGAAAGAAATAGATCAATCTACAATTATAGCGGGAGATTTTAATACGCCAATTTCAAAAAGGACAGAACAACCAGAAAGAAACTCTACAAAGTTACAGAGGAACTAAAAAGCACAATCAACCAACTTGACCTCATAGATGTGTACAAAGCATCAAACCCAACAACAGCACTATACATATTCTTGTCCAGTGCACTTGGAACATTCTCCAGAATTGACCATGTGTCAGGTCACAAAGCAAGCCTCCAAAAATTAACAAACATCAAAATATTACAAAGCATCTTTTGAGGCCACAATGCTATTAAACTAGAAAATAAAAATAAGAAGAACAAGGAAATAAAGTCGAATACATGGAAACTGAATAACACCCTGATAAAAAGCGACTGGGTAAAGGAAGAAATTAAATGTGAATTCACAAAGTTCTTAGAAACAAATGAGAACGAAAACACAACATACAAAAATCTTTGGGACATAGCAGAAGGGGTACTGAGAGTACAATAACAGCAATAAAAGCAAAAATCAAAAAAGTAGAGGACAATAAATGCTGGAGAGGATTTGGAGACACTGGGATGCTGCTGCATTGCTAGTGGGATTGCAAAATGGTCACACCTTTCTGGAAAGCAATATGGTGCTTCCTCAGAAGTCTGGAAAGAGAAATAATACCTTATGATCTAGTAATTCCTCTACTTGGTATTTACCCACAAGAAATAAGAGCCATAACACGAATAGATATATGCACACCAATGTTCATAGAGGCACTATTTACCATAGGAAAAAGAGAGACAGCCTAAAAACTGAAGGAAGGATAAACAAACTGTGGGACATACACACAATGGAATATTATGCTACCTTAAAGAATAACAAGGAAGCTGCAAGCCACCACATACCATGGATGAACCTAGAGGACATTATATTGAGTGAAACTGCTGTTGTTGCTGTTAGGTGTCATCGAGTTGATACCGACCCATAGCGACCTTATGCACAGCAGAACGAAACAATGTCCGATCCTGGGCCAACCTCACTACTGTTGCCACGCTTGAGTCCACTGACGCTGCCACTTGGCCAATCCATCTTGTTGGGGGTCTTCCTCTTTTTCTCTAACCCTCCACCTTACAAACTTGATATCCTTCTCCAGCAACTGGTCCATTCTGACAATATGTCCAAAGTATGAGAGACGAAGTGTAGCTATCTTGGCCTCTAAGGAGCACTCTGTGGCTGTACTTCTTCCAAAACAGATCTATTGGTTCTTTTGGTACTTTTAATATTCTCCACCAACACCGTAACTCAAAGGTATCAATTCTTCTATGATCTTCCTTATTCAATGTCCAGCTTTTGCATGCATATAAGGTTATCAAAAATACAATGGCTTGGGTCAGGTGCACCTTAGTCCTCAAACTGACATCTTTGCTCTTCAACACTTTAAAAAGGTCTTGTGCAGATTTGCCCAATGCAAGACGTCCTCTGATCTCTTGACTACTGCTTCCATGAGTGTTGATAGTTGATCCAAGAAGAATGAAGTCCTTGACAACTTCAATCTTTTCTCCATTGATAAGAATGTTGTTTATTAGTCCAGTGGTGAGGATTTTTGTTTTCTTGACATTGAGATGTAATCCATACCGAAGGCTGTGCTCTTTGAGCTTCATCAGTAAATGTTTTAAGTCCTCTTCACTTTCAGCAAGCAAGGTTGTATCATCTGCATATCGCAGGTTGTTAATGAGTCTTCCTACAATCCTGATGCCACATTTTTCTTCATACAACCGAGCTTCTTGGATTATTTACTCAGTATACAGGTTGAATAAGTATGGTGAAAGAATACAACCTTGTCGGACATCTTTCTTAATTTTAAAACATTCAGTGTTCCCATGTTCTGTTCGAACAACTGCTTCTTGGTCCAGATACAGATTCCTCATGAGCACAATTAAGCGTTCCAGAATACTCATACTTCGCAATGTCCACAGCTTGCATTGATCCACACAATCAAAAGCCTATGCATAGTCTATAAAGCACAAGTAAATATCTTTCTGATATTCTCTGCTTTCAGCCAATATCCATCGGACATCAGCCATGATATCCTTTGTTTCACGGCCTCTTCTGAATCCAGCTTAACCTCTAGAAGTTCTCTGTCAATGTATGATTGTAGCCGTTTCTGTATTATCTTTAGTAAAACTTTATTCACATGGGATATCAAAGAGTCTGTGCAATGATTTCCACATTCCGTTGGGTCACCTCTATTTGAAATGGGCACAAATATGGATCTCTTCCAATCAATTGGCCAGATAGTTGTCTTCCAAATTTCCTGGCAGAGATGAGTGAGTGCCTCTTGTGCCGCTTGACTTTTTGGTAAGATTTCAATTTTTAATCTATCGATTCCTGGTGCCTTGTTCTTTGCCAATTCCTTCAATGCATCTTGCACTTCCTCCTTCAGTATCATTGGCTCTTGATCATATGCTACCTCTTGAAATGGTTGAACATTAACCATTTCATTTTGGTACAGTAACTGTGTATTCCTTCCATCTTCTCTTGATGCTTTCTGCATTGTTCAATAATTTGCCCAGAGAATCTTTCAATAATGAAAGTCGAGGCTTGAATTTTTTTTCTTCAGTTCTCCCAGCTTGAGAAATGCTGACCGTGTTCTTCCTTTTTGGTTTTCTGATTCCAGATCTTTGCAAATTTTGTTCTAATATTTGGCTTTATCTTCTCGAGTTGATCTTTGAAATTTTCTGTTTAGCTCTTGGACCTCCCTCATTTCTTCCATTTGCTTTAGCATCTCTATGCTGGAGAGCAAGTTTCAGTGTCTCTTCTGACATCCATTTTGACCTTTTCCTTCTTTCTTGTATTCTCAATGACTTTTTGCTTTCTTCACGTATGATGTTCTTGATGTCATCCCACAACTCTTCTGGTCTTCGGTCTTTAGTGTTTAATGTATCAAATCTGTTCTTCAGATGATCTCTAAATTCAGGTGGGATATATTCAAGGTCATACTTTGGATCTCATGGACTTGTTTTCATTTTCTTCAGCTTCAGTTTGAATTTGCAGATGAGTAATTGATGGTCTGTTCCACAGTCTGCCCCTGAACTTGTTTTCACTGATGATATGGAGCTTTTCCATCATCTCATTCCACAGATATAGTTAATTTGATTTCTATGTATTCCATCTGGAGGTCCATTTGTATAAGTTGTCTCTTATGCTGTCTAAAGAAGGTTTTTGAGATGAACAAATTATTGGTTTTGCAGAATTCAATCATGTGTTCTCCAGCATCATTTCTATCACCAAGGCCATATTTTCCAACTACTGACCTTTCCTCTTTGCTCTCAAACTTTGCATTACAATCACCAGTAATGATCAATACATGTTGATTGCATGTTTGATCAATTTCAGATTGAAGAAGTTGGTGGTGGTGGTGGTTATATGCCATGGAGTCGGTTCTGACTCACAGCGACTCTGTAAAGGGTTTCCGAGACTGTAAATCTTTACAGAAGCAGAAAGCTTCATCCTTCTCTCGTGGAACAGCTGGTAGTTTCGAACTGCTGACCTTGCAGTTCGCAGCCCGATTCGTAACCACTACGCTACCAGAGCTCCTTGAATAAGGTGGTAGAAATGTTCTATTTCATCCTTACTGGCTTTACTGGTTAGTATGTAAATTTGAATAATAGTGGTACTAACTGGGCTTCCCTGTATGTGCATGGATATTATTCTATCACAGACAGCATTGTACCTTATGACTGATCTGCATATGTTCTTTTTGACGATGAATGCAACACCACTCCTCTACAATTTGTCATTCCCGGCATAGTAAACCATGTGATTGTCATATTCAAAATAGCCAATACCAGTCCATTTCAGCTCTCTAATGCCTAAGAGACTGATGTTTATGCATTGTATTTCATTTTTGACAACTTCCAATTTTCCTAGATTTATACTGGTTACATTCCATGTTCCAATTTTCAAAAGATGTTTACAGCTGTTTCTCTTCATTTTGAGTTTTGCCCAATCAGCAAATGAAGGTCCCACAGGCTTTACTCCATTCGTGTTATCACGGTCCAACTTTATTTTGAGGAGGCAGCTCTTCCCCAGTCACATTTTGAGTGCCTTCCAGCCTGCAGGGCTCAAAGTGGATGGGAAAACAATTAGGCAGGTTTGCATAGGCTAAGTAGAACAGAGGTGAATAATGATGTATGCACAAACTTGGAACAACATGGCTCTGGGATACAGTGATTGAGACATGGTTGGAATGGGGAAAAGCGGGGAAATAATGTTAAGATGCTTGCTTGTGTTTTGAATCTTGGTTTCCCTGGCATACCATTATTAAATAGACACTTGAGGGGGAGAGAAAGGAATAGCCAGAAACAGCACCATAGAAAGACTGTTAGTCCCTCTTCTGCCTATAACTGATTTGAATGCCTAAAATGGGGCTACAACGTGCCCAGTGAGGGAAGCTTCCTGCAGAGCCACTGAATTACATAAAACCACAGGTGGAATCCTGAACCTCACCCAGAATCTTCTGAGGTATGAAATTTCCTCTTGAAAGCACAAGCAGACCGAACTGGAGCAACTAGAAAATCAAAAGATACTTCTGAAAGAAACACCTATAGGAAAAATACAAAACAATAACGGAAGTCCGACTGATTACTACAATAATAAGCAAGCTGCTTGCCCAGGAGACATCAAGGCAAGTAGTTGGGTCCGCTCAGGACAAACCCCCTTCCAAGACTAAAACTCAATGAGAATACACACTCTGATTAGTGACAACATTCGTCACCAATAAGGGGAAGTGAAGGAAAAACATCAATGAAGCTGTGAGCTAAGCCCTACAATGTTCAATAGACTCCTGTGAACCCAGGTGGAGACCTGGTCAGCCAGTAGTGTGGCAAGACCTGGGGCTTTTGGGCCCAAAGTCAGTGACATAGCCATAGAGGACTAGAGTGCAAAGTGAAGCATCCAGCTGATAAGAGAGGGCATATGCATAAGAACACCCACACTTGCAGATATCATCCACTTGACCTGGCTTCAATGACTGGATGATCAGAGTTCAACTCAAAGAAGAAAGAAGAGGAAAAAAAGAGTAATGTGATACAATTTGATGAACCTGATCTACATCTATGGATGCAGTAGTTCAAAAGATGGAACAAATGTTTACAGTGAGGATTATTACCACCCCCTCCATACACGGAGTAGACAGGGATGCGCGACTTGGACACTGACTACCCAAAATGGGGGTGGGGGGACTACAAAGGCAATAAGCAATTGGCTTACAAGCTTTCAAGAGGGAGCCTAGATCCAGATGGTGCGGATGAAGGTAGAATCTCCACTGAGTAGTATCCAATCTGTCTGGGTGGGGCTGATGAAAGGAGATGGTGATGGATCTCTTGTGGTACAACAGTGAATAATTGCTATCAGGACTGAATGTGAGGGTTGGAAATGCAAAGGTAGACATTTTTAGCAACATGAGGGGAGTGCTTGACTTTGCAGTCCAGGAGTGGAGGTCCCTGGGACCATCAAGTGAGAAGAGTGGAGTGCGGGACCCTACCCAGAAAAGCAGTGACTCCAGAAATGGAGGCAGAGACGATGACATGGAGAGATGGAGCAGCTGGGGCTCTAGACCCAGAGAAGGAGAGAGGCTGTGTGATGAACGACCGGGGAGCAGGTTTTCATGGTAACCAACCCTTTGGTTGGTTGATGATGTATAGAGGGGATTCTAACCATGGCAATAAAATGATAAACAATAGGATGGATGTAAAGCTAATGTTCTCCCATGTAAACTCTCACATAAGTCACAATAAAACATAAAAAAATAAAAAAAAAAAAGGACATGCTGAATGCTAGAGTGTTTGTGCCAACAATTTCTCTGTATAACAGTTGTGGTGTGGTACTGTAGGATAAGCATTCCACCTCAAGCTCAGTTTGAACTTCAAGGTGGGCAGTTCAAACTTACCAGCCCCTCCTATACAGGGTCGCTATGATTCAGAACCGACTTAATGGCACTTAACCACAACAACACAACCTGTGAAAAGGCAGATGGCTCAGGGAGGTTCACAGTAGACTACTGAGGCCTAAAGAAAGTAGTGCCACCTTTGTGGCTTCAGCTGCTCCATATACAGTATCCACAGTGCAGAAAATGCAGCAGGGTAAAGGAAACTGGTACTAAATGATTAATCTTTCATATGCCTTTTTTCTCAATCCCACTCTCAGAAATAAGTCCACCACAGTTGTCTTTCACATGGGAAGGATCCCAATATACTTTCAGTGTATTGCTTTTGGGTTATTTAAACTCATCAATTATTGTCAAAATATTACCAGAAGAAAAGTGGACTTGGTGCAGATCTCAATTACAGTGATACATTACACTGATGATATCATGTTAATATCAAATACAGAAGAATAGGCTAGGAGAAATGTGAAAACAGTGGTGGTCCTCATGACCAACAGAGGCTGGTTAATAAATCCACCAAAATTCCAGGGTCCTGCCCATACAGAAATTTTTGGGAATAATTTGGGCTGGAGTTACCTGTGACATTCCACAGGCACCCAAGAAGAAGTTGGTATCACTACTTACCTCAAAAACTACGTAAGAGGCCCAACATTTGGTTAGGTTATTTGGAGTCTGTTGTTATTAAGTGCTGTGGAGTTAGTGCTGACTAATAGCGACCCTGTATAGGGTTTATGAGGAGCAGCTGGTGAGTTTGAACAACAAACCTTGTGTTTCAAGCAGACAAACATCTGGGAATACTGCCTAGCCATAAAACAACTCAAAACAAACAAACAACAACAACAAAAAAAACCCAAACAACAAATAAAACAATTACAAACTTTATATGGAAAGGAAAAAGACCCAGGATAAGCGAAGCACTGCTTAAGAAGAAGAAAAATTTGGAGGCCCCTCACGCCCTGATTTCAAAATTTACTACATGGCTACAGTAGTCAAAACAGCCTGGTACTGGTACAATAAAAGATACATACATCAATGGAACAGGACTGAGAATCCAGAAATTAACCCATCCATATACAGCCCACTGATCTTTGACAAAGGGGGGAAGTACATTGAATGGGGAGGAGATAATCTCTCCAACAAATGGTGCTGTCAGAACTAGAAATCAATATGCAAAAGATTGAAACAAGCCCTTTAACTCATACCATATAAAAAAACTGACTCAGCATGGATTACAGACCTAAATGTGAATCTCAGAAATACAAAGTTTATCAGTGAAAAACCAGGGACAAATTTAAGAGCTCTAATACAGGGCACACATATATACTTCCAAACATTACGAGAATTGCACAAACTAAAGAAAATAGATGATTGGGACATACTAATAATTAGAAACTTATGTGCATCAAAAAATTTCACCAAAGAATAAAAAGGAGACCCACAGAATTGGAAAAAATCTTTTGCAACGACATATCAGACAAGTGAATAAATTCTAAGATCTACAGGAAACTAAAACATCTCTACAAGAAAATGACAAAGAATGGGCACAGAATATGAACAAACACTTAACCATGGAAGACAATCAAGCAGCCAACAAACATAAGAAGAAATGTTCAAGATCATTAGCCATTGTTGTTATTGTTGTTGTTATGTGCCGCTGAGTCGGTTCCGACCCATAGTGACCCTGTATAGTGTTTCCAAGGAGCTACTGGTGTGCTTGAATTGCCAACCTTGCAGTTCAAATGGCTTTGCAGTCTGGTGCATTAACCCACAGCGCCACACAGAGAGATGCAAATCAAAACTACAATAAGATATCATTTCACAACAGCAAAGTTCAAAAAAGCAGGGAACAATAAATGCTAGCTAGGATGTCGAGAGACTGGGACCCTCCTACATTGCTGGTGGGAATATAAAATGGTCCAACTACTATGGAAAACAGTATGGTCAGAAAGTTGGAAATAGACATACCTGATGATCCAGTAATTCCTCTACTTGGTATATATCCACAAAGAAATAAGAGCCAGAACATGAGTAGATATATGCACACCAATGTTCATAGCAGCACTAATCACAATAGCAAAAAGTTGGAGATAGCCTAAGTGCCCATCAATGGAAGAATGGATAAAAAAAAACTTTGGTACATATACACAATGGAATATTATGCTACCTTGAAGAATAACAAGGAAGCTGCAAGCCACCGAATAACATGGATGAACCTTGAGGACATTATGCTGAGTGAAATTAGTCAGTCACAAAGCAACACATATTACATAAGACCATTATTGTAAAAGATTAAAAAAAGATACCCATACTAAAAGGGAAAAAAAAAAATTTGTTGGTTACTAGGGGTGAGAGGGAGGGGATAATTGAGCACATGGTAGG
The DNA here is from genome assembly GCF_000296735.1 of Chrysochloris asiatica. Taxonomy (NCBI): domain Eukaryota; kingdom Metazoa; phylum Chordata; class Mammalia; order Afrosoricida; family Chrysochloridae; genus Chrysochloris; species Chrysochloris asiatica. The sequence continues at coordinate 5,336,740 of NW_006408685.1, forward strand.
GGATAGACACATAATTCGAGTGTTGGGGAGGGCAATACACAAGAAGGGGAAGGAGGATGGATGAACAAGGTAGATAGGGGAACACTTAGGAAGTCTTGCATGGGCCAAATGGAACAAAAGTAATGCCCACTTAACCTGGCTTCAATGACTAGATGATCAGAGCTCAACTAGAAGAAGAAGAGGGAAAAAAGAGTAATCTGATACAATTTCATGAACTTGACCTACACCTATGGATGCAGTAGCTCAAAAGAGGGAACAAATCTTTACAGCAAGGATCATTCCCACCCCCTCCATACACAGAGTAGACAGGGATGGGCAACTTGGATATTGGCTACCCAAAATGGGGGGGGCTACAAAGGCAAGAAGTGACTAGCTTAAAACCTTTCAAGAGGGAGCCTAGATCCAGAGGGCATAAAAGAAGGTAGAATCTCCACTGAGTAGTATCCTATTGGGGGGCGGGGGAAGGGGGGGCGTTGATGAAAGGAGATTCGGCTAGGTCTCTCGTGATACAATAGTGAGTAATTGTTATCAGGACCGACTATGAGGGTTGGAAATGTAAAGGCAGACGTTTTGTAGCAAAAGGAGGGGAGTGATTGACTTTGCAGTCTAGGAGTGGAGCTTCCTGGGACCATCAAAGGAGAAGAGTGGAGAGTGGGACACTACCCAAAGAAGCAGTGATGTCAGAGACGGAGGCAGAGACGATGATGTGGAGAGATGGAGCAGCTGGGGACTTTAGACACAGAGAGGGAGAGGGGCTTTGCACTGAAGACCGCGGGGGTCAGGGGGCAGGCTTGCAGGGTATACCCTTTGATTGGTTGATGATGCATGGAGGGGATTCTAACCATGGCAATTAAATGATATACAATAGGATGAATGTAAAGCTAATGTTCTCCCATGTAAACTATCACATAATTCACAATAAAACATTAAACAAACAAACAAACAAACTACTGGAACTCATTGGTAGATTCAGCAAAGTGGCAGGGTATAAGATTAACGTACAAAAATCAGTTGGATTCCTCTATACTAATAATGACAGCACTGGTAAAGAAATTAGGAAAGCAGTACCATTTACAATAACAGCCACCCATAGGATGAAAATATTTAGGAATAAATGTAACCAGAGAAACAAAGGACCTAAACAAAGAAAACTACAAAACACTACTACAAGAAACCAAAAGAGATTTACAAAAATGGAAGACTATACCATGCTCCTGGACAGAAGACTTAACATTGTGAAAATGTCAATACTACCCAAGCAATCTACACATATAATGCAATCCCAATCCAGACTCCAACAACATTCTTTGGAGAGATTGAAAAAAAACAATTACCAACTTTATATGGAAAGGAAAGAGACTCAGAATAAGCAAAGTACTTCCTTAGAAAAAAAAAACAAAGTTGGAAGTCTTTCACTCCCTGATTTATTTCAAATTTTACTACATGGCTAGAGCGGTCCAAACAGGTACTGTTACCACAGTTGCTCTGAAGGAGTTGCCAATGACACGAGGGTTATAACTAAGGAAGGACTTTATTGTGCCAACATGGATTCTTATCCAGAGACTGAGCCCCATTCATAGGAAGGACCCTTGCCTATATAGTATTTTGGGTCCTTGGGAACATTACAGAGTGAGCAAAGGGAGGGAGCAGAGAGTAGGCAGGTGGGCAGTTTACAGAAACAGAACAAGTAAGTTTTAATTTGGGGGCATTGTTGTCTCCTGGAGGTGAGTCTGTGCCAGGAGGGGGTTAGTTGTGATAATTATGTGGGGCTAAGGAGGTCTGTTAAGGAGCTCTGATAGCATAGTGGTTACGAATTGGGCTGCGAACCGCAAGGTCAGCAGTTCGAAAGTACCAGCTGCTCCATGGGAGAAAGATGAGGCTTTCTGCTTCTGTAAAGATTTACAGCCTCGGAAACCCTGTTCAAGGTTGCTATGGGTCAGAACCGACTCAACGGCACTTAACAACAACAAGGAGATCTGATGCTCAGCTCCTGGAATGTGGACTCTGTCCTTGGAATGAGATGTGCACTCAGGGAGCTGTGGCCCAGTGCCTGTCTCATTTTTCCCTTTGAGGAAAGTATCCTGAAGGATACTTTCTTAGTAGGCACAGGCTGACAGTTGCACTGCCAGATTATGTGGGAGGTAGTTTTCTTTTCCATCATAGACTCAATAATGTTTCTAAGTGTTTTAATAACTAGTGTAAGGAGGCAGGGGATGAGCAGGCATACCCCCACAATAACCAGAAGGCCCTCTACTAAAGTTTTAAACCCTCCAAATGCCTCCCCATAGGAAATCTGGGTTCCATTCATTCCAGGTGTGTACAAGGACATGAGCGATTTTTCTCATTTCATCTGTTATTTCACTGATTACCTTTCCTGCATCACCTATTTCTAGGCAACAGTTAGATTACACTTTTCACACACTCCGCCTTCCCATGCCAATATGTAATCCAGGGCCAATCTGTTTTTGATAGATTGCATTTCTAATTTTTGTCTGTTGTTGAACTAATATGGTCAAGGTCCTGGATGCTTCATTTGTGATAATTTCAACTACTGCTTATAGCCAGATTATGTGGTTCAACATATATGTGTATATATACACACATATATATATATGGTTCAACATATCGATACCCCCATGACTCATCTTCAGCCCAAGTGGCTGGCCCATAGTATTGAGAATTCTCTCCGGAGTTCATTCATTATCTTTCCAATTTCCAATTTGTACAGTCCATTTACTACGAGAGTTGGCAGAGTATATCGAATATCCCAAAGCTTTGCCCTGTTTGAGTGGCAGCAGGAAGAAAGAAGGCCATACGGTACCCAGGAGGCAGCTCCTGGTGTACTGGTCCTGTAGTTGGGAATATGCTTTGTTTCCGCAAATCCAGTAAAGGCTAGCTTGGGCAACCCAGCCTCCAATTTTCCCGATATTATTTAAATTATTATTTAAGGAAGGGAAAGGCCAGAGGTTTTTTTTTTGTTTGTTTGTTTGTTTTTCCTAGGATATGGTATCTCCCTACCATTCACTAATTTTTGACTTTTCATTATAGACCTTCTGTCCTAAACAGTTTGTCTGGCCCACCGGGATAGTAAAATTGACTCCCCATTGTGCCATGCAGTGCCAGCCTATAATACTGGTTCGTAGTATCCAGGTGGCCATTTCAGTGAGAGTCTGAGCAGTTGGGGCCTCAGAAATTGAAATATTTGTCCCTGTTTTCTAAACATCTGGGTCTATTTCTTGGGCTACCTAGGGCCACTGGTCTCCTGCTAATGTTCCTCCATGTACAAAACATGATGTTACATTTAGGGATTTTGCGATGTGTCCTGCCAGTCCAAGGAAAAGGTTTTCAACTGAGAGGCCAGGTGATTTCCTCATAAAAGGAGTGAAACACCTGGAAGACCTCTTTGGGGAAGCTCTGGACTTTCCCTTAATGAAGGTGACAGTAACGGGATTCAGTCCCTTTCCATGAATCCCTAGAAACACTCACAGTCCTTTTTGCCTTTGTAGGTTCTAAGGCTGAGTGATGGTCAATGTTAGGAGGTTACACTGATGGGTCTGGCATTCTGGTGTGGTTACTCCTTCTTTAAGGAGTATCTGGGTGTTATTTGTTTGTTTTTGCCAGGTGTCCCAGTTGACACAGCCTCAATAGATACACCCAGTGTCACAGGCAGGGTGTAGAATGTATAAGTACATTCTACAAATGTACTTATTTTCTATCCTGTCACTCCTTTCCCAGCTGAGTAAGCCACATGTGAGACCTTGGGAGTGACTAATAGCCTGATAAGTGTTGAATTTTAATGTTACTTGGTTGGGTTGCCTTTTACCTTGGTTTGGGCAACAACTGGGCCATTGTTGGTGCCAGGTGGGAAAACCAAAACTCTAATCTCGAAGGTCATAAGAAGAGGGGGCTCAGCTAGGTCATAACACACATGCTCCCCCCCTCCCCTCTTCATGGGCAGCACACAAAGAGAATTAAGTGGAGTTATATAGACATTTCCCCACATGAGTGCCTTCACAGTGGTAGAACCGATATAATAACAAGGTTTTGGTAGTTGTTCAGTCCACCCAGATGGTTTGGATACACATATTACAATTACTATTTCTTGGTATGCCTAAGCGGGTTGCCGAGTTTGTTAGGAGGAGGACACTCAGGGTTTGGCCATGTGTGGACCAGCCAGCTCCCGGTTTGTGGCTAGAGCAGGGCATGTTGTCTGTTGTCTCAGGGGGGCTTGGATGGGCTGTTCGGGATTTACCTCATATTCCCAATGGTCAGTTGGGGCGCCTCGCTTTAATCGATTGTGATGGATCCAGGATGGGATCCCCTTAACCTTGACCGCCTTGGGGGTGGTCAGGATGACAGTTAGAGGTTCCCCCTACCTAGGCTTGAGTGGGGTTAAATTCCAGTTCTTTACCCACACCAAGTCACCTGGGCTGAAAGAGTACACAGGGGAAAACAGGCTGATAGGTAACCTCTCAGTAACCCATTTAGACACTTGGTTGGCCACTTTTCCTAGTGCCTGGAGTTGTGAGCTAATTTCAACTTCTTTCACTTCTCGACTTCCCTTGGGGTCCCTGGCAGCCAGCGGAGGAAAGGCAAGGGGGGAAGGGGTGCCCTGGGCAAACAAAATCTCAAAAGGGAAGTATCCAGTGATTCTCGGAGGGGTACATCTAATTTTCAACAAAACAAGCGGGGGAGCTTGGGGCCAAGTTAAATGAGTCTCCTAACACAAAAACCAACTCAGGTTGGACTTACGGCGGCACTTTCCTGACCAGCAGGACAGGTAGGTGAGCTCGGGACAAATTAGGGGCAGGGACATAGTAGGGACCCCAGCTTGGTGGACAGACAGCTTTTGGGCAAACATAAAACATTAGGCGGCAACTTTATGAACTTAGTTTTTTGAAAGAACTAATTATTGAGGAATTGCGAGCAATTTTAACCCCCACTCGCCTGCTCCCGGCTCTTGGGGGGGGGGGGAAGGCTCCGCCCACTGCAGAGCCTAACACAGCCTGAGCAGACGCTCTCAGAGAATCAGTGAGCCCGCAGGAACCAACATAGTCCATCCCAGGGGGTTCCCCATAGCCACATTAGGCATTACCAGTGAATATATAGGGAAAATTGGGGAGCCCAAGGCACAGGGGGACAAAGAGGCATTTTAGACGTCATCAAAAACAGACCACATCTGCCTACAAGCACGAAGCCCAGCCCCCACTTCTTCAGCCTAGGTTAACACTCCGCTCAGTCTTAGAGACCAACCCAAGCTAAATAGCAACTCAATCCCAATATCAAAACACCCCTGCTGTGGCTCAATCCGCAAAAATTGTGCACTGCAACTCCCACAGGAAACCATAGACTGGCTAGTGGTGGATCATAAGCCACCCCACAGCATATCAACAAGTAGCAAAACCTAGAGGGATCCAAAAGACAGTAATAACATTTTAGATTAACTGAAGAAGCAAAGAGGGCAGGACTCGCTGGTGGCTAGGGTGAAGGTCGCCGGCAAAAGTGGTGCAGAAATCCGGACAGAAAGGAGTCAAAACAGAGCTCCCGGACTCAGACCCACAGAGGGGCTTAGAGGCTGGGAGACTTGTAGCCAGTGGAACATGGAGCAGAGGCTGAAGGGTGCGTTCCCTTAAGCCCGCTGGCCAGGCTAGGTGATCTGGGCCTACAACCTGAGAGAGACAGAGTGGCTGGACTGAATAGGGGCTGCAGAGACGCCAAGCCGCGGAAACGCTCTGCAGGAACAACTAAGGGGCTTTGCCGACATTGGGTGGTTCCCAACTAGTTGTTTTTTAAAATTTTTATTATTATTATTATTTTTTTTTTCTTTGGCGTCGGGAGGGGGTGCGCTCAAGGTTTGCCCACAGACATCTCCAGCATAGTGCTGGAGAGTTAGATGCTGCACTGCAGATTCCTTTGAGCAACAAGCCCGGTGGGACGGAGTCGGTGGCTCATGCTCACCAACCACTCATAGGAAACCTTATACAGGAGACACGGCTGTGTGTCCTTCTCAGTCGGCTTACACTCATGGATTTGAAAGCCGTCCCATTGTAGCACTGGGGGACTGGAGTGCAACTCCAGGCCCTTTTGGTCTTCAGGGTCGGTAGCTCAAGCTCACGGGTCGCGCTTTGGAGGCTCTGCGTTGGGGATGTGGGCACCCATCATATGTGATCCGCCTACTCGTTTTCACTGGTTTGAGAGGAGTCCGGCACAGCACTGAGGGCTGAGGTGATGCACTATAGGGCCTTTTGAGCTGCAGGCCCAGTGGTCGTACCTGCCAGCCACTCCTCGGAGACCCTATACAGGGTCGCTACAGGTCAGAATACACTAGACAGCACCTAACAGAGCAAGGAGAGGAGGGCAGAAGTGACTGAAAGAGAAGACTCTAGAAACATACACATATTAGGAGTCACAATTTTCTTCCTTA
>NW_006408685.1:5343385-5345868 GCF_000296735.1 Chrysochloris asiatica
ACCCTGTACAGGGTTTCCGAGGGTGTAAATCTTTACGGGATTAGAAAACCTCATCTTTCTCCCGCGGAGAGGCTGGTAGTTTCAAACCGCAGGCCTTAAGGTTCACAGCCCGATTCGTAACCACTACACTACCAGAGCTATATATACATTTTTTTTTCTTTTTCTTTCTTTCCTTTATTTTTTTACATAAAAAATTTGCTTCCCTCTTTCTCTCATTTTTGTTTTTGCTTCCGATCGTGATTTCGTTTTTGATTTTACCCAACTCCAATTGCTGGGTGGTTGTATAGCCTCCTGATTGTTTTTGGAAGACACTTTGTCTACCTATATTACACAAGAAAAGTCAGCAACCACAGCCAAAAAGTCAAGCTGTAATCACACCTTATAAAACACCAACACCCAGGTAAGAACCAATACCAGCAGACATACACCAGGGAAACAGACAATACCTGTGAAAGTCACCCCGAGTTAAGCAATAAGAAGAGGGAAATGAGAAGACCACACCCTGATCACCTCTCCCTGGAAACAATCATCAAGCATAAAAAAGTACCAAAATACATAATCACTTAAGTGTTAGGCCCACAGAAAAACAGTAAACATGCCCAAGAAGCAAAAACAGATGACCATATCAGCACATATGCGGAAAAAAGATAAAATACATGAGACAAATGACCCAGAAGTAGACCTGGAATCCATTATGGAAGGAGGGCAGGCCCTGGAAATGCCTTAGAAAGAATTCAGAAAAATGATTATGAAATGCCTCAAAACACTCTACAAGGGAGTTGAGAAAAATAAGGAAGAAGCCAGGAAAGTGCAACAAGAACAATCAAACAAGATAAACACAGCATTGGAAGCAATACAAAACCTACAAAAAAGAGAACCAAACAATCAATAACAAAGTGGCAGAAATAAAAAACACTCTGGAAGGATTAAGGAATAGAATAGACGAGATGGAAGGAAGAATCAGCGAGCTGGAAGACAGGTCTTTCTATATCTCCAAGATAGAAGAACAAACACAAAAAAGGATAAAAAATTCTGAAGATGATATAAGATTCATGCTGGACAACATGAAGAGGAATAACTTAAGAATCATTGGCTTTCCTGAGCAAGAAGAATCACACAAGTCCACTGAGGAAATAGTCGAAGATCTTCTGGAAGAGAATTTTTCCAACATCCTGAAAAGTGAAAAAATTAACGTACAAGAAGCGCAAAGGACTCCAAGAAGGGCAGACCCCAAGAGAAAATCACCAAGACATATCATAGTCAAGCTTTCCCAACTGAAAAACAAGGAGACGCTTCTGAAAGCAGCCAGAGAAAACAGAAAGGTCGCATATAAGGACAAACAAGTCAGATTAAGCTCAGATCTCTCAGCAGGAACCATGCAGGCAAGAAGACAATGGGGAGACATATATAAAACCCTGCAAGAAAAAAAATTGCCACCCAAGAATTCTTTACCCAGAAAACTATCAATCAAATATGTTGGGGAGATCAAAACATTCCAGGATAAACAGAAGCTAACCCTGAACTACAAAACATCCTAAAGGGAGTTCTGTGGACTGAGAACCAACAAGAACAGACAACATCTAGAGATTGACATACATGGCAGCACCTCCCTAAATTAAACCAGCAAAAAGAAGAATTGGTAACAAAGCAAAACTATAAGAACCAACTCAGAGGCATTGAGAGGGCAAGCTATGACCAAAACAAGTACAGTGGAAAGGAAGGTAAACACGTAGGAAAAGAGACCGAGATAGGGAGAAGGTCAAATCAGTTACAGGATAAAATAGACTGCACTAAAAAGACAGAGAATTCAATGGATCATAAGGCAACCTCAAATAAAATTAACACCCCACAACATTCCAAGAGAATGAGAAACCAAGAAAAACATGAAAACAATAAAACTATAAGGAAAAGCCCACAAATCATGAATTCAACAGAAAAAGACAAGCAGAACGAAGAAGTAGCAACACCACAAAAAAATGAATATAATGACAAAAAATAACCAATACCTATCGATAATTACACTGAACGTAAATGGATTGAATGCACCTATTAAGATACAGAATGGATAAGAAAACAAAGTCCATCAATATGCTATCTGCAGGAGACACATCTCACACAAAGACAGAAACAGATTAAAAGTGAAAGGATAGAAAAAATATATACCAAGCTAACTGCAATAAAAAGAGAGCAGGAGTGGCAGTGCTAATATCAGATAAAATAAACTTTAAGGAAAAAATCAGCATAATAGATAAAGATGGACATTATCTCATGATTAAAGGGACAATTGAACAAAACGAAATATCCATAGTAAATATCTATGCCCTAAATGAAAGAGCGCCAAAATATCTAAAACAAACTCTAGAAGATTTGAAGAAAGAAATAGATGAATCTACAATAATAGTGAGTGACTTTAATACACCACTTTCAAAAATGGATAGACCAACCAGAAAGAAACTTGACAAAGACACAGAAGAACTAAACAA
>NW_006408685.1:5349453-5350141 GCF_000296735.1 Chrysochloris asiatica
TATACAGGGAGGGAGAGGGAAAGGGAAAAACGGGGCAGCTGGGAGAACAATTGGGCATGAGTGAAAGGGCTAAAGGGGACAGAGATAAAGCAAGTCATATACACAACCTGGGAACGACAGGGCTCTGAGATATAGGGATTGAGTCATGAATGGAATGGGGGGAAGCCTTTTAAGATGCTGGAATTTTTTTTTTTTTAACGTGACTAACCAATGGGCAAGAGTTTTTGTCTGTGTTACAGGTCAAACACTCCAGTATGAATTCCAGCCTGAGTAAATCGACCCTATAGCGAGAGGACAGCTACTTCTCCCTCTTTGGAGCAACCCTGCTTAGGGAGCCAGCATTCACCGAGGACTCATCTGAAAGAGTGACAGCATCTGTATCTCCATTGAGGCCCCTCCGGCAAGAGCACCAAGGAGCCAGTCAGCCGTTTCCACAGCAGAGAATACTCTAAGAACTGTTTAACCCTTAGAGAACTGGTTCAACTCAAGAGACTTTGCAATCGTTCATTAACCATCATAGATTTTATTGCCTGTTAATGTTTTCAGAAGCTAGGCAATCATTGTGGTGCCTGGCCCTTAAACGTGGCATGTGTCTTTGCTCTCATGTCAAGAATCAATGCACTAATAGGAATTGTTACCTTTTTTGCCCTGCCCACCATGTAAATCAACTGTCTAGGGATATTAGTCT
>NW_006408685.1:5350260-5351849 GCF_000296735.1 Chrysochloris asiatica
CACTTGTCTGTGGATATTCATCAGCTTCATGCTCAAATTTCTGATATAAGTAATTCTCAAGTTGAGCACTGAGTGACTACTAATTTGCTACCCCTGCTAGAGATTAAGATCCCCTAAGAACTTAATTGAATCAGCACAGTGACCCTGCTTGGTCACCTTAGAGCAGTTGGTGGTCTGGCAACGTCTTGCGTATGGGGTCCCCAGCCAGTCTCCTCCTTCCAGGCCTTCTTCGGATGGCGGCTGTTTATGCTGGACGTGTGGCCAGAGATGGGTAAGGATCACGTGGAACTTCGGCAACCTAAGACAGAGCTACTGCCATGCTGCAATGAGTTTCGATGACAGGTAAGACGGAGGAATTCGCACTGACCGCCTAAGACAGGCAGTGCCCCCTAAACAAATAATAAATAAGGGGGAAATGGAGGTAGACCGTGCAGATCCGGCCAGGAGTTCAAGGCCCTGTGGGCCCAAGCGTTGCAGACCGTCCAAACCATAGGCTCTGAGGATCAGACTTTAGCCACCTAGCAGACATAGCAAACTGTCCCTCATCTGATTATTCAGGTATGCTTGTTAGTAATCTCATACATGAGCCCTGGATATCCACAGATAAATGTAAAAACCTTCCCTAAAAGCCGAAAATGTAAATTCCAAAAAGGCAAAGTTTCCCCCCGCCCAAAAAAGGAGAAAAGCCAAAGAGGATAGAGAGAAACACTGTTGACCTATGATGTATGGAGGGGATTGTAATCAATGTTATGAAACAAGTCATATGAATGGCTGGATGTGAAACTGATGATGTGCCCTGTAAACTTTGACTCAATCCACAATACAAACCTTAAAAAAAAAAAAAATCAACTCAGCATGGATTAAAGATCTAATTGTAAATCCCAGAATTATAAAGGTCATTAATGAAAAAATAGGGACAAATTTTGGCACTGTGAGTTAATGCGCCAGACTGCAAAGCCGTCTGAACTGCTAAGTAGGCAGCTCAAGCTCACCAGCTTCTCCTCAGAAACTCTACAAAGGGTCGGAACTGACTCAACAGCACTTAACAACAACAACAATACAAGGCACACACAGGCTACCAAACATTGTGAAAATTACACAAACAGAAGACAAAAAAGATATTGAGACATACTATAAATCTGAAGATTTCACCAAAAGAGAGCCCACAGAATGGGAAAAAAATATTTTGCAATGACATATCAGATAACAGACTAATTTCTAAAATCTATAGAGAACTACAACACCTTTACAAGAAAAAGACAAATAAACCAGTTAAAAAATGGACACAGGACATGAACAGACACTTCACCAAGGAAAAGATTCGGGCAGCCAATAAACATATGAAAAAACGTTCATGATCATTAGTCACTGTTGTTGTTGTTAAGTACCATGGAGTCGGTTCTGACTCATAGTGACCCTGCACAGTGTTTCAGAGGCTGTAAATCTTTACGGGAGCAGAAAGCCTCATCTTTCTCCCGCGAAACAGTTGGTAGTTTTGAACTGCCAACTTTGCGGTACGCAGCCCGATTCGTAATCACTAAGCTACCAGAGCTCCTTATCATTAGTCACTAGAGAGATGCAAATCAAAA
>NW_006408685.1:5352179-5363627 GCF_000296735.1 Chrysochloris asiatica
TGGAAGAATGGATAAACAAACTCTGGTATATACACACAACAGAATATTATGCTACCTTGAAGAATAACAAGTAACATGGATGAACCTTGAGGACATTATGCTGAATGAAATTAGTCACAAAAAGACAAATATTGCATAAGACCATTAACATAAAAGGTTAAGAAAAGATACCCATACTAAAAAGGAAAAAGTAATTCTTTGTTGGTTACAGGGAGTGGGGGGATGCAGGAGGTGGGAGAATAGGAAGGAGTAAGGAGATGGTAGAGCATAGGGTAGGGAATAGAGACAGCATAGTTTGGGTGCTGGGGAGGGCAATACACAGGTAGTAGAAGGGGGAATGGAAGAACAAGCTAGAAAAGGGAACACGGAGGCAGGTTTGCATGGGCTAAATGGTACAGAGGTCAATATGCTCAACCTTGGAACAACAGGGCTCTGTGATACAAGGATCGAAGCACAGACTGAATGGGTAAAAGAGGGGAAATAATGTTAAGATACTTGACTGTCTTAAGAATATTGCCTTGTTGTTGTTAAGTGCCGTCAAGTCAATTCTGACCCATAGCGACCCTGTATAGGGTTTCCAAGGAGCAGCTGGTGAGCTTGAACCGCCAACCATGCAGTCTGGCATATTAACCCACAGCGCCACACCTGGACGCCTACTACTATAAAATAGACGCTTGAGTGGAATAGAGAGGAATATCAGGAAATATGATTACAAAAATCTTGTAAGCCCATCTTCAGCCTATAACTGACTGGAATACCTAAAAGGGGTTCTAGAATTTTCCCAGTGAAACAGACTTTATAGTCTATAGGATCTAAGGTGGAATCCTGAGCCCCACCCAGAACCCTCTGAGGTGGGACATTCCTACTTGAAATGACAGGCAGACCATCCTGGAATAGCTAGAGGAACAGAAGATACTACTTGAAAGAAACACCAGCAGGAAAAAATCCAAAACAAAAACAGTAGTATGATTGGCTACTACAAGAACAAGCAAGCTGTTTGCTGGGGAGCCATCAAGGCAAGCAATCAAGTCCCTTCAAGACAAATCCCTCTCCAAGACTGAAACTCAAAGGGAACACACAAGCAGGCATTTAAGCTTGCTGGCGAACACGTTGGTCTTCTGATGAGCGGAAGAGGGGGAAAGGCAGCAATGAAGATATGGGCTGAGTTTGACCCCACTCTATAGACTCCAGTTGACCTGGAGATGAGAGAGAGAAGAGGAGGGAGGGGTTGGTTGGTCTGAAGTGTGGTGAGACGTGTGGACTCCTGAGCCCATGGACAAGGACATAGCCACAGAGGGCTAGAGTTGTGAGCGAAGTGCCCAGCTCATGTGAAGTGAGGGGAGATGCACAAGAACACCAAAATCTGTAGATAGTATGCATTTGACCTTACTTCGATCACTTGATGATCAGAACTCGACCAGAGGAAGATAAAAGGCAAAAAAAAAAATTTTTTCTGGATAAAGGAAACAAATGTAAATTGCTAAAATTTGATGAACTTAACCTATAGTTAGGAGTTCTGGTGTGGCACTGTGGGTTAATGTACTAGACTGCAAAGTTGGTTTGAACGGCAAGGTTGGCAGTTCAAACTCACCAGTCACTCCTTGGGAACCCATTACAGGGTCGCTAGGGGTCGGAACCGACTCAACAGCACTTGACAACAACAACAACCTATGGTTATGGATATAGTAGCTCAAAATACCAACTGAGAGGGAAGGAGTCCTCACATCCAAAAATCAATCCTATCCACTCTGTATACAGTATTGATAGAGATGGGAAACTTAGACATTGGCTAAATAAAATGGGAGGTGCTAAAAGGCATGAAGGAGCTCTGGTAGCACAGTGGTTACAAATCGAGCTGCAAACCTCAAGGTCAGCAGTTTGAAACTACCAGCTGTTCCGTGGGAGAAAGAGGAGGCTTTCTGCTCCCATAAAGTTTTATAGCCTTGGAAACCTTGAACAGGGTCACTATGAGTCCGAACTGACTCCATGGCACATAACAACAATAACAATAATAAAGGCACAAGGAGTCCCGGTGTGGCACTGTGGGTTAATGCAGGGTTGCTATGGGTCGGAACCGACTCAACGGCACTTAACAACAACATAAAGGCATGAAGTGATTAGCTTACAAGTTTTCAAGAAGGAGTTTAGTTTCAGAGTGTGTGTGGTGTGGGGGAGGTAGAATCCCCACTGAATAGTTTTTATCTTGTCTAGATATGACTGGTGAAAGGAGATGGGGATAAGATTCGTATTATTCAATAGTAATTGTTATCATGACTAATTGCAACTGTCACAACTAACTGTATAGGTAGAAGTTTTTTTAAAAAAAGAGTGGATAAGTTAATCTTAACAGTACAAGAAATGAGAACGCTAGGACCATCAAAGGAGAAGAGCATGAACAGAATGTGGGACCCTATCCAGAGAAGCAATGACACCAGAGATGGAGAGAGAGATGAAAGCATGGAGAGAAAAAGCAGCTGAGGACTCTAGACTCATAGAAAGAGAAAGGTTGTGTGCTGCTAGACAGGTGCTGGTGGTCAAGGGGCAGGCTTGAAGAATGTGTCCTTTGATTGTTTAAATGATCATATATTCCTTAGTGATTTCATGTACATCCCTTCCCCACAAGAAAAAACCAGAGGGAATAGAAGCAAATACCATTGAATGATGATGCACAGAGGAAACTGTAATCATTGCAATGAAACGATGAGTGTAAAACTGATGTTCCCACCTTTTAAACTCATCATCCAATTCACAATATAAACTTAAAAAAATAATAATTTAAGCACAAAGTGACTAGCTTGTAAGTTTTCAATAGGGAGTTTAGTTTCAGAGTGTGCGGAGGAAGGTAGAACCCTCACTGAATAGTTTTCATCTTTTCTAGAAAAGTCTGGTGAAAAGAGATGGGGATAAGATTCTTATGATTCAATAGTGAGTAACTGTTATCTTGACTAATTGCAACTGTCACATTTGTAAAGGTAGAAGTTGTGTTAACAAAAAAGGGGGAGTAGTTAATTTTACAGTCCAGGAAGAGAAAACACTAGGACCATCAAGGGAGACGAGCACGAGCGGAATGTGGGAACCTATCCAGAAAAGCAGTGACACCAGAATGGAGGCGTAGATGAGGACATGGAAATATAGAGCAGTTGAGGATGACTCTAGACTTATGGAAACAGAAAGGCTGTGTGCTGGCAGCCAGGAGGCAGGTTGGCATGCTATATGCTGTGCCCTTTGGTTGTTTAAATTATTATATATTCCTGAGTGTTTTTGTGTACATCCCTCAAAAAACAAAACAAAACAAAAAACTGGGAATAGAAGCAAATACTGTTGAATGATGATGAAAGGAGGAGATTGTAAACATTGCAAGAAACGATGAGTGTAAAACCAATGTTATCCCATATCACTACTTTAAGAACATTTTTGACATGTTGCTAGCTGCTTTTAATTCCAACCCCATGTGATGGCTTGGATTCCAACTCATCACAATTTCCATGTACAGAGGAGAACTGTTCCATACAGTTCTCAAGGCTGTGATCTTTGAGAAGCAAATCACCAAGTCTGTCTCCCATGGTACCTTTGCATAGGTTTGAATCACCAACCTTTTAGCTAGTAGTCAAACACTTAAAGAGTCCTGGTGTGGCACTGTGGGCTAATGCATTGGACTGCAAAGTCAATTTGAACCACTAGGTTGGTGGTTCAAGATCACCAGCTGCTCCCTGGAAACCTTATATAAGGTCACTATGGATCGGAACCAACTCAATGGCAGTTCACAACAACAATAAGCACTTAAACATTTGTGCCACCTAAAATGAACTCAAAAATTTTGCATTATCTTTACATTATACAAAATCCACAAACCTGCATTATGCAATTACCTGCTCTGGTTTCAGGAGCTGTTTTTTAGATTCCTCTTCTTTGGCTGCAAACACACTTATAGATGCATATATCAGACCTGTAGGCATGGTAGTCAGCTTTCCCATCTGGAAAAATATACCAAAAATACTTTTATAATTGAAAAGCTACCCATCTTCCATTTTCTTAAAAATTCTGAGGGTATCTGAAGACCAATATTGGTTTCCATTAAGTAATTTAAAATTAATTTAAACTGAAATTAAATTTAAACTCAATTACTACAAATAACTTTATAAAGTTTTACGATATAATTGCTAAAATTCTCCACTGGATAGTAAAGTACTACTTTTACTGGCAAAGTGGGCTCAAGCATAACAACAATTGTGAGGTTGGCCCAGGACTGGGCAGTGTTTCGTTCTGTTGTGCATAGGGTTGCTATGAGTCAGTACCGACTGGATGGCACCTAACAACAACAACAATGACCTAATTTATATGAAATAAAGAAATACACTAATTACCAGAAGTGAATTTAAAACTTACTTTTAAATAACTAACATGTACCTTTTGTATTTTTTTGTCAACCACCTCTGAAAGGTACTTTTTTTACAGCAGCAGATAAAGAAAAAGACTAGCACACCAAGGCTTATGAAAATACCTGCAAACAGAGGACGCAATCGCAAATGTAGAAAGTGTGTATTAATGGCATTAAAATACAAGTACAACTGCTATGAAATGGATCACATTAGAAGCTCTTGGATAGAGTGGGAGAAAATGTGGAACATAGATAAAAATCACAAAAAACTGACTAGGTTTATGGGTCAGACTGACACTGGTGGAACCCTTGGTCACCCCTTCAGGTCAGGAACAGAACTCATCCATGTGGTTCAATTTTTAATCAAGCAATAGATACGTAAACAGAGGGGACAATACTAATGAATTATGCACATCACAGAATGGTCAATCATTTGAGATTAAAAGACAAAATTCAGAAGGGTTGGGAAGGAGGAGGTATATAAATAAGAACTACAAGGAGGAAGTGGAATAAATGATGTTATAGTAAGGAGATTGCAATCTCTGAGATGAAGTGAAGTATTTGTTGTTGTTGTTATTGTTGTTGTTGTTAGGTGCCATCGAGTTGGTACCGACCCATAGTGACCTTATGCACAGCAGAACGAAACACTGCCCGATCCTGGGCCAACCTCACTACTGTTGCCACACCATCAATGCTGCTACTTGGCCAATCCATCTCGTTGGGGGTCTTCCTCTTTTTCTGACTCTCCACCTTATCAAATATGATATTGTTCTCCAGCAACTGGTCCCTCCTGACAATATGGCCTAAGTATGAGAGACGAAGTTTGGCCATCTTGGCCTCCAAGGAACACTCTGCCTGTACTTCTTCAAAAACGAATCTATTGGTTCTTTTGGCAGCCCATGGCACTTTCAATATATGATGTGTTAAATGTAAAACATATTATCACCTCTGTAAGCCTTCATTCAATTCACAATAAAGTGTTTAAAAAAAAAAAAAAAGATGGCAAGTGTGACTGATTATGATATTTGTGGTAGTCTGAATAATAATTTCTAAAGTTACCCAGATCCTAATCTCTAGAACCTGTAAATATCACTTTATGGAATAAAAAAAATTGCAAATGTGATAAATTTAAGGATCCTTAGATGGTGAGGCTATCCTGGATTATCCAGGTAAACCCGAAACGCAATGACAAGTGCTCATATAAGAGGAACCACCACTCATCTGGCAGTTTGTTGTATCATGGCTTGCATGTTGCTATGATGCTGGAAGCTATGCCATTGGTATTTGAAATACCAGCAGGGTCACCCATGGTGGTCAGGTTTCAGCACAAAGACTAGGAAGAAGGAGAAGCAGACTACTTCTGAATGTTTACTCACTGAAAACCTTATTAATATCCTTCAAGGGGAAGTATAGTTTAACAGTGTGTGGGGGAAGAAAGAGTTCCCACTGAATAGTTTTCATCTTGTCTGGATGGGTCTGGTTAAAAGAGATGGAGATAAGATTATGATTCAATAGTGAGTACTTGTTATCATGACTTATTGCAACTGTCACAATTGTAAAGGTAGAAGTTTTGTAACAAAAACAGGGCAGTAGTTAATCTTACAGTCCAGAAACAAAGGACTCTAGGACCATCAAGGGAGAAGAGCACAAGCAAATGCAAGACCTTATCCAGAGAAGCAGTGACACCAGAGATGGTGGCAGAGATAGGGACATGGAGAGAGGGAGCAGCTGAGGACTCTAGATTCACTGGAACAGAGGGACTAAGAGATGGTGGCCAGGAGGCAGACTTACAGAATGTGCCCTTTGGTGGTGTAAACTATTATATATATGCCTGAGAGTTGTTTTTTTTTTTTTTAAAGAAAAAAAAAGAGCTAAAGTGAATATAGAGAAATACTGTTAACTGATGGTACATGGAGGGGATTATAATCATTGTAATGAAACAAGGTGCATGCTTTGTTGAATGTAAAACTGATGATATGCCCTGCAAACTTTCAATCAATCCATAATAAAAACCTTAAAAAAAAAAAAGAAAACCTTATTAACACCAGAGAAATATTGTTAGATATAGTACCAGAAGATGTGAAAGGCACTCAAAATAAGACTGGGGAAGAGGTGCCTCCTCAAAGTAGCACCGATCAGGATGACGTGAATGATGAAAAGCTTTCAGAACCTTCTTTTGCTGATGGGATGCAATACAAAATGAGGAGAAACTACTACCAACATCCATTATAAACAAATATAAAACGTACAAAACATGAATCTAGGAATATTGGAAGTTGTCAAAATGAACACATAAGGATCGATAAACTCTAGTATTAGACTTCTTGAAACAGAAAATAATATAGTTTACTATTCAAGGAAGGATACATTCAAGAAAAATGACGTAGCATTCATCGCCAGAAAGAACATTTCAAGATCTATCTTGAAGCACAACACTGTGATAGGATATTATCATACACCTACAAGGAATAACAGCATTAACTGTTAATACTACCATGATTCAATGTATGTACCAACTACTAAAGCCAATGGGAGACCTGGTGTGGCGCTGTGAGTTAATGGACTGAACTGCAAAGTCGGTTTGAACTGCAAAGGTAGGCGGTTCAAGCTCACAAGCCACTTCTTGGAAACCCTATGCAGGGTTGCTATGGGTCAGAACTAACTTGATGGCAATTAACAACAACAACTAAAGCCAATGGCAACACAACTAAAGAATTCTACCAACTTCTTGATTCTGAAATTGATCAAACATGTAATCAAAATGTATTGACAATTACTTATGAATGTGAATGCTAAGGTTGGAAACAAAGAGGAAGGATCAGTAGTTGGAAAGAATGAACTTGGTGATATACAAATGATGCTGAAGATTACATGACAGAATTTTGCAAGACCAGTAACTTATTCATTGAAAATACCCTTTTTCAACAACATAAAATTATAAAACAGCTGCAACAGTACATTGACCGGGAACTGCCAGAGGTTCAAGCTGGATTCAGATGAGGACGTGGATGAGGGATATCACTGCTGATATAAGATGGATCTTGGATGAAAGCAGAGAATACCAGAAAGATGCTTACATGTGCTTCAGTGACTATGCAAATGTTTTTGTGTGAATCATGATAAGATACGGATAACACTGGGAAGAATGGGTATTCCAGAACACTTAATTTTGCTCATGAGAAACCTGTGTATGTACCAAGAGGCAGTCATTCAACCACAAAAAAGGGAACATTGAATGGTTTAAAATCAGTAAAGGTGTGAATCAGGGTTTATTCTTTCATCATCCTTATTCCATCTGTAATCTGAGAAGTTGAATTATACGAAGAAGAACATGGCATCAGGAATGGAGGAAGTCTCATTAATAAACTGTGATATACAGATGATACAACCTTACTTGCTTGAAGCAAAGAGGACTTAACATACTTACTGATGAATACCAAAGAACACAGCCTTCAGTATTGGTTGCACTTAATGTAAAAAAACAAAATTCCTCACAACTGGACCAACAAATGTTGTTGTTGTTAAGTGCCAATGAATCAATTCCAAGCCATAGTGTAGTGACCCTGTAAAGGGTTTCCGAGGAGCAGCCGGTGAGTTTAAACCACTGACCTTGCAGTTCAAATGGCTTTGTAGTCTGGCGCATTAGCCCACAGCACCACACCAGGACTAAAGACCAATAAATAAGTCATGATAAATGGAAAAAAGACTGAAGTTGACAAAGACTTCAATTTGCTTGGATCCAAAATCAACACTCATGGAATCAGTAAGTCAGGAAATCAAACACCGTATTGCATTAGGCAAATATGCTGAAAAAATACATCTTTAAAGTGTTCCAGAGCAAAGATATCAGTTTGAGGACTAAGGTGTGTCTGACCCAAACCATGGTGTTTTCAAAAGCCTCATAGTGCTGGTAGTTATGTGTTACTGCATCGGTTCCTACTCATCACAACCCTACATAGGGTCTCCAAGGATATAAAACTTTACTGAAGCAGAAAGCCTCATCTTTCTCCTGGGGAAACAGCTGGTAGTTTCAAACTGCTGACCGAGAGGTTAGCAGCCCAACTAGTAGTCACTATGCTACCAGAGCTTCTAAAAACCTCATATGCATGTGACAATTGTTTATTCTTCCCCTTCTTCCTATCTTTACCTTCTCCTGCTTTTTATCCTTTCTATCTCTGTTTTTATTTTTTTTCTTCGTTTTTGCACCTACACTCCACACCCTGCTTTTTTTTAGCCTTGATTTTTGTTTAATATGCTCTCATTTCTTTCTCTTACTCATCCTTTCCCTGTTTTTAGTGTTTTTTCTTTCTTTTTTGTTTTCTCTATTTTTCTCTCCATGTTTTTCTTTCCCCCTCCCTCTTATCTTTTTGGTTATTGCCTTCTTTTTTGTTCCTTCTTTTTCCCCTTTACTCATTTCTTTATTCACTGTTGTTTGTTTTTAACTCTCGCGCATGTATTTTATCTTCTTGGATCACCTGACAAAGGACAGCAACCATGCCCATACAGCCCAGCCACAAGCATACCCTCTGTGGCCCCAAACACAGGACAAGAGGCAACACCAGCTGCTATGCACCTGATCATCAACAACAACCAGCATCAGCTGAATTCATCCTAAACTGAGTTGCAAGGGAGCCCAAAAAGAAAACAGTACACACACTTGCATTCTCTTATCACACCCACAAGGAAGCAACTAATGAATGACAAAGAACACATCAAAATAAAATCATCAATTAAACACAGCTACAATGGTTACGAATCAAATCCCGTTGTGAACCTCAAGGTCAGCAGTTCGAAACTACCAGCTGTTCCCAGGGAGAAAGATGAGGCTTTCTGTTCCCGTAACGATTTACAGCCTTGGCAGACCTGGAAAACGATATGCAAAAGACTGAAACAAGACCTTCACCTCACACCTTATACAAAAACCAACTCAACATGGATTAAAGACCTAAATGTGAATCCCAGAATTTTGAAGGCCATCAATGAAAAATTAGGGACAAATGTGAGGGCACTAATTCAGGGAATACACTGAATACAAAAGCTTTTGAAAACCACACAAACAAAAGTAAATAAAATAGATGACTGGGACACACAAAAATTAAAAATGTATGTGCATCAAAAGACTTCACCAGAAGAAAAAAAGGGAACCCAAAGAATGGGAAAAAAATCTTTTGCAATGACACATCAGACAACGGACTCATTTCTAAAATATACAGGAAAATGCAATAACTCTACAAGAAAAAGACAAATAACCCAATTAAAAAATGGGCACAGGACATAAACAGACACTTCACCAAGGAAGAGATCTGGACAGCCAACAAACATATGAAGAAATGTTCACGATCACTAGGTACTAGAGAGATGCAAATCAAAACAACTATGAGATATCATCTCACACCAGCAATAACAGCAAAGATCAAAAAAGTAGAGGACAATAAATGCTGGCAGGTATGTGGTGAGACTGGGACACTCCTGTATTGCTGGTGTGACTGCAAAATGGTCCAACCTCTCTGGAAAGCAATATGGCGCTTCCTAAGAAGGTTGAGAATAGAAATACCTTATGATCCAGCAATTCCTCTACTTGGTATTTACCCACAAGAAATATGTGCCACAACACGAAAAGATATATGCACACCAATGTTCATAGCAGCACAATTTACAATAGCAAAAAGATGGAGACAGCCAAAGTGCCCATCAACTGAAGAATGGATAAACAAACTGTGGTACATACACACAATGGAATACTATGCTACCTTGAAAAATAACAAGGAAGCTGCAAGCCACAGCTTAACATGGATGAACCCAGAGAACATTATGTTGAATGAAATTAGTCAGTCACAAAAGGAGAAATACTGCATAGGACCACTACTGTAAAAGACTAAGAAAAAGAACCCATACTAAAGGGGGGTGGATACCTTGCTGGTTGCTGGGATGTGGGGTGAGGGGAGGGAGGGAAAGGTGGAACACATGGCTGGGAATACACACAGGATACTTTGGGTGCTAGGGAGGGGGGCAATATACAAGAAGGGAGACGGGAATGGAAGAACAAAGCAGATGGGAGAACAATTAGGCAGGTTTGCATGGGCTAAGTATGACAGAGGTAAATAATGATATATGCACAACATTGGAAAAACATGGCTCTGGGATACAGAGATTGAGACACGGTTGGACTGGGGAAAAGGGGGGAAATAATGCTAAGATGCTTGGCTGTCTTTTTTTTTTTAATATTTTATTGTTAATTATATGATAGTTTACATGGGAGAACATTAGTTTTACAATCATTCTATCCTATATCATTTCACTTCCATGGTAACAATCCCCTCCATGCATCATCAACCAACCAAAGGGTATACCCTGCAAGCCTGCCCCCTACTCCCCCTGCCCCCAGCCAGTCTTCAGCACACAGTCGCTCTCCCTCTCTAGATCTAAAGTCCCTAGCTGCTCCATCGCTCCACGTCATCATCTCTGCCCCCATCTCAGGCATCACTGTTTCTCTGGGTAGGGTCCCGCTCTTCTCAGTTGATGATCCTAGGGACCTCCGCTCCTAGACTGGAAAGTTAATCACTCCCTTCCTTGCTATAAAACATCTACCTTTACATTTCCAACCCTCACAATCAGTCCTGATAACAATTATTCACTATTGTATCACAAGAGACCCATCTACATTTCATTTCATCAGCTCCGCCTAGACAGATTGGATACTACTCACTGGAGATTCTGCCTTCTTCCAGGACCCCTGGCTCTAGGTTCCCTCTTGAAAGCGTGTAAGCCAGTCACGTCTTACCTTTGTAGCTTAACCCCACCCCCACCCCCATTTTGGGTAGCCAATGTCCAAGTTGCCCATCCGTGTCTACTGTGTGTGTGGAGGGGGTGGGGATGATTCTTGCTGTAAGGATTTGTTTCCTCTTTTGAGCTACTGCATCCATTGGTGTAGGTCAAGTTCATCAAATTGTATCAGGTTACTCTTTTTTTCCCCTTCTTTCTTCTTCTAGTTGAGCTCTGATCATCCAGTCATTGAAGCCAGGTCAAGTGGGTATTATCTGCAAGTGTGGGTGTTCTTCTGCATATGACCT
>NW_006408685.1:5364197-5378647 GCF_000296735.1 Chrysochloris asiatica
CAAGATTCAAAGGACAGCCAAGCATCTTAACATTATTCCCCCCTTTTCCCCATTCCAACCATGTCTCAATCTCTGTATCCCAGAGCCCTGTAGTTTCAAGGTTGTGCATAAATCATTCTTTACCTCTGTCCCACTTAGCTCATTCAAACCTGCCTAACTGTTATCCCATCTATTTGTTCTTCCATTCCCCTCTCCCTTCGTGTATACTTTTCCTGTGTCTAATCCCTGCCCTGTGCTCCACCTTCCCCTCCCTCCCATCACTCACCCCCAACATTCCAGCAATAAACAAAGAATTCCCCCCACCCCCCTTTAGTATGAGCTATTTTTCTTAGTCTTTTACAGTAGGGGTCCTATGCAGTATTTCTCTTTCTGTGACTGACAAATTTCACTTAACATAATACCCTCAATGTTCATCCATGTTAACTGGTGGTATGCAGCTATCTTGTTATTCTTCAAGGTAGCATAATACTCCGTCGTGTGTATATACCATGGTTTGTTTATCCATTCTTCAGTTGATAGGCACTTTGGCTGTCTCCATCTTTTTGCTATTGTAAATAGTGCTGCTATGAACATTGGTGTGCATATATCTTCTCGTGTTGTGGCACATATTTCTTGTGGGTAAATACCAAGTAGAGGAATTGCTGGATCATAAGGTATTTCTATTTTCAACCTTCTTAGGAAACGCCATATTGCTTTCCAGAGAGTTTGGACCATCTTGCAGTCCCACCAGCAATACAGGAGTGTCCCAGTCTCTCCACATCCCTGACAACATTTATTGTCCTCTACATTTTTTTTATCTTTGCTGTTATTGTTGGTGTGAGATGATATCTCATTCTTGTTTTGATTTGCATCTCTCTAATGGCTAGTGATCGTGAACATTTCTTCGTATGTTTGTTGGCTACCCAGATCTCTTCCTTAGTAAAATGTCTGTTCATGTCCTGTGCCCACTTTTTAATTGGGTTATTTGTCGTTTTCTTGTAGAGTTGTTGTAGTTTCCTGTATATTTTAGAAATGAGTCCCTTGTCTGATGTGTCATTGCAAAAGATTTTTTCCCATTCTGTGGGTTCCTTTATAATCTTCTGGTGAAGTCTTTTGATGCACATAAGTTTTTAATTTTTAGTGTGTACCATTCATCTATTTTATCTACTTTTGTTTGTGTGGTTTTCAAAATGTTTTATAGTCTGTGTATTCCCAGAATTAGTGCCCTCACATTTGTCCCAATTTTTTCATTGATGGCCTTCATAATTCTGGGATTCACATTTAGGTCCTTAATCCATGTTGTTGAGTTGGTTTTTATATAAGGTGTGAGGTGAAGGTCTTGTTTCAGGCTTTTGCATATCATTTTCCAGTTCTGCCAGCACCATCTGTTTAAAAGACTATCACCTCCCCATGCAATATATTTAGGTGTTTTGTCAAAAATCAGTTGGCTGTATGCAGATGTATGTAGACTATCACCTCCCCATGCGATATATTTAGGTATTTTGTAAAAAAATCAGTTGGCTGTATGTAGATAGGTTTATTTCTGGATTCTCGATTCTGTTCCATTGATCTATGTATCTCTCATTGTACCAGTACCAAGCTGTTTTAACCACTGGAGCTGAATAGTAAATTTTGAAGTCGGGAAGTGACAGAACTCCAACATTATTATTATTCTTAAGCAGTGTTTTGCTTATCCTGGGTCTCTTTCCTTTCCATATAAAGTTTGTAATTGTTTTTCCCATCTCTTTGAAGAATGTCGTTGGAATCTGGATTGGGATCGCATTATATGTGCAAATTGCTTTGGGCAGTATTGACATTTTCACAATGTTGAGTCTACCTATCCAGGAGCATGGTACATTCTTCCATTTTGGTTTCTTGTGGTAGTGTTTTGTAGTTTTCTTTGTATAAGTCCTTTGTTTCTCTGGTTACATTTATTTCTAGATATTTCATCCTATGGGTGGCTATTGTAAATGGTATTGCTCTCCTAATGTCCTTTTCAACATTGTCATTTTTGGTGTAGAGGAATCCAACTGATTTTTGTATGTTGATCTTATATCCTGCCACTTTGCCGAATCTTCCAATGAGGTCTAGTAGCTTTTTGACTGAGTCTTTGAGGTTTTCTACATAGAGGATCATATCGTCTGCAAATAGGGAGAGTTTTACTTCCTCTTTGCCAATTTGGATGCCTTTAATTTCCCTGTGCTGCCCTATAGCTCTTGCTAAGACTTCCAGCACAATATTGAATAGGAGTGGTGACAAAGGGCATCTTTGTTTGGTTCCTGTTCGCAGATGTAAAGCTTTCAATTTCTCTCCATTGAGAATATTGTAGGCTATTTGTTTTGTATATATGCTCTTTATTATGTTGAGGAATTTCCCTTCAATTCCTATTTTGTTGAGTGTTTTTATCAGGAATGGGTGTTGGATTTTGTCAAATGCCTTTTCTGCATCAATCGATATGATCATGTGGTTCTTTTCTTTTTGCTTATTTATATGGTGGATAACGTTGATCATTTTTCTAATGTTGAACCATCCTTGCATCCCTGATATGAAGCCCACTTGATCATGATGTATTATCTTTTTGATGTGTTGCTGAATTCTGTGGCTAGGATTTTGTTGAGAATTTTTCCATCTATGTTCATGAGGGATATTGGTCTATAATTTTCTTTCTTAGTGATGTCCTTCCCTGGTTTTCTTATGAGGGATATGCTTGCTTCATAAAATGTATTAGGAAGTTTTCCATCCTCCCCTATCTTCTGAAATAATTTGAGTAGAATTGGTGACAGCTCTTCCCTGAATGTTTGGTAGAATTCACCAGTGAAGCCATCTGGACCTGGACTTTCTTTGGTTGGGAGTCTTTTGATGACCTGATCAATTTCTTCTTTTGTTATGGGTCTGTTCAGGTTTCCTACGTCACTGTTTTTAAGTTTAGGTAGGTCGTGTTTATCTAAAAATGTATTTACCTCTCTTTAGTTTTCAAATTTGTTGGAGTACAACTCTTTATACTGTTCTGTTATTATCCTTTTGATTTCCTTTGGTTCTGTTCTGACATCAACCATGTGGTTTCTAAAGCGTGTTATTTGTGTCTTCTCCCTCTTTTCTTTTGTTAGGTTTGCCAATGGTCTATCGATTCTGTTAATTCTTTCAAAGAACCAGCTTCTTGTCCTGTTGATTGTTTCTATAGTTTTTCTGATTTCTATCTGATTTATTTCTGCTCTAAACTTTATTGTTTCTTTTATTTTGCTGGCTGTGGGTTCCTTCTGATGGTCTGTTTCTAATTGTTGTAGATGTTGTGTTAATGTGTTAATTTTGGTTCTTTATTCTTTTTGGATGTGTGCATTTATTGCAATAAATTGTCCCCTAAGCACAGCTTTCGCCGTGTCACAAAGATTTTGGTATGTTGTACTTTCGTTCTCACTTATTTCTAGAAACTTTGTGAATTCACATTTCATTTCCTCCACTACACAATTGCTTTTCAGCAGGGTGTTATTCATTTTCCATGTATTTGACTTGATTTCCTTGGTCTTCCTTTTGTTGATTTCTAATTTGATAGCATTGTGGTCTGAGAAGGTGCTTTGTAGTATTTTGATATTTGTAAATTTATGGAGATTTGTTTTGTGGGCTATAACGTGGTCTATTCTGGAGTATGTTCCATGTGCACTAGAAAAGAATGTGTATTGTGTAGTTGTTGGGTTGAATGCTCTGTACACATCTATGAGGTCCAGTTGGCTGATTGTGTTGTTTAGTTCTTCTGTGTCTTTGTCAAGTTTCTTTCTGGTTGTTCTATCCATTTTTGAAAGCAGTGTATTAAAATCACCCACTATTATTGTAGATTCTTCTATTTCTTTCTGCAAATCTATTAGAGTTTGTTTTATATAATTTGAAGTTCTTTCATTGGGAGCAAAGATACTTATTATGCTTATTTCATCTCGTTCAACTGTCCCTTTAATCATGATATAATGTCCATCTTCATATATTATGCGTTTCTTGACTTAAAGTTTACTTTATCAAAGATTAGTACTGGCTTGGCTGTCTTTTGAATCTTGGTTTTCCTTGCATTATATTATAAAATAGACACTGGAGGGGGAGAGAAAGGCATAGCCAGAAACATCACCATAGAAAGCTTGTAAGTCCGTCTTCTGCCTATAACTGATTGGAACACCTAAAATGGGGCTAGAACGTGTCCAGTGAAGGAGGCTTCCTGTGGAGCCTCTGCATTACATAGACTATATGTGGAAGCCTGAACCACATCCAGATCTTGAGAGATGGGAAATTTCCACTTGAAAGGACAAGCTGACCAGCCTGGAGCAGCTATAAGAACAGAATATACTTCCTGAAAGAAAGACCTACAGGAAAAATACAAAACAACATAGACAGACAGACTTTTACTACAAGAAAAAACAAGTTGCTTGCTCAGGAGACATCAAGGCAAATTGTTGGGTCCCCTCAGTGTAAACCCCCTTCCAAGACTAAGACTCAATGGCAATACATGCTCTGATTGGTGACCACGCTCGTCACTGATAAGGGGAAGCAAAAGAAAACCAGCAATGAACTGCAATATAAGCCCTACAATGTTTAATTGACTCCTGTGAACCCAGGTGGAGACCTGGTTGGCCAGCAGTGCAGCAGTGTAGCAAGACCTGGGGACCCTTGGGCCCAGATTCAGTGACATAGAGTGGACAGTGAAGCGTGCAGCTGATAAGAAGTGAGGGCATATGCACAAGAACACCCACACTTGCAGATAATACCCACTTGACCTGGCTTCAGTGACTGGATGATCAAAGCTCAACTAGAAGAAGAAAGAAGAGGAAAAAAAGAGTAATCTGATACAATTTGATGAACTTGACGTACACCAATGGATGCAGTAGCTCAAAAGAGGGAACAAATCCTTACAGCAAGGATCACTCCCACCCATCCATACACAAAGTAGACAGGGATGAGCAACTTGGACATTGGATACCCAAAATTTGGGGGGGGGTGGGGCTACAAAGGCAAAAAGTGACTGGCTTACAAGCTTTCAAGTGGAAACCTAGATCCAGAGGGCATGAAGGAAGGTAGACTCTCCACTGCGTAGTATCCAATCTGTCTAGGCGGGGCTGATGAAATGAAATTCAGATGGGTCTCTTGTGATACAGTGAATAACTGTTATCAGGACTGATTGTGAGGGTTAGAAATGTAAGGGTAGATATTTACTAGCAAGCAGGGGAGTAATTAACTTTTCCGCCTAGGAGCGGATTCCCCTGGGACCATGAAGGGAGAAGAGTGGAGAGTGGGACCCTAACCAGAGAAGCAGTGATGGCAGAGATGGAGCCAGAGATGATGACATGGAGAGATGGAGCAGCTGGGGACTTTAGATCCAGAGAGGGAGAGGGGCTGTGTTCTGACGACCGGGGGGCAGGCTTGTAGTGTATACCCTATGGTTGGTTAATGATGCATGGAGGGGATTGTAACAATGGCAATGAAACAATATACGATAGGATGAATATAAAACTAATGTTCTCCCATGTGAACATAATTCACAATAAAACATTAAAAAGGAAAAAAAGATTTAAAAGATTTACAGCCTCCAAAACCCTGTTCAGGGTCGTTATGGGTTGGAAGCGACTCGACGGTACTGAATAACAACAACAACAACAGTGATACTACAATGTCTGGGAAGCAACATACAATTTCTATTCAAGCTAACAAACAAGGCAGAGTGGCTTAAACAGGAGATCAAAAGGTTGTTATTGATTTTAAGTACCATGAGTTTGTTTCTACTCATAGTGTTGTATAGGGATTCTGAGAGCAGCTAGTGAACTTGAACCTCCCACCTTGAGGTTCAGTACTTACCTTACAGAACCACACCAGGACTCCAAAAGAAGTAGAGCTAGAAAACATTTGTGAGGAAAGAAAGGCATTGGGACTACCTGAAAAATAATTCAAGAGAATAGAGAACCAGAGATAACCAATTTATACTGAAGACAATTACAAAGCAAAAAGCTGGAAAAATGTAGTTACAAGAACTTCCAAATAGTGAAATCTGGTAGAATTCAAGATAAAAAGATTAATTAATAGGCCTTCACATGAAAACAAGCAAAAGGAAAACTATAAAGACTTAGCAAACATTAAAACAGCAGCAATACAAAAAATGTACAATCAAAATGAACTCAGCACAGAAAAAATATAGGGAACAAAGAAACCACCAGCACTACCCCTCCAAAAAAAAAAAAAAAAAAACACACACACAGCAAAATTACTATAATCAATTCATACCTATCAAAAATTACACTGAATGTCAATGGATTGAATGCATTAGTCAAGAGACAAGAGAGCAACAGAATGGATTTCAAAATTCTATCCTTCAATAAACTGTCTATACAAGGTCACTATGGGTCGTGATTGACTTGATGGCACTTAACAACAACAACACACAAAGGCAAAAATAAACTAAATATCAAAGAGGGGGGATACATGAAGCTAAAGACAATCAAAAACGAGTAGGAGTGACAATATTAACTTCTGATAAAATAGATGTTAAGGCAAAAGCCAGCATAACATAGAAAGAATTACATTATCTAATAATTAAAGATCAATTCAACAAGAGGACACAACCAAAAAAAAAACTATGCTCCCAATGAAAGAGCCTAAAAAAAATAAAGCAAACTCTAATAGATAACTCTACACTAATAGGAAATTTCAATAAAACACATTTAACGACAGACAGAGCAAGTAAAAACAAACTCAAGAAAGACACAGAAAAACTAAAAAGCACAATCAACCAACTTGATCTCATACAAAGCACTCAATGCAAAAACAATACAATGTACTTCTTTTATAGTGCACATGGAACATTCTCCAGAATAGACCAAAAGTTAGACCACAAAAGCAGACTTAAAAAAATTAAAACATCAAAATACTACAAAGCATCTTTGCAGCATTTAGAAATAAACAATACGAATATTATAGTATTTAGAAATCAACAATAGCAATATCAAGAAAAAAGAGAGCGATAGAAAAAAATGAAATAAAAAAATCCTTGAAACAAATGAGGTAAACACAAAATATCAAAACCTTTGGGAAACAGCAAAAACAGTGATTGTTGTTTTTGTTTTGTTGTTGCTGTTATGTGCCGTGGAGTCGGTTCCGACTCATAGTGACCCTGTACAGGGTTTCCGAGGCTGTTAATCTTTACGGAAGCAGAACGTCTCATCTTTCTCCCGCGGAGCAGCTGGTAGTTTTGAACTGCTGACCTTGCGGTTCGCAGCCTGTGCCATCAATTCAATTCCAACCCATAGCGACCCTATGTAGGGTTACCAAGGAGCATCTGGTAAGCTTGAACTGCATACCTTGCAATTCATATGGCTTTGCAGTCTGGCACATTAACCTGCAGCACCACACCAGCATTCCAAAAACAGTGATTAGTGGGCAACTTATAGAAATAAATGCACACATCGAAAGGGAAGAATGAACCAAAATCAGCACATTAATGCAGCATTTCCAACAATTATAAAAACAGCAGCAAAATAAGCCTACTGAAACCAAAAGAAAAAACGTAAAAGATTAGAGCAGAAATAAATAAAATAGAAAACAGGAAAAAGAATCAAGAAGACAAGAAGTTGGTTCTTTCAAAGGATTAATAAAATCAACAAACCATTGGCAAATCTAACAAAAGATGGGTGGGAAATTACATGGGTAACGTCCTAACAGAATGCTATGAAGAACTATACTCCAACAAATTTGAAAATCTAGAAATGAAGAAATTTTAGGAAAAAACACTCTGGTAACATAGTGGTTATGAATTGGGCTGCGAACCGCAGTTTGAAACTACCAGCTGTTCTGCAGGAGAAAGATGAGGCTTTCTGCTCCTGTAAAGATTTACAGCCTTGGAAAACCTGTATAGGGTCGCTATGAGTCAGAACTGACTCCACAGCACATAAAAACAACAACACCACCTAAAATTACAAATCGGGCTGCTAATCTCACAGTCAGCAGTTCTAAACTACCACCTGTACCACAGGAGAAAGAGGAGGCTTTCTGCTCCCGTAAAGATTTACAGCCTCGGAAAACCTGTACAGGGTCACTATGAGTTGGAACTGACTCTACAGCACATAACAACAACAACAACCTAAAATTAAGAAAGGTGTGCAACCTATATCATTCAACCTATAGGCTGAGCAAACAATCCAATAAGCTGGGTTATCTGAAGAAAAACGTGGCATCAGGATCGGAGGAAGACTCATTAACAACCTGCAAAATGCAGATGATACAACCTTGCTTGCTGAAAGTGAAGTGGACTTAAAATATTTACTGATAAAGATCAAAGACCACAGCCTTCAGTATGGATTGCATCTCAATATAAAGAAAACAAAAATTCTCACCACTGGACCAATAAACAATGGTCTTATCAATGGAGAAAAGATTGAAGTTGTCAAGGACTTCATTCTTCTTGGATCAACTATCAACACTCATGGAAGCAGCAGTCAAAAAACCAGACGCCGTACTGCATTAGGCAAATCTGCTGCACAAGAACTTTTTAAAGTGTTAAAGAGCAAAGATGTCAGTTTGAGGACAAAGGTGCACCTGACCCAAGCCATGGTATTTCCAATAACCTCATATGCATGCAAAAGCTGGACAGTGAATAAGAGGACTACAGAAGAATCGATGCTTTTGAGTTATGGTGTTGGAGGAGAATACTGAAAGTGTCATGGGCTGCCAAAAGAACCAACACATCTGTGTTGGAAGAAGTGCAGCCAGAGTGCTCTTTGGAGGCCAGGATGGTCAAACTTCGTCTCTCATACTTGGGACATATTGTCAGAAGGGACCATTCGCTGGAGAAAGATATCATGTTTGGTAAGGGTCAGAGGAAAAAGAGGAAGACACTCAGCGAGATGGATTGGCAAAGTGGCAGGCAGCATCAGTGGGCTAAAGTGTGGCAACAATTGTGAGAGGTTGGCCCAGGATCGGGTCGTGTTTAGTTCTGTTGTGCATAGGATCGCTATGAGCTGGTACCGACTCGATGTCACCTAACAACAACGTAAACTAACACAGATGGAAGTAGAAAACTTGAAAAGACGCTGTAGGATGAGCACTGAACTGCTAACCACAGACAAGCAGTTCAAACCCACCAGCTGCTCCTTGGAAACCCTATGCAGGGTTGCTATGAGTCGGAACTTAACAACAATAAGTAACAAAAGAAAAAAATGATCACGTCATTGAAAAACTCCCAACAAACAAAAATCCAGGCTTTACTGATGAATTCTACCAAGCATTCAGAGAAGAGCTTACACCAATTCTACTCAAAGCACATGCTAGAAAGGTTGTGGCGACACGGGTATCTTCTTATATTGCTGGTGGTACTGCAAAATGTTGTAACTACTGTGGAAACAGTATGGTGTTTCTCAAAAAGTTGGAAACAGCAATACTGTAAAACCTAGCGATCCCTCTAATTATCATATGTACCAAAGAAATAAAAGTCATGGCATGAGTAGATACAAGCACACCCATGTTCATCACATCACTATTCATAGCAGCAAAAAGATAGAGACAGGGCAAACCCCCTTCCAAGACTAAGACTCAAGGGGAATACACGAGCAGGCATGCGGTCTGACATTGGTCAATGATAAGACAAAATGAGGGAAAAACAACAACGAAGCTGTGACCACGTTCAATAGACTCTTGTGAACCCGGGTGGAGACCTGGTTAGCCAGCAGTATGGAGAGACCTGGGGACTCCTGGGCCCAGAGACAGTGACGTAGCCACAAAGGACTAGAGTGGAGAGTGACGTATCCAGCAGATAAGTGAGGGCATCTGTACAAGAACACCCACACTTGCAGATAATACCTACTTGACCTGGCTTCACTGGTTGGATGATTAGAACTCAACCAGAAAAAGAAAGAAGAGGGAAAAAAAAAAAAGAGTAATCTGATACAATTTGATAAACATGACCTACACCTATGGATGTAGTAGTTCAATAGAGGGAACAAATTT
The DNA here is from genome assembly GCF_000296735.1 of Chrysochloris asiatica. Taxonomy (NCBI): domain Eukaryota; kingdom Metazoa; phylum Chordata; class Mammalia; order Afrosoricida; family Chrysochloridae; genus Chrysochloris; species Chrysochloris asiatica. Next base: position 5,374,143 of record NW_006408685.1, read on the forward strand.
TTATAGCAAGGATCATTGTCACCCCTTCGGTACACAGGGTAGACAGTCTAGGGGTGGGCAACTTGGACACTGGCTACCAAAAATGGGGGGGGGGGGGCTACAAAGGCAAGAAGATACTGGCTTACAAGATTTCAAGAGGGAGCCTAGATCCAGAGGGTGCAGAGGAAGGTAGAATCTCCACTGAGTAGTATCCAATCTGTCTGGGTGGAGCTGATGAAAGGAGATGGGGATAGGACTCTTGTGGTACAATGGTGAATAATTGCTATCAGGACTGACTGTGAGGGTTAGAAATGTAAAGGTAGACGTTTTTTAGCAAAAGGAGGGAAGTGGTTAACTTTGCAGTCCAGGAGCGGAGGTCCCCTGGGCCATCAAGGGAGAAGAGTGGAGTGCAGGACCCTACCCAGAGAAACAGTGATGTCAGAGATGGAGGCAGAGACAATGACATGGAGAGATGGAGCGGCTGGGGACTCTAGACCCAGAGAGGGAGAGGGGCTATATGCTGACCAAGGGGCAGGCTTATGGAGTATACCCTTTGGTTGTTTGATGATGCATGGAGGGCAATGAAACAATATACGATAGGATGAATGTAAAACTAATGTTCTCCCATGTAAACGATCACATAATTCACAATAAAAACTTAAAAAAAAAAAAAAAATAGAGACAGTCTCAATGTCCATCAATGTAAAAAAGGATTGACATAGTCTGGTACATACACACAATGGAATACTATGCAATGCTTAAAAATAATGATAACTCTGCAAAACACCTCAAAGCATAGATGAACTTTGAGGGCACTATGTTGAGTGACCTTAGTCAATCATAGAAGGGCAAATATTGTATAAGACCACTACTATAAAAACTCAATGAAAGGTTTTTACACAAAACTCTTTGATGGTTAACAGGAGTGGGAGGGAAGGAAGAGTAATCTATTGACTAGACACATGTTAACTAGGGTGATGGGGAAGGCAATATACAACAGGGAGGTTGGCAAAAGAACGATGGAGACAGTCTTTAAGGAGGAATGCAAGGGTTAAAGGAGATTGTGGTAAATAATTTACATACACAATCCTGCAACACCAGTGTTCTACGGGTAGATACATGGACAGATACAAAGGTTGAATAGGTATGGGTGGGAGAATAGAAGCATACCCACAAATATATAAAAGCATGGTAGAGTATATTTTGTACATGAGTATTTACCTTTGCTGGAAACACACCTATGATTGTGATGGAACGTGTTGCTGTTGTTTTTAAGTGCTGTGGAATCAGTTCTGACTCACAGAAACTCTGTGCAGTTTCCAAGTAGCAGCTGGTGGGTTTGATTCACCAACCCAGTGTTTAGCTGTCCAGTGCTTATCCTACAGTGCCATAGGAGCATGTTGTTGGTGCTGTTAAGTGCCATCGAGTCAGTTCCGACCCATAGCGACCCTGTGTAGGGTTTCCAAGGAGTGGCTGGTGAGCTTGAATCACCAACCTTGCAGTTCAAACTGGCGTTGTTGGTGCTGTTAAGTGCCATCGAGTCAGTTCCGACCCATAGCGACCCTGTGTAGGGTTTCCAAGGAGTGGCTGGTGAGCTTGAATCACCAACCTTGCAGTTCAAACTGGCTTTGCTGTCCAGCACATTAACTCACAGCACCACACCAGGACTCCGTGATAGAAGCATACAGGGGCAAAATGATGAAAACTTCTTAGATGTTATAAAACACCTTGAGGCAATAAGTTGCTGGGCTGGGGGCTCAAGATCATAGTCTCATGGAACACCACGTCAATTGGCATAATAGTGCACAAAGACAATGTTCTGCATCTTATTTTGGTCAGCAGCGACTGAGACCTTAAAAGCTCATGAGCAGTTATCTAAGGTGCTTCATGTGAGGAAGAAAGAACAGTGATGAAAACTGGCGATGCTTGGAATCAATGAGTCTAGTGGACTAATGGAACACATAAACATATCAGTATCCATGATTTTGAGACCTGAAGAATTAGTGGTGCCCAGCTACCACTACCAATTTCTCTGAAAGGGATCAAATTAGAAGGTCTTGGATTGAGTGGGAAAAAATGTAGAATAAAACTCAAAATTATAAAAACGACCAGGTTTACTGAACAGAAAGTGTATGGTCCATGGGCACTCTTCAGGACTGGTATGGAACTTACCCTCATGGCCCAATTTTAAGGCAAACAGTAGATAGGTATATAAGGGGGAAAACAAAACTAGTAAGGTATGCTAACCATGGAATGGTCAACCATTCAAGATCTAAAGGTCAAAATTCAGAAGGATTAGGAAGGAGGTTGAAATGGAAATAAGAATCACAGGGAGGAAGTAGGATAATTCTTGTTACATGAAGGGGATTGCATTCATTGAGATGAAACAAAGTGAATGAGCTGTTGAATGTATAACTGATGATCTACTCTGTAAACCTTCACTCAATTCACAATAAAAAGAAATCAAATGACGTACTGCATTGAGTAAACCTGCTGCTGCAAAAGACAGCTTTTAAATGTCAAAACAAACAAACAAACAAACCAAAGAGCACTGTGCCTGACCCAAGCCATAATATTTTCAATCACCTCATATACATGTAAAAGCTGTATAATGAATAACGAATACTTTAAAATAATTGATGTACTTGAATTGTGGTGTTGGTGAATAATACTTAATATATCATGAATTTCCAGAAAAATCAACAAATCTGTCTTGGAAGAAGAACACTTGCTTAGAAGCACTCATGGTGAGACTTCGTATCATGTTCTTTAGTTACGCTATCAGGTAAGACCAGTCCCAAAATAGGACATCATCTTTGGGAAAGTAGAAGGTCATTGATAAAGGGAATTTCTTCATAAACTTAAAGATCACATTTAAATAAATTTTGGTGAAACAATTTAGCTTATATGGCCTTCATGTTTTTTAAAGACAAAGACAAAGAAAATATTAATAAAATTAAATATTTTTAAATTTCAGTCAAGGTATCTGAAATATAAAGGTAATTGGTGATGACAAGAACATAAAGGGATGGAGGAGAGTATAAATTTTCTGTACGTTACTAAAGTTGTCATTAATATAAAACAGGGTGTTATAAATGTAAAAGGCTTTCAAGGTAACTATAAAGGAAGCAAATAAAAAAATTATACACACACAAAAAAAGATGGGAAACAAAATGGCTAATACAAAAAAACAATAAAAATCTGTGCATAAAAGAAGATCGCACTAAAGGAAAAAAGGGAATGAGAAGGTACAAGACACAAAAACTTAATAACAAAATGTCAGAAAGACGTTCTCCTTTATCAGTAATTAATGTGCATGTAAATGAATTATTAAATACTCTAATTAAAAGGCAGGTGGGATTAAAAAACAAAACAAACAAAAAAAAAAACATGACCCCAAAAGCCATATGCTGTCTAAAAGAGACAAATCTTAAGCATAAAGGCATAAACAGGTAAAAAGTAAAAAATGAAAGGATGGGGAAAATATTCCATATAAATCCATATAAATCATAATTTCATAGCAATTTTTAAATCAAATTATATAGATTTTAAGTCAAAAGCTATTATTAAAAGAGAGAAGGATACTATGTATACATCTAATGCTGTAGGATAAGCACTGGACTGTGGTATGAACTGCAACATTGGTGATTCAAAGTTACCAGCCACTGCTCGGAAATCCTATACAGGATCTCTCTGAATCTGAACTGACTCGACTTCACATATCAACAGCAACAACAAACCAGTGCATATGTAACATTCTATAGAATAGATCATATCTCAGGACAGAAAGAAAGTCTCAATAAACGTAAAAGATTGAAATCATATGAAGTATTATTTCTAATCACAATGGAATAAAACTAGAAATCATCAGGAAAAAATTAACTGGTATAGGCACAAATAAAGGACATTTAAAAATATGCTACTATACAACCTGGTGTGGTGCTGTACTATAAGCGCTCAATTTTGAGGTTAATTTGAGCTGCAAGGTCAGTAGTTCAAACTCACCAGCTGCTTCTCATATACTCTATACAGGGTTGCTATGAGTCAGAATCGACTCACAGTACTTAACAACAATACAACAAACAACCAAAATGATATGAAGAGACAAAAAATACTTAAGAGTCAATGACAAATGAAAATAAATACAGTAAAAGCAGTACTCAGAAAATTTATAGCAATACACACCTACTCTCAAAAAAGGAAAGATTCTATATCAAGAGTCTAACTCTACAACTTGAGGAACTAGAAATGGAAGGTCAAACTAAGTCTGAAACCACCAGAAGAAAGGAAATAATAAAATTAGATCAGAAACAAATGAAACAGAACAGAAAACAATAGAGTCAACAATTCAGAAGCTGGTTTTTGAAAAAAAAAACAACACTCAAAATCAGCAAACCATTAGCAAGGGTGATAAAGAAAAAGAGAGATGATACAAATATGTAAAACTAGAAATGAAAGTGGGGGCATTACAAATGACATTATGTTGTTGTTGTTAAGTGCCATCGAGTCGGTTCCGACCCATAGCG
>NW_006408685.1:5382542-5383081 GCF_000296735.1 Chrysochloris asiatica
TGGGCAAATTATTGAATGATGCAGAATGCATCAAGAAAAGATGGAAGGAATACACAGAGTCATGGTACCAAAAGGAAATGGTTACTGTTCAACCACTTCAAGAGGTAGCATATGATCAAGAGCCAATGATACTCACGGAGGAAGTCCAAAGTGCATTGAAGGAACTGGCAAAGAACAAGGCACCAGGAATTGATGGAATCAAAATTGAAATCTTCCAAGAAAGTGAGGCGGCACAAGAGGCACTCACTCATCTCTGCCAAGAAATTTGGAAGCCAACTATCTGGCCGGCTGATTGGAAGAGAATCATATTTGTGCCCATTCCAAAGAGAGGAGACCCAATGGAATGCGGAAATCATCCGACAATCTCTTTGATATCTCAAGCAACAAAGAAGAGATCCGGGCAGCCAACAAACATATGAACAAATGCTCATGATCACTAACCATTAGAGAGATGCAAATCAAAACAACAATGAGATATCATCTCACACCAACAACAGCAAAGATTAAAAATGTAGAAGACAATAAATGCTGGCAGGGAT
>NW_006408685.1:5386453-5409479 GCF_000296735.1 Chrysochloris asiatica
GGTTGATGATGCATGGAGGGGATTGGAACCATGGCAATGAAATGATGTACGATGGAATGAATGTAAAACTAAAGTTCTCTCATGTAAACTATCATATAATTCACAATAAAACATTAATTAAAAAAAAAGAAGGGGAGTGATTGATTTTGCAGCCCAGGAGTGGAGGTCCCTGTGACCATCAAGTGAGAAGAGAGCGTGACCTTACCCAGAGAGGCAATGAAGCCAGGCATAGAGAAAGAGCTGATGATGTGGACAGATGGAGTAGCTGGGGACACGGGGCTCGTGGGGGGAAAGGGGCTACGTGCTGACAGCCACGGGGACCAAACTGTTGGTGTATCCTATGGTTATCTGATGATTCATGGAGGGGATTATAGTCATTGCAATGAAACGAAATACAATAGGATGGATGTCAAGCTGATGTTCTCTCATGTAAACCCACATAATTCACAATAAAAACTTAAAAAAAAAATACATCATGAGCAAGTGTGTTTCATAAAAGGGATGCAAGGATGGTTCAACATTAGAAAAACAATCAATGTAATCCACCACGTAAATAAGAAAAAGGAAAAGAACCACATGATCATATCAATTGATGCAGAAAAGACATATGAGAAAATCCAACATCCATTCCTGATAAAAACACTCAACAAAGTAGGAAGTGAAGGAAAATTCCTTAACATAATCAACAGCATATATACAAAACCAACAGCCTACATCACTCTCAATAGAGAGAAACTGTGAAAGTCTTCCCTCTGCGAACAGGAACCAGACTAGGGTGCCCTTTGTCACCACTTCTTTTCAATATTGTTTTGGAAGTATTAGCCAGAGCTATACAGCAAGACAAGGATACTAAAGGCAACCAAATTGGCAGAGAGGAAATAAAACTCTCTCTATTGGCAGACAATATGTTCCTATACATAGAAAACCCAAAAGACTCAGTAAAAAACGCTACCAGACCTCATTAGAAGATCAACATACAAAAATCAGTTGGATTCCTCTATAGTAACAATGACTACGCTGAAAAAGGCATTAGGAAAGAAATACCATTTACAATAGCCACCCAAAGGATGAAATATTTAGGAATAAATGTACCCAGCGAAATAACGGACCTATACAAAGAGAATTACAGAACACAACTACAAGAAACTGAAAGAGACTTACAAAAGTGGAAGAACATACCATGTTCCTGGATAGGAAGACTCAACATTGTGAAAATGTCAATACTACCCAGAGCAATTTACAGATATAATGCAATCCCAATTCAGATACAAGCGACATTCTTCAAAGAGATGGAAAGGACAATTACTAACTTTATAAGGAAAGGAAGGAGACTCAGGATAAGCAGAGCACTGCTCAAGAAGAAGAACAAGGTTGGAAGCCTCTCACTCCCAGATTTCAAAATCTACTACACGGCTACAGTGGTCAAAACAGCCTGGTACTGGTACAATGAAAGATACATTGATCAATCGAACAGAATCGAGAATCCAGAAATTAAAATATTCATACACAGCCAACTGATTTTCTACAAAGTGCCTAGGTATGTTACCTGAGGAAGAGATGGTCTCTTTAACAGATGATGCTGGCAGAACTGGAAAGAGATATGCAGAAAATTGAAACAAGACCTTTACCTCAAGTCCTTTACAAAAACTAACTCAGCGTGGATTAAAGACCTAAATGTGAATCCCAAAATTATTAAAGTCATCAATGAAAACATAGGGACAAATGTGGGGCTCTAATACAGGGAATACACAGATTACCAAAAATTTCGAAATTACACGAACAAACGTAGACAAAATAGATGATTGGGACCTACTAAAAATTAAATCTTATGTGCATCAAAAGACTTCACCAAAAGAGTAAAAATGGAATCCACAGAATGGGAAAAAATATTTTGCAATGACACATCAGATAAGGGACTCATTTCTAAAATATATAGGAAACTACAACACCTCTACAAGAAAAAGACAAATAACCCAATCAAAAAATGGGCACAGGACATCAACAGACACTTCACCAAGGAAGAGATCTGGGCAACCAACAAACATATGAAGAAATGTACACGATCACTAGCCATTAAAGAGATGCAAATCAAAACAACAATGAATATCATCTCACACCAGCAAAAACAGCAAAGATCAAAAAAGTAGAGGACAATAAATTCTGGTGAGGAAGTGAAGAGACAGGGACGCTCCTGCATTGCTGGTGGGACTGCAAAATGGTCCTGCCTCCTATGAAAAGCAACATGGCGCTTCCTCAGAAGGTTGGAAATAGAAATATCTTATGCTCCAGCAATTCCTCTACTTAGTATTACCCACAAGAAATACGAGCCATAACATGAGTAGATATATGCACACCAATGTTCACAGCAGCACTATTTACAATAGCAAGAACATGGAGACAGCCTAAGTGCCCATTAATGAAGAATAGATAAAGTGTGGTACATACACACAATGAAATATTATGCTACCTTGAAGAGCAAGGAAGCTGCAAGCCACCGCATAACATGGATGAACCTTGAGGACATTATGCTGAGTGAAATTAGTAAGTAGCAAAAGGAGAAATACTGCATAGGACCATTATTATAAAAGGGTAAGAAAAAGAACCCACACTAAAAGGGGAAAAAATTTGTTGATCACCAGGATATATGGGATGAGAGGAGGGGAGGGAGGGAGGAGAAGATAGAGCACAGGGTAATAGGAATAGACACAGGATAGCTTGGGTGTGGGGGTGGAGGGCGGGTGGGGGGGCGGGGAGTGGGAGCAATACACATGAAGGGGGAGGGGAATGGAAGAACAAGGCAGATGGGAGAACAGTTAGGCAGGTACACATGGGCAAAGTGGGACAGAGGTAAATGATGATGTATGCATAACCTTGGAACAACAGTGCTCCAAGATACAGCAATTGAGGCACAGTTTGAAGGGGTAAAAGAAGGGAATAATGTTAGGATGCTTGGCTGTCTTTTGAATCTTGGTTTCCCTTGCCTACCATTGTAAAATAGACACTTGAGGCGAGGAGAAAGGAATAGTCAGAATCATCACTACAGAAAGCTTGTAAGTCCGTCTTCAGCCTATAATTGGTTGGAATACCTTAAAGGTTGCCCAGTGAAAGAGGCTTCCTGTGGAGCCTTTACATTGCACAAGACCATAGGTGGAATCCAGAACCCCATCCAGAACCGACTCAGGTAGGAAATTTCCACTGGAAAGGACAAGTATACCAGCCTGGAGCAGCTAGAAGAACAGAAGATACTTCGTGAAAGACAGACCTGCAAGAAAAATCTGAAACAGCAACAGCAGTCTGATTGATTACTATAAGAACAAGTAAGCAGTTCGTCTGGGAGCCATCAAAGCAAGTAGTCAGGACCCCTCAGAGCAAACCCTCTTCCAAGACTGAGACTCAAGGGGAATACATGAGCAGGCATGTGGTCTGGCTGGTGACCACGTTGGTCACCAATAAGGGAAGAGGGGGGAAAACAGCAATGAAGTTGTGAGCTAAGCCAGACCACATTCAATAGACCCCCATGAACCTGAGTGGAGACCTGGATGTCCAGCAGTATGGCAAGACCCGGGGACTCCTGGACCCGTGACATGGCCACAGAGGACTAGAGTGGAGTGTGAAGGGTTCAGCTGATATGAAGTGAGGGGAGATGCACAAGAACATCCATATTTGCAGATAGTATCCACTTGACCTGACTTCGATGGCTGGATGATCAGAAATCGACTAGAAGAAAGAAGAGAGGAAAAAAAAAAAAGAGTAACTTGGTACAATTTGATGAACTTTACCTATACTTATGGGTGTAGTAGCTCAAAAAAAAAGGGACACATCTTTACAGAGAAGATCACTCCCACCCCCTTGGTACACAGGGTTGACAGGGATGGGCAACACAGACATTGGTTACCCAAAATGGGGGGGTCTATAAAGGCAAGAAAGTTGCTCTGGTAGCATAGTGATTACAAATTGGGCTGCGAATCTTAAGGTCAAGCAGTTAGAAACTACCAGCTGTTCAGCGAGAGAAAGATGAGGCTTTCTGCTTCCGTAAAGATTTACAGCCTAGGAAACCCTGTACAAGGTTGCTATGAGTCAGAACTGACTCCATGGCACATTAACAACAACAACATAACAGCAAGAAGTGACTGGCTTACAAGCTTTCAAGAGGGAGCCTAGTTCCAGATGGGGCAGGGGAAGGTAGAATCACCACTGAATGATTTCCAATCCGTTAGGAACAGGCTGGCGAAAGGAAATGGGGATAAGACTCTTGTGGTACAATAGTGAATAATTGCCATCAGGACTGACTGTGAAGCTAGGAATTATAGAGGTAGATGTTTTTTGACAAAAAGGGGAGAGTGATTGATTTTGCAGTCCAGGAGCAGAGGTCCCTGGGGCCATCAAGTGAGAAGAACGGAGAGCGGGACCCTACCCAGAGAGGCAGTGACACCAGGGATGGAGACAGAGACGGTGAGGTGGACAGATGGAGCGGCTGGGGACACTGGACTCAGGGAGGGAGTAGGGCTCTGTGCTGGCAACTGAAGGGGCGGGCTTGTGTGGTGTACCCTTTGGGGTTATTTGATGATGCATGGAGGGGATTGTAATCATTGCAATGAAACAATGAGTGTAAAGTTGATGTTCTTCCATGTAAACCTCACAATAAAAACTTACAAAAAAATAAATAAAAAAGAATAACACAAAGAAGATTGAGGAGTGGAGGCATGTCTTACAGGATTCAGCTTTGGGCTGATTTTGAGTTTGATTGTTCTTCCCTTTGTGAAGTTAATCATGATCTCTCTACTGTTTTGTAAGTAAGCAAACAGAACAAAAGTCATTGCCATCTAGTGGATTCAAGACTATAAATCTTTACAGAAGCATACAGTCTCATCTTTCTCCCAAAGAATGGCTAGTGGGTTTGAACTGATGACCTTGCAGTTAGCAGCCTAATACCTACCCACAGTGACACCAGGGTACCTTCTGAATAGCTAACATGATCTTGAAAAAAAGAATAGAGTAGAAGGACTCACATACTAAAAGCTACAGTAATCAAACTGGTCTAGTACTGGTTTAATAACATATAGGCCAATGGATCAGATTTGAGAGCTCAGATATAAATCCAAACATCTATGGCCAGCTGGTGTTGAATAAGAGTGCAAAGTCTATTCAGTGAGGAAAGACAAGTCTTCAATAAATATCAGTGTTGTTAACTGCTATCAAGTTGGTTCGGACTCATAGCGACCCTGTATGAAACAGAATCTACGCTGTACTCTATATAGAAAAAGCAATTCAAAATGTATTAAAGGTCTAAATGCAAAATTAAAACCATAAAATTCTCAAAAGAAATTATAGGAACGTGGCTGTGGGATCTATAATATTTAGCAATGGATTTATCAGATATGACAGCAAAAGCATGAAAACAAAAGACAAAGCAAATAAATTGTTAAGAGTTGTCAAGTTGGTTCTGATTCACAGCAAACCTGGGATTTCTGAGGCTGCAAATCTTTACAAGAGCAGAATAACCTAATAAAAATCAAATACTTATGTTCAAAGGACATTATCAACAAAATGAAGAGACATTTTTCAAGAACCATACATCCAAAGCACATACATCAAAGAGACTTCAGTAAGATGGTGGACTAGACAGACATGCTACACAGACCCTCTACAACAAAGATGGTGGTGGTGGTGGTGGTTATGTGCCATGAAGTCGGTTCCAACTCACAGCAACCCTGCACAGGGTTTCCAAGGCTGTAAATCTTTACAGGAGCAGAAAGCCTCACCTTTTTTCCTGTGCAACTGCGGGTAGTTTCAAACAGCACGGCACATAACAACAACCACCTTGAGGTTAGCAGCCTGACTTGTAACCACTACGCTACCAGAGCTCCTTACAAAACAGATACAAGACATCAAATGAAATGTTGTTAAATACAATCAAGTAGGTCGCAACTCACAGTGACCCTGTACAGTGTTTCAGAGGAGCAGCTAGTGGGTTTGAACAGCCGACCTTGTAGTTCACAATCCAGTGCTGATCCTACAGTGCCACACCATGAGTCCAAATGAAACACAGATGATAATCTTGGAACCCTAACCTTTATAAGAAAAGACAGAGAAGTGGATTGAAAACTGACAAGACGCTTAACAGGGGCAGTGAGAAAGGAAACAAATGGGTGACTCTGCGTGGCCATATTGAACTTTCGCAAGTAGCACTGACAACCCAATGAACACCAGCAGCAGGCAATGACAAAGGTGTGATTTTCTCTTGTCCACCACACTCCCCTGGTGATTGAAGGCATGTCCAGCACCTACCCTCATCCACTCCTATACTCTGCAAGATGTCTAAGCCCCACCTTGCTGTTGTGAGTCAGGCACTAACCCTAGACTAGCAGGAACTCTCATAACCAGCTATCCTGCCCCCAGATGCCCCCTGGGCCTTAAATAATTCCTTCTGATAACAAAGACCCTGACCTCAGCCAACATTAGGGCTTCGACGAACTACTACGGGATTGGGTGACCTGATCATAGACAACATGTAGGCCTACAGGAACTCCATCTAGGGCCAGGCACACCACCCTCTCATATCTCCCCCTCCCACCTCTTGAAAGCCTTGGCTGGCAGGAGTCATTTCTGGATCTGGAATTTACCCACATTTTTTTCATTTCATTGTTTTTTTTGCCTCTTCCCCCCCTTCTTCTTCATTTCTATCCTTTCCCTTGATTTAAAACAATAATTTATTTCTCTGCTTTCCTTTTTTATTCTGCTTCTCTTTTATCTTTTTTTAATTTTCTTGATTTAAATTTGGTATTTTCTTGTCTTTTTCTCTTTTTCTCTTTGAGTTTTTACTGTTATTTCTTTCTTTTTATTTTTCTCTCTTCAAAAATTATATTCCCTTTTCCCTTTTTTTCTTTTTACTTATATGCTGTTTTCCTTGGTGGTTTTTGCCCTTTACTTTTTTGCTGATGTTTGCTTTTGTGTGTGTCTGTATGGTTTCTTCAAGTTCAGTCTATGGGACATAGAAAACATGCCCATACAGGCCAGCCACAACCATAACCTCTGCAGCGCCCCCACCCTCTGGGCAAGTGACAGTACCAGCTCTTATACCACCTGATAAACATACAATAGCCAACACCAGCTGACTAATTAGGGAAGGTGTTGTTGTTGTTGTTGTTGTTGTTGTTGTTAAGTGCTGTGGAGTTGGTTCCAGCCCATAACGACCCTGTATACGATTTCCAAGCGGTTGGTGGATTTGAACTGCTGGCCTTGCGTTTCAAACTTATGTTGCAGTCCAGTGCATTATGCTGCAGCGCCACACAATTCAGGGTCAGAAATATTCAGGACACAGTTCTTTCAATCAGAATAGCCTGTCCTTACTGTACCCACAGGCATGCCTCTCTCTGGTCCCCTTGGTCTGGCCTCGGCCCTTCTCAGGCTCTGTTACAAAGCTCACTTAGGATACTGAGAAATGACTACAGGGCACACCACTCTACCAAAAGCCTTGGCCTGAAGCTAATTGGCTCTAGCTCCATGGTTCAGCAAACCTAACTCCCCACTCTGCAAACAAGCCTCCTGCCCAATGTCACTCAGTTTTACTTACTCCACTACTCTGTCTTGTACTTTGGCTCTTGGTTCTGCTGCTGCTGCTCCTCTGCTACTCCTCTAATGTCACAGCTTTGTGTCTCTGGGATAAGGACGTTTAATGTGTGGGGATTTCAGAGTCCAGATCACATATTCCACTCCTGGATCTTCCTGATTCTGAGATGGCTCATTTTAAGCCCACCTTAGAGTTCCAAGTTTTTACAATCACAATGAATTCAGGTGACAATAATTCACAACTGACGCATACCTTCCTATCAGTATCTTCTCGCACCTTCTCTTAATGCAAGGCCATCAGAAAATGCTTGATTTGGTGAGAGTTACTAAAACTAAGGCTAGAAGACATTAAATATTTCACTGCACCACAGTTGCCTACAAAAGACATGTCTTGCACACAAAGACAAAAATAGACTAAATATCAAAGGATAGAAAAAATACATCAGGCTATTAACAATAAAAGATGAACAAAAGCGGCAATATTAATTTCTGATAAAACAGACTTTAATGCAAAAACCAATACAAGATATAAAGAAGGAAATTATATAATAATTCAATGGTTTAGTGAACAAGAGGGTACAAGTGCAATGAACATGCATGCTCCCAATGGAAAAGCTTTAAAATGCATAAATCAAACAACTGAAGAAAAAAACAGACAACTCTACGATAATGTTGTTGCTGACTCAGTGACCCTGTGTAGGGTTTCCAAGGAGTGGCTAGTGAGCATGAACCACCAATCTTATGGTTAGCAGTCAAGTGCTTATCCTACAATGCCACACCAGGACTCCCTACAATAATAGTATGACATTTTAATACACCAGTTTTGATGGACAGAAAACCTAGAAAGAAAAAAAAAAGATGAGCTAAAAATATAATCAACCAGCTTAACCTCATATACTTACACAGGGCACTCCATTCAACAACAGCACAATACGCATGCTTTTCCAATGCACACAGAACATTCTCAGGAACAGATCATATGTTAGGCCACAAAGCAAGCTGCAACAAAATTTAAAACATCGAAATAATAAAAAGTATCTTCATATCTCATTATAAAATTAGAAATCAACAATAAGATTTGAATTACACTACTTTCAATGAAGGATGGAACAACTAGAAAAACAATCAACAAAGATACACTAAGACTAAACAGCACAATCAACCAACTTGACCTCATAGACTTCTACAGAGCACTCCATCCAATATTTTTTTCCAGTGCACACTGAACATTTTGAAGAATAGACCATATATTACTCCACAAAGCAAGCTTCAATAAGTTGTAAAACATCGAAATACTACACTGCATCTTCTCAGACCACAATGCAGTAAAATTAGAAATCAACAGTAAGATCAAGGGAAAAAATTAAATACATAGAAACTAATTAGCACTGTGCAGAAAATTCCTGAGAAATAGAAGAAATAAAAAATGAAATTTAAAAATCCCTGGAGTCAAACAAGAATGAAAACACAATATAACAAAACATTTGGGAAAAGCTAAAGTAGTGTTCAGAGGGCAATTTATAGCAATGAATAAATACAAAAAATGAACCAAAATCAACACCATAACTCAACATCTACAATAATTACAAAAAGAGCAGAAAAGTAACCCTATACATACTAGAAGGAAAAAATAAAGATTGTTCTTGCTGTGTTAAGTGGCTTCAAGTCAATTCCAACTCATAGCAACCCTGTATAGAGTTTCCAAGGCTTTTAAATCTTTGCAGGAGCAGAAAGCCTCATCTTTCTCTTGTGGAACAGCTGGTGGGCTCAAACCATGGACCTAGTGGTTTACAATTCAGTGCTTATCATATGGAGCCACTGCACTTTCCATAATAAAGATTGGAACACAAATAAATGAAACAGAGAACAAAAAGAATAGGATCAACAAGACAAGAAATTGGATCTCCAAAAGGATTAATAAAATTGACAAACCACTGGAAAATTTAAGAAAGGAAAAGGAGAAGATGGAAACAACATGAATAAGAAACAAATGGATGACATCATAAAAACAACAAAAAAGAAATAAAAAGGAAAACAATATTATGATTAACTGAACTCCAACAAGTTTGCAAATGTACAAGAAATGGACAAAGTTCTGGAAACATACTACCTACCTAAACTAACATGAACTGAGACAGAAAATTTGAACACACTTATAAGAAAAGGAAAAAAAATAAATTCTGAACAAATTCCTACTCAATAGAATCCAACAACATATCAAAAAAATAATATATCACTACCAAGTGGGATTCACATCTGGTATTCAAGTATGGAGTCCTGGTGTGGCACTGTGGGTTAATGTGCTGGATTGCAAAGTTGGTTTGAACCACAAGGTCAGCAGTTCACACTCACCAGCCACTCCTTAGAAATCCTATACAAGGCCACTATAGGTCAGAACCAACTCAATGGCACTTATAACAACAACAGCAACAATGCAAGTATAGTTCAACATTAGAAAAACCATGTAGTCCACCACATAAATAAAACAAAGTAAAAGAACCACATGATCATGTCAATTGACACAGAAAAAAAGGCATTTGACAAAATCCAACATTCATTCCTAATAAAAACTCTAAATTCCTCACCATAATTAAGGGCATATATTTCTGCTGTGCATAAGGTCACTGAGTCGGTACTGACTCAATGGTACCTAACAACAACAACAAACATATGAAACCAATGGCCAACCATACTCTAATTTGAGACAGACTGAAAGCATTCCTCTTGCAAACAGTAACCAGCCAAGGATGGTTACTGAATGTTTTAAAATTAAGAAAGGTGTGCGACAAGGTTGTATTCTTTCACCATATTTATTCAACCTGTATGCTGTGCAAATAATCTGATAAGCTGGGTTATATGAAGAAAAATGTGGCATCAGAATTGGAAGAATACTCATTAACAACCTGCAATATGCAAATGACACAACCTTGCTTGCTGAAAGTGAAGAGGGCATAAAACACTTACTGATGAAGATCAAAGAACACAGCCTTCGATATGGATTATATCTCAATGTAAAGAAAACAAAAAGCCTCACTACTGGACCAATAAACAACATTCTTATCAACCAAGAAAAGATTGAAGTTGTCAAGGACTTTATTCTTCTTGGACCAACTATCAACACTCATGGAAGCAGCAGTCAAGATATCAAACGATGTATTGCATTAAGCAAATCTGCTGCACAAGACCTTTTTAAAGTGTTGAAGAGCAAAGATGTCAGCTTGAGGGCTAAGGTGCGCCAGACCCAAGCCAGGGTGTTTTCAATAATCTCACATGCATGTGAAAGCAGGACATTGATTAGGAAGACCGTAGAAGAATTGATGCTTTTGAGTTATGGTGTTGGAGAAGAATACTGAAAGTGCCACAGCCTGCTAAAAAGAACCAATAGATCCATTTTGGAAGAAGTGCTGCCAGAGTGCTCCTTAGAGGCCAAGATGGCCAACTTCATCTCTCATACTTTGGACATACTGTCAGGAGGGAGCAGTCACTGGAGAAGGATATCATGTTTGGTCAGAGAAAAAGAGGAAGACCCCTAATGAGATGGATTGGCCAAGTGGCAGCATCGATGGACTCAGGCATGGCAACAGTAATGAGGTTGGCCCAGGATTGGGCAGTGTTTCGTTCTGCTGTGCATAAGGTCGCTATGGGTCGATAACAACTCGATGGCACCTAACAACAACAACATACATAGAAAATCCTAAAGACTTGGCAAGAAAATTTTTGGAGGTCATTGAAAGATTCGGCAAAGTAATAGGGTACAAGATAAACATACAAATATCAGTGAGATTCCTTTACAATAATAAAGAGAGCTCTGAAACAGAATACAGGAAAACAGTATCACTTATAATAGCTACCCAAAAGATAAAATACTAGAGAATCTAACTAGAGAAGCCAAAGATCTATAAAAAGAAACTACAAAACACTACCACAAAAGAGACCTATATAAATGGAAAAATATACTACACTCATGGATAGAAAACTTAACATTGTGAAAATGTCAATGTTACCAAAAGCAATCTATTAATACAATGCAATCCCAATGCAGATTCTAACACCATTCTTGAAAGAGATGGAAAAAATATCACCAACAACTCTATATGGAAACGAAAGAGATTCCGGGTAAGCAAAACATTAAAATAACAAGGTCGGAGGCCTCTCATTTCCCAAGCTAAAACCTACAAAACATCTACATTAGTCAAAACAGCCTGGTACTAGTACAATGAAAGACACATCGGTCAGTGGAACAGAATAGAGAACCCAATAGTAAATCCATCCACTTGTGGTCAACTGATCTTTGGCAAAGTGCTGAAACACACTAAATGGGGGACGAGATAGTCTTTTTAACAAAAGGTGCTAGCAAAACTGTATATTCACTTGCAGAAAAATGAAATAAGACCCATATTACATAATATATATAAAAATGAATTCATGATGGATCAAAGACCTAAATGTAAAAAGATCATCACTGAAAACATAGGGACAAGAGCTCTAATAACATGATGTCCGTCTGATGTCAGCAATGACACATCTAGCTCCACGTCGTTGTCTTTGTCAGGCCTGACCATCTGGCAGTTCCCTGTCAATGTACTGTTGAAACCATTTTGAATTGCCTTCAGCACAATTTTACTTGCATGATATAGTAACAATACTGTTCAATGTTCACATTTCGTTGGGTCATCTCTCTTGAATGGGCAAAAATATGAATCTCTTCCAACAGCTGGCCAGATAGTTTTCTTCCAAATTTCTTGGCATGGATAAGTGAGTATCTCCAGTGCCGCATCAGTTTGTTGACATATTTCCATTTGAATTCCAAAAATTCCTAGAGTCTTGTTTCTTGCCAATGATTTCAGGGCAGCTTGGACTTCTTCCTTCAGTACTAATTGTTTCGTGATTATATGCTACCTCATAAAATGGTTGAATATCATTTCCTTTTGGTACAGTTACTCTGCTTACTCCTTCCATCTTCTTTTCATGCTTTCTACATCATTCAATAATTTGCCTATGTTGTTGTTAAGTGCCATCGAATCAGTTCCTACTGATAAAAACCCTGTACACGGTTTTGAAGGTGCGACTGGTGGGTTTGAAACCCCAACCTTGTAGCTACTAATCCAGTGCTTAACCTACAACAACACACCAGGACTCCATCTTGCCTCTAGAATATTTCAATATTTCTAGTCTTGATTTTTTTTTCCTTCAGTTCTGCTTTAGAAATGCTGAGCGTGTTCTTCCCTTTTGGTTTTCCAACTCCAGGTCTTTGCACATTTCTTTATAACGCTTTACTTTGTCTTTTCTAGCTGCCCTTCAAAATTTTCTGTTCAACACTTTTACCTCCTCATTTCTACTACCCATTTTCGTTTCTCTATGCTCAAGAGCAAATTTCAGCCTCTTCTAACATCCATTTTTGTTTCTTCTTTCTTTCCTGTCTTTATTATGACCTTTTGTTTTCTTCATGTATGGTATTCTTTATGTCATTGCACAACTCTACTGGTCCTCGGTCATTAGTGTCTAATGCATCAAATCTGTTCTTGAGATTGGTTCTAAATTCAGTTGGGATATATTTAAGGTAGTATTTTGGCTCTTATAAACTTACTCTGGAGTCTTGTTATGGTGCTGTAGAATAAGCATAGGACCTCAGGGTCAGTTTGAACAGCAAGTCTGTGGTTCAAACTCACCAGTTGCTCCTTGGAAACCCTATTACAGGGTCACGATGAGTTGGAACTGAGTTGATGGCACTTAACAACATAAACTTGTTTTAATTTTATTCAGATTCAGCCTGAACTTGCATTATGAACAATTTATGGTCTGTTTCACAGACTTCCCTGGCCTTGTTTTGATTGATGATATTGTGCTCTTCCTCCATAGATGTAGTCAGTTTGATTCCTGTGCATTTCATCTGAGGAAGCCCTGGTATATAGTCTACTTTTATGTTTTTTAGAAAAGTTATTTGCAATTAATAAGTCACTGGTCTTGCAAAATTCTATCAAGCAATCCCCAGCACCATTTCTATCACCAAGGTCATATTTTCCAACTGCTGATTCTTCCTCTTTGTTTTCAACCTTCGCATTCTAATTACCAGTAATTATTGATTCCTCTATATGGCATGTTTGATCAATTTCAGACTGAAGAAGTTGGTAGACTTCTTCAATTTCATCATCATTGGCTTTAAAGGTTGGTGAGTAAATTTGAACAATAGTGGTATTAACAGCTCTTCCTTGTATACATATGGAAATTATCCTACCACAGACAGTATTATACCTCAAGATAGATCTTGAAAATGTTATTGAATTTGTAGTTCCTGGCATAGTAAAACATATGACTGTCAGAAATTTAAATGGTCAATATTAGTACATTTCAGCTCATTAATGCCTAGAATATTGATCTTTAAACATTCCATTTCAATTCTTATAACTTCCAATTTCCTAGATTCGTATTTTGTGTATTCTATGTTCTGGAACAGGAGGGAACAGTCGCTGGAGAAGGATATCATGCTTGGTAAGATGGAGGGTCGGAGAAAAAGAGGAAGACCCCCAACGAGATGGATTGGCCAGGTGGCAGCATTGATGGACTCAAGTGTGGTAGCAGTAGTGAGGTTGGCCCAGGATCGGACATTGCTTCATTCTGCTCTGCATGGGGTCACTATGTGTCGGTTCCGACTCGATGGCACCTGATAACAACAACAACATGTTCTGACTGTTAAGGGATGTTTCCTGCTGTTTCTCCTCCTTTTGAGCTGTGCCCCATCAGCAAGTGAAGGTCCTGAAAGCTTTGCTCCATTCACATCACTATGATCAACTCTACTTTGAGGAGGCAGTCATATTTTGAGTGCCTTCCAAAAGGAGGGGCTCATCTTCTAGCACTATATCTGACAATATTCTGCTGCTATTCATGTTTCATCTTCCAGCATTACATCTGACAATGTTTCAGCTGCTATTCATAAGGTTTTCAGTGGCTAAACATTCAGAGGTAGTCTACGTCTCCTACTTCTAATCTGTCTTAGACTGGAAACTCTGCTGACACTTGTCCTGCTGGTATTCTAATATAGGTGGCATAGCTTCTTGTATCACAACACATACAGCCCAGTATAACAAATTGAGAGATGAGTGGTGGGACATGGAGAAGGCAGGCAGAAATAATCAGAAGTATGGAACCGACTCCACAGCACATAACCACCACCACCATTCTCAGAATAAGTTACTGAGAGGTAAGCCTTGGGCAGTGAATTAAAACATTCCACTTATCTTTTAAACCACATTACACAGACATACCAACAAAAGGTAAATATTCTTCTCTAATAATACTTTTGTCATAAAAAAGTAAAGAAGTTTAAAATTGACTTTCCATAAGTTTTTCTTTCTTTAAGAAATCTTATAATTATAGTTAACACGTTGAGGAGTCTGCAGAAACTCTTTTATATTTTTATTGGTATAATTAAAATGTCAATCATTAAGTTATTTTATATACATTTTTTAATAAAAGGAAAATACAACTTCCTCATGTAGGTTGGTTTTCAGTAGTTAGACTATGCCTAGGTATATAGCCTTTTAAACCAAAACACTGCATCATCTTCCTTATCCTAGGCGAGGTAAGGTGTGGCAAATAATTATTCAAAGTATGAAGGATAAATTACTTCGATCTACACCATACAAATAGAGTAAATCAAGAACACCAAGCAAGATCCAAAACAAAAAGAACAAGCTAAGCAAGGAAGGTAGAGCCCCCGCCAGCTAAACAGTTCATTCCAATGCAGTTCCAACATTACAAGGGTAGGGATATGAATATAAAAATGCATTGCAAAGTTAAATACAAATATTATTTTTTCATTATCTATGATGTTTCTTTCCAATTATCCAGATGAGTAAATAGCTATATTTTCTCTGCTTACAATGTTCAGGTTAACATCTAGCTCTTTCACAATAAACACAAGATTTGTGTTTCAATTAGACGAAGATAAAGCAGATATTTTTAATATTTTGATAAGTGCTAAAACAAAAATTATAAAATTATTTACCTAGTAATTTCTTACCCATGGCAATCTTATATTTGTATGCCAATTCTTTGAAATCTACCATCTTTGCTTATCTGTATGATTCAATTTAGTCTCCCTAAAATATAGAATGGAGTCCTGGTGTGGTGCTAAAGGATAAGCACTTGACCTCAAGGTTGGTTTGAACCACAAGGTTGGTGTTTTGATCCA
This sequence comes from Chrysochloris asiatica, assembly GCF_000296735.1. Classification (NCBI taxonomy): domain Eukaryota; kingdom Metazoa; phylum Chordata; class Mammalia; order Afrosoricida; family Chrysochloridae; genus Chrysochloris; species Chrysochloris asiatica. The sequence continues at coordinate 5,402,214 of NW_006408685.1, forward strand.
CAAGGTTGGCAGTTCAAACTCACCAGCGGCTCCTCAAACACCCTATATATGACTATTATGAGTTGGAACCAATTCAATGGCACATAACAACAACAATAACAAAATATAGAACAGAAATATCTGTCCTCTGCCCAAGGTAAACTGTGTAGGTAGATCTATGGGGTACTAGGCTTAGTACATGCCCACTCATACTTCAAAACCCAGCTAAAATCCAGACTTCTCCAGGCTCCCACAGCTCCTCTTGCATACCATTACACATTGATCACAGTGTACTAGAATTATGTTTAAATGTCTTTCTCTCTTAAATAGGCAGTAAGCTGATCAAATGCTTATTCTTCATTTTAATGTATTTCTATATTAGCTCTGGTGCAGTTACAAATAACCTGCAAACTCTCAACAGTGTACAGCAACAAAGTTTATTTATAGTTCTCATTACAGTAACCTGAGATGGTGAAAGTTCTGCTCCTGTTCCATGTGTCTTCTTATTCAAGGATCCAAGCTGAAGGCGCACCCTTACTTGAGATATGTCATTCTCTTGGCAGAGGGAAGAAACAAGAAATCTGAGCAGGGTCAGGGGCATACAATTTTGTTAAAGGAAGAGGGAGTACCATATCTTTTATACAAACAACTCGCACATTATACAGGATGGCATTTTTGGTGTGTGTATTTTGTAAATCACCCAGACCACGCATGTGTTCATTTTTATGTGTACTATGCAAAGTACATGCCACATGCCTGTGTGTGTTATTTACATGTGTGCATTATATGTGAGCCCTGGTGAGGTGCTGTAGGATAAGCATTGGACTAGTAATTGCAAGACCAACAGTTCAAATCCAGTAATTGCTCTCAGAAAGTATACAGGGTCGCTATGAGTTGGAACCAACATTTTAAGGCACAAAATAACAACATCATATGTGAGAGATATTTTGAGTACTCGGGAGCAAAAATACAATCTACCATAACTTATTGTTGTTATGTGCTGTGGAGTCAGTTCCAACTCATAGCAACCCTGCACAGGGTTTCTGAGGCTGTAAATCTTTACGGGAACAGAAAGCCTCATATTTCTCTCACGGAACAGCTGGTAGTTTCGAACTGCTGACCCTGAGGTTAACAGTCCAATCCATAACCACTACGCTACCAGAGCTCCTTTACTAGCAACCAGTAATTTATAGCCCATGGTAGGTGCTTAACAAATACCTGTTGAAAAATCAAATGAATAAATAATTATAATGAAAAAGCTCAGTTATGAGGATGATCACATTAGATCACAAAATGGAAGATGACTATACATCATTACATAACTGTTAAAATTCATCATTACATAACTGCCAAACTACTAAGAATCTTGGCTTAGCCAAGCAGACAAATAATCTTACCAACATAGCCAGTATTACTATGATCATATTACTATGAAGAATCACACCTTGGCATTTGTTACTGCCAGATGTACATCATTAATGCATAAAGTCAAATACACTTTTTACTATGTCATAACTGTGGGTTAATGCATCAAACTGCAAAGTCGTTTGAACTGCAAGGTTGGCAGTTCAAGCTCACCAGCTGCTCCCTGGAAAACCTATACAGGGTCACTATGGGTCAGAATAGACTTGACAGCACTTAACAAAAACAACAAATGTGAAATATTGGATAATGAGACAGTCAATAAGTGAAGAGTAAGTATATTATGGGTGGTCTCATTCAGGTGAAATTACAGGACGGGGAAAGACTTTTTCACCCACATATTTAAACTATATTAAACAATTTTTATTATCCACCACAGATTGCTACTTACACTGGTAAAGTGTTTTTCATTTTGAGGAACTAATTCTCCAATTTAAGTGACAAGACCTTAACAAGGTAGCTTTTTATAACAACCATAGAAAAAAATTCTACCTTATATTCAACAACTTTTTTTACTTACTTTTGGCAAGTATTTAAAAATAAATAATATCAGACAGATCATGAACCCTAAAAGTATCCATCTGTTGTCTTGCTCCTTCTAAGAAGTCTCCAAGCATCTGCCAATTATTCTACCCCCTGCTGTAATTCCTAACATAGGCTGCAATGCTTTAGATTATAGGACTGACCTCATGAACAAAACTGGCTGGACTGAGGAATTAGTGCCCACGTCAAAAGCAGCCAACTAGAGGCTGTCCTATTAGGTCTCATAATACACAATTTCAATTCCAATGTGGTCTAGAAATGAAGCATAGAGAAAAATCTGGCAGGCAGGGCAGGTCAGTCATGAGAATGGTAGACTATCAGAGTTGCTATGGTATCCTGAATGATTGAATATTCCTCAGGTTTAGCCATTAAGACAGCTTCCTGTACTTTCTTTCTAATCTCTATATCTTCCACTAAACTATTAGGATAACTTGAACATGGGCTTCTGCATAACTTGAAAGAGCCTAATAAACATAACTTGAAAGAGCCTAATAAACACACACCCCTAAATCAGTGGTTCTCAACTCTGGCAACACATCAGAATCACCTGGTAAACTTTAAAAACATACACAGAAATACACCATCTAAGATGTGGTGCAGATATCAGTACAATTTTTGGTTTTTAAAAAAAGAAAGCTCACCAGATGATTCCAATAGAAGTGTAGCTAGGGCTGGGAAACATTGATTTACATAATCCCCAATATGCAAGTTTCAGGAACTTTAGGATTAATGATAAACATCATTTATTTCTGTATTTGGTAAGGTTCACATAGCATCATTTTGGATACTGACTGGGGTAGCTAGTGGGTTAAGTATTGGTTCAAACCCAACAACTGTTCTTCGTAGAAAAGATGATGCTGTCTGCTACCCTAAGATTTACAGTCTCCAAAACGCTATGGAGCAGCTCTATCATGTCCTATACAGTCACTGTGACTTAGAATTCAGTCGAAGGAGTGGGTTAAGCAAGAATGAGTGTGAGAAGAGCCAATGCACAGACCACTTTCATTTTCTGGCATAAAGCAACATCCTGGAAACCATACCAAAAACTGTTAAATAAGCTAGGAATTTCAAAGTATAACTTAAAGTTATATTGGAAGTAAGGATATTCAACAATGTTGAATACAAACAGAAAAACTAACTTTGCTGGAGACACCACCAGTCTTTCCGCGTATGAACTTCACTCTTAAATTACAACTAGTATCAGTCACATGGAAAAAAGAAGAGGATAGAAACAAGGACTAAAGTTGATAAAAAGGAATATGTGGCTGGTTTTATCAAGGATTTAGAAACTTTAAGATCTATGACAGTTATGTTCCTTCACAACTGCCATCATTGTTGGTCTAATCCCCAAAACATAACCAGAGAGTCATGTGTTATCTTCTATACTCTCATTTCTACAGTGTTCTGTATTTTCTCTCCCCTGACCAAACATGCTATTCCTCAAAACCATACAAAGTCTTTTTGCCTACCCACCCCATTCCTTGCAAGAAATAAAATGTAACTGACCACTGAGGTCACTGCTTTCCCAGAACCCTTCCAGAGCAGAGGCAATTTAAGTGTCTCAGGGATAGTAGTTAGGGTCTGCCTTCTTTCTAAATCCCAATACTGCTCTTAAGCCGTTAACTTTTCTACTCTGAAGCAAAGCTCTCTGTTATGGCACAACAGGAACCCTCATGAATGGGGTATAAAGTTTTATAATCACTCTGGAAAACTTTTTGGCAGTAACTACCAAAGCTGCAAGCCCTATGACCTAACAATTTCACTCCTGAATATATACTCAACAGAAATGTGCACATATGTGTAACAAAAGATGTTAAGAAGAATATTCATAGAGATATTATTTGTAATAGCTCAAAACTGAAAACACTCTGTTAAGGGTCCTGGAAAAAAATGGTGCTGGTTGAACAGCATGATGAATGCAATTAATATCACTGAACTGTAACATGTGAAGATTACAGAAATGGCACAGGTTCTGATGCCTATATATATACTACAATTAAAAATTTATTTTTAAAAACCTGAAAGCAACTCAAATAGCCATTAACAGTAAAATGGATAAAGTGAGACATATTCAAATACTGAAGTATTACAAAGTAGAGCGAAAGAATGAACTACAGTTACATGAAACAATATGGCTGAATTTCACAAACATAATATTAGGTGAAAGAGGCAAGAAGCATCAGACTAAATGATGCATAATTCCATGATAAAGTTCAAACATAGACAACATTCATGTATGGCAGAGGACTACTAGAAGGGAGACAGAGGAGGACTTCTGAGTGGCTGGTTAGGTTTGTGAAAATTTACCAGTTGCTTGTGATTTGCATATTTTTCTGTATGTATAATTATTCTTCAATAAACATCTCGGTAATTGGAAAAAAAATGCAATTCTATTCATTTACAGTTCATATCACTCATACCACCATTCAGATCCAGGCTAACACACTTCTTTAATACCATTTGTTCTACTATGACCCTGTGTGACACTAATACCCATGTGGAAGATCCATCCAAAAGCCTCACTTTACGGTTCCTTGATTTTACCTCCCAAAACCTTCTCTTCACTCTACTCTATCTACCCATTCTCTATGGACAACCTACCCACAACCTATGGACTATTTAAAAATATTCAGACATTTTTCATTGCTAAAATAATAAAGTCAACAAACTTCTCTCTTACTGCAATATCCTATCTCTCTAGCACTGATTTCCTTACTGTTCTACTACTGTTCTTTAAGTTAATAAAAATACCTACAGTAAAGACTTTTGTGAAAATTAAATAATGTGTATAAGCATTATTTTGTAATAATATTAATTACTTGAAAAACAGTAAACAGTAGCAACATTTTGGTATTATTTGATAAAATGTTGTTGTTAAGTACCATCGAGTCGACTCCGACTCATAGTGACCCTGTATAGGATTTCCAAGGAACAGTTGGTGGGTTAGAACTGCCGACCCTGTGGTTCGCAGTTCAGTGCTTATCCTACATCGCCATACCAGGATAAAATACTGTAAACTAATTCTCTTCTATAAAATTTAGACATCAGCTGAAATACAGATTTGCTGCAATGGACACTAAAGACTGAAGACCAGAGGAGTTGTGGGATGACATCATCATACAGGAAGAAAACAAAAGGTCATTGAGAAGACAAGAAAGACCAAAATGGATGTCAGAAGAGACCTAAAACTTGCTCTCCAGTGTAGAGATACTAAAACAAATATAAGAAGTGACGAGGTAAAAGAACTGAACTGAAAATTTACAAGAGATGGATACATTTTTAGATAAACACGACCTACCTAAACTTACACACAGTGAAGTAGAAAACCTGAAATGACCCATAACAAAAGAAGAAACTGATCAGGTCATCAAAAGACTCCCAACCAAATGAAGTCCAGGCCCAGACGGCTTCACTGGTGAATTCTACCAAACATTCAGGGAAGAACTGTCACCAATACTACTGAAATTACTCCAGAATATAGAAGAGCATGGAAAACTCCCTAACACATTCTATGAAGCAAGTATAACCCTTATACCAAAAACAGGGAAGGACGCCACTAAGATAGAAAACTACAGAACAATATTACTCATATACATATATATATATATACATATGGAGCTCTGGTAGCGTAGTGGTTACGAATTGGGCTGCGAACCTTAAGGTCAGCGGTTCGAAACTACCAGCTGCTCCGCGGGAGAAAGATGAGGCTTTCTACTCCCGTAAAGATTTACACCCTCGGAAACCCTGTACAGGGTCGCTATGGGTCGGAACCGACTCGATGGCACTTAACAACAACAATATATACATATATATAACATATGTATACATATATATATATATATAATTTTTTTCCTTCTTATTTTCCTTTTTCTCTTTTTCTTTTCCTTCTCTTTTTCTTATCCTCCCCCCTTTCATTTTCTGTGATTAGAGACTGCTGTGTTAAGCCTTGATTTCACTGGTTCTGCATTATTTTCTTCTGGGTTTTCTTTTTCTTTCTTTTTTTTTTATTCTTTTCCCTATTTTTCTTTCAATCCCTTTTCCTCTTTTTCCCATTTTTGTTTTTGCTTCTGATTCTGACTTTTGTTTTTTACCCAGCTGCTGTTGTTTGGCTGTTACAAGCCTCCCTTCTGCTGTTGGAGGACTCTTTGTCTCCCTATATTACACAAGAAGAGTCAGCAACTTCTGCCAAATAGCCAAACTGCATTCACACGGTATAAAACACCAAAACCCAGGCAATAACCAATACCAGCTGCCAGATACCAAGGAAACAGGCAGCACCTGTGAAAGTTACTCTGAGTCAAACAATAAGAAGAGAGAAAAGGGAAGACCACACCCCGACCACATCTTCCTGTAAGAAACCAGAAAGCATAACAACAACAAAAACAACACAAAAAGTACCAAAATACATACTCATTTAAGTATTAGGGTCAAGGATAAACATCAAACATGTCTAAGAAGCAAAAACAGGTGACCATATCAGCACATTTCCAGAAAAAAGATAAAATATCTGAGATAAATGACCCAGAAGTAGATCTGGACTCCATTCTGGAAGGAGGGCAGACCCTGGAAATGCCTGAGAAAGAATTCAGAAAAACCATTATAAAATGTTTCAAATCACTTTACAATGGAGTTGAGAAAAATAAGGAAGAAGTCAGCAAAGTGCTACAAGAGCAATCAAACAAGATAGATACAGCATTGGAAACAATGCAAAGCCTCCAGAAAGACGTACAAACAATCAAAAACAAAATGGCAGAAAAAAGAAAACAGTCTGAAAGGGCAGAGGAGTAGAATAGATGAGATGGAAGGAAGAATCAACGAGCTGGAAGACAAGTTTCTCAATACCACTAAGACAGAAGAACAAACACAAAAAAATATAAATTCGGAGGAAGGTATAAGATTCATGTTGGACAACATGAAGAGGAATAACTTAAGAATTATTGGCATTCCAGAATGAGAATTACGCAAGTCCACAGAAGAAACAGTCGAAGAGTAACTGGAAGAATATTTCTCCAACGTCCTGAAAAGGGAAAAAATAAACATACAAGAAGCAGAAGGAACTCCAAGAAGAGCAGACCCCAAAAGAAAATCACCAAGACATATCTTAGTCAAGCTCTCCAAACTCAAAAGATAAGGAGACGCTCCTGAAAGCAGCCAGAGAAAACAGAAGGGTCACATACAAAGCCAAGCAACTCAGATTAAGCTCAGATCTCTCAGCAGGAACCATGCAAGCGTGAGGGCAATGGGGAGAAATATATAAAACCCTGGAAAAAAAAACTGCAAACCAAGAATCCTTTATCCAGCAAAGCTATCAATCAAATATGA
>NW_006408685.1:5410568-5411121 GCF_000296735.1 Chrysochloris asiatica
GCTATCAAATTAGAAATCAACAATAGGAAGACCAAGGAAATCAAGTCAAATACATGGAAACGGAATAACACCCTGCTGAAAAGCGACTGGGTAATAGAAGAAATTAAACGTGAATTCGCAAAGTTTCTAGAAATAAATGAGAATGAAAACACAACATAACAAAATCTATGGGACACGGCGAAAGCAGTGCTGAGAGGACAATTTATTGCAATAAACGCACTCATCCAAAAAGAAGAACTAAAATTAACACATTAACACAACATCTACAACAACTAGAAACAGAGCAACAGAGGGAACCCACAGCCACCAAAAGAAAAGAAATAATAAAGATTAGAGAAGAAATGAATGAGATAGAAAACAGAAGAAATATAGAAACAATCAACAGGACAGGAAGCTGGTTCTTTGGAAGAATTAACAAAATCGACAGACCATTGGCAAACCTAACAAAAGAAAGAAGGGAGAAGACACAAATAACACGCATTAGAAATCACATGGGTGATGTCACAATGGAACCAAAGGAAATCAAAAGGTTAATAACAGAATACTATGAAGA
>NW_006408685.1:5411221-5411810 GCF_000296735.1 Chrysochloris asiatica
TACAGGGAGGGAGAGGGAAGTGGAGAAACGGGGCAGATGGGAGAACAATTGGGCATGTTCGAAAGGGCTAAATGGAACAGAGATAAAGGACGTTATATGCACAGCCTTGGAACGGCAGGGCCCTGAGATACAGGGATTGAGTCATGGTTGGAATTTGCGGGGGGTGGAAATCATGTTAAGATGTTTGACTGTTTTTTTGTTTGTTTGTTTGTTGGTTGGTTGGTTGGTTTTAATCTTGGTTTCCCTTCATTTTAATATAGAGTAGACACTGGAGAGGGAGAGAAAGGAATAGTCAGAAACACCACACTAGAAGGCTTGTAAGTCCATCTTCTGCCTATCACTGATTGGAATACCTAAAATGGGGCTACAGCGTACCCAGTCAACGAGGCTTCTTGCCGAGCCTTGGCAATACATAAAACTATAGGTAGAAACCGGAACCACATCCAGAGCTCCAGAAATGAGAAATCTCCACTTGAAAGGATGAGCAGACCAGCTTGGAGTGGCTAGTAGAATAAAGGATACCTCTTGAAAGAAAGACCTGCAGGAAAAATGGAGGCAGATGGGCTGTTACTACAAGAACAAACAAATC
>NW_006408685.1:5413434-5423585 GCF_000296735.1 Chrysochloris asiatica
TAACAAGGAATCGGCAACCGACCGCATAACATGGATGAACCTTGAGGACATTATGCTGAATGAAATAAGTCAGTCAGAAAACACTACATGGGACCACTACTGTAAAAGACTAAGAAAAAGAAATTATACTAAAGGGGGGTAGGGGGAAGTTTTTGTTGGTTGCTGGGAAATTGGTGATGGGTGGAGGGAAGGGGGAAGGGTGGGGCACAGGGCGGGGATTGGACTCAGGAGAGCTTGGGTGCTGGGGAGGAGGGCAATATACAGGGAGGGAGTGGGAAGTGGAGAAACGGGGCAGATGGAATAATAATTAGGCATGTTTCAATGGGCCAAATGGGACAGAGATAAAGGACGATATATGCACAGCCTTGGAACCCCAGGGCTCTGAGATTCAGGGATTGAGTCATGGTTGGAATGGGCAGGGAATCGTGTTAGAATGCTTGGCTGTTTTTTGAATCTTCGTTTTCCTTGCATTATAATATAGAATAGAGTAGTCAAAAACATCACCTAGAAGGCTTGTAAGTCCGTCTTCTGCCTTTAACTGATTGGAATACCTAACATGGGGCTCCAGCGTACCCAGTGAACGAGGCTTCCTGTGGAGCCTTTGCAATACATAAAACTATAGGTAGAAACCAGAACCACATCCAGATCACCAGAGATGAGAAATCTCCACTTGAAAGGACGAGCTGACCAGCCTGGAGTGGTGAGAAGAACAAAAGACACGTCTCAAATGAAAGACCTACAGGAAAAATATAATACAATGGAGGCAGATGGACTGTTATTACAGGAACAAACGGGTCGCTTCCCTAGGAGACATTGGGGCAGTTGGTTGGGTCCTAACAACGCAGGCCCCCTTCCAAGACTAAGACTCGGTGGAAATACACGCTCGGATTGGTGACCACACGCATCACCGACGGGGAGAAGTGGGGTATAGGCAGCAATGAAGCGGCGAGCTAAGCCTTACAATATTCAGTGGGCTGCTGTGGACCCAGTTGGGGACCTGGGTGGCAAGCACTGTGAGGAGACCTGAGGACTCCTGGGCCCAGAGTCAATGACGTGGCCACGGAATACTCAAGTGGAGAATGGAACTGCCGGCTGATGGGAAGAGAGGGCATGTGCACAAGAACACCCACACTTGCAGATGGTACCCACGTGACCGGGACCGGATGACTGGATGGATGATCAGAGCTCAACCAGGAGAAGAAAGAAAAGAGGAGGAAAAAAAGAAGAAGATCGAGTTGATTCAATATGATGAACTTGACCTATACCTACGAACGCAGTGACTCAAAAGAGGCAACAAATCCTTTTAGCAAGAAACATTCCCACCCCCTGCACACAAAGAGTAGACAGAGATGGGCAACTTGGACATTGGATACCCAAATGGGGAGGAAGGGACTACAAATGCAAGAAGTAACTGGCGTACAAGCTTTCAAGAGGGAACCTAGAGCTAGGGGACATGGAGGAAGACAGAATCACCAGTAAGCACTATCCAATCTGTCTAGGTGGAGCTGATGAAATGAAATACAGATGGGTTACTCGCGATACTGTAGTGAATAATGGTTATCAGGACTGATTATGAGGGTTGGAAGTGCAAAGGTAGACGTTGGGTAGCAAGGAAGGGAGTGATTATCTCTCCAGTCTAGGAGCGGTCTCTGGGACCACCAACGGAGAAGAGACGAGAGCAGAACCCTACCCAGAGAAGCAGGGACGCCTGAAATGGAGACAGAGAAGATGACATGGAGGGATGAAGCGGCTGGGGAATTTGGATCCAGAGAGCGAGAGGGACTGTGGGCCAAAGACTGGGGGGGGAGGCTGGGAGTCGGTGGGGGGAGTGGGGAAGTGTAGAGGACGGGTTTCTAGGATATGCCCTTTGGTCGGAAGATGATGCATGGAGGGGATTGGAACCATGGCAATGAGATGATATACGATGGAATGAATGTAAAACTAAAGTTCTCTCATGTAAACTATCATATAATTCACAATAAAACATTTTTTTAAAAAAAGACGATGGAAGGAATACACAGAATACACAGAGTCACTGTACCAAAAAAAAAAAAGGTCAATGTTCAACCATTTCAAAAGGTAACATAGGATCAAGAGCCAATGATAATGAAGAAAGAAGTCTATGATGCATTGACGGCATTGGCAAAGAACAAGGCTATGGGAATTCATGGAATACAAATGGAAATATTTCAACAATTCAAAATTACAGCTCTGGAGGAACTCACTCACGTATGCCAAGAAATCTGGAAGACAACTACCTGACCAACAGACTGGAAGAGATCCATATTTGTGCGGATTCCAAAGAGAGGTGACCCAACAGAATGCGGAAATAATAGGACAATAATAATAGCACATGCAAGCAAAATTTTGTGAAAGCTATTTCAAAAACAGCTGCAACCTGGAGGTTCAAGCTGGATTCAGAAGAGGACATGCAACAAGGGATATTATTACTGACATCAGATATATCTTCACTGAAAACAGAGAATACCAGAAAGATGGATGTTTACCCATGCTTTATTGACGATGCAAATGCTTTTTGATTGTGTAGCTCACAACAAACTATGGGCAACATTGCAGAGAACGAGTATTCTGGAACACTTAATTGTGCTCATGAGAAACCTATACATAGAGCAAATGGCAGTAGTTTGAACAGAACAAGGGAACACTGAATGGTTTAAAATAAGGAAAGGTGTGAGAAATGGTTGTATTCTTTCACCACACTTATTCATCTGTATGCTGAGCATATAATCGGAGAAGCAGGATTAAATGAAGAAAAATGTGGCATCAGGATTGGAGAAAGACTCATTAAGAATATGTGATATGCAAGATGATTCAACCTTGCTTGCTGAAAGCTAAGAGAACTTAAAATACTTCCTGATGAAGAACAAAGACCACAACCTTTGGTATGGGTTGCACCTCAATATAAAGAAAACAAAAATCCTCACCACAGGACCAATAAACAACATTCATATAAATGGATAAAAGTTGTCAAGGACTTCATTTTGCTCAAATCAACCATCAACACTAAAGAAGTCAAATGTCATACTGTATTAGGCAAATCTGCTACACAAGACCTCTTTAAAGTATTCAGAGCAAAGATGTCAGTTTGAGGACTAAGGTGTGACTGACTCAAGCCATGGTATTTTCAGTAACCTCATATGCATGTGAAAGTTGGAGAGTGAACAAAAAAGACTCAGTGACCCTATGCACAACAGAACAAGACACTGCCCGGTCCTGCGCCAACCTCACAATTGTTGTTATGCTTGAGCTTATTGCTGCTTTAGAATTGATGAATTTGAGTTACCATGTTGGAGAAGATGCCATGGATGCCAAAAAAAACAAACTAATCTACATTCTACACTGGAAGAAGTACAACCGGAAGCCAGGATGGCCAGATTTTGTCTCTCTACGTCAGACATATTATCAGGAGGGCTCAGTCCTTGGAAAAGGATATTATATTTGGTAAAGTATAAGGTCAGTGAACAAGAGGAAGATCCCAATGAGATGACTGGCACAGCGACAGCAGCAATAAGCTCAAGCATAACAACAATTGTGAGGTTGGCGCAGGACCGGGCAGTGTCTTGTTCTGTTGTGCATAGGGTCACTGAGTCAGTACCAACTCAGTGGCACCTAACGACAACATAGGGTTCCTGAGGCTGTAAATCAGTGTGGGAGCAGAAAGCCTCATCTTTCTCCTGTAGAGAATCTGGAGAACTCAAACCATCAACCTTGTTGTTAGCAGTCCAGTGCTTATCCTACAGAGTTATTAACACACTCCCCAGCTGCCCTTTAATGTTATTTTCCACTTTGAAATGACTGCACAAAAACCAAAACCCATTTAAAAAAATAAAAAAAAAACCTATCGACACCAAATCAATTCTGATTCACCAGGAACCTACCTAGGTTTTCCAAGACTGTAAATCTTTATGGGAACAGCCTTAGCAACTAGAGTGCTAGAACCAATGACCTTTCAGTTAACAGTTCAATGCAACACCAGGACTCCTTTTCAAAACAAATTGTCCATCAGAGTCATCTTCACTTGCTGCATATGCAGCTTTTAAATCAAGGAAAAGCATCAAGCCTTTTCTTGATAATGACTAAAAACAAACCCAGTGTCTGCAGTGAAGTAAATTCTAACAAGCTGTCAAGTAAACCCTCATAGCAACCCTATGGAGACCTGGTGTGGTGCTGTAGGATAAGCACTCCACTGCAATGTTGGTTTGAACCTCAAGGTTTGTGATTCAAATCCACCAACCACTCCTAGAAAACCCTACACAGGGTCACTATGTATAGGGTTTCCCTAGGAGTGGAAACCCAATACAGGCTCACTATGAGTTGGAACCGACTTGACAGCACTTAACAACAACAATTGGCCCTATAGGACAGAGTAGAACTGCCCTATAGAGAGTTTCCAAGGCTATAAATCTTTACAGAAGCAGAGTACCACATCTTTCTCTTACAGAGCCTCTAATGGGTTCCAAGTACTACTGTATTGTTGTTGTTGTTAAGTGCCTTTGAGTCGGTTGCAACTTATATTGACCCTGTATTGGGTTTCTAGGAGTCCTAGTGTGGCACTATAGGTTAATGTGCCAGACTGCAAAGCAATTTGAACTGCAAGGCTGGCAGTTCAAGCTCACTAGCTGCTCTTCGGAAACCCTATACAGTGTACAACAGCACTTAACAACAACAACAATTGGGTTTCTGAAGAGCAGTTGGTGAGTTTGAAAAGTTGACTTGTAGTTCACAGTCCAATGCTGATCCTACAGTGCCACACCAGGCATCCTTTCAGTTAGCACCTGAGCACTTTAACCACTGTTCTACCAGGGCTCCTTTTGTGTACTATAAGCAGATTAAATAAGAATTGTAAGCACTTGTGGTGTTATAGGATAAGCACTGGACTACAAGGTCAGTTTGAACTGAAAGGTTGGCAGTTCAAATCCACCAGCTGCTCCTCAGAAACCCTATACAGAGTCACTATGAGTCAGAACCAACTCGGGGGCACTTAACAACAACATTCCAACATACCTAGAAATTTGACTTGAAGATAAACTTAGGAAAGGATCTCATTTGTAACCCAAGGACTGCCTGTGTAACTGTGATCATACCTGGCATGTATGCCACTTAGCAGCTGCATGTTCTGGAGCATACCATTTAAAATAACCCTCAGTTTTTTCATTTGTTAAATGAGGGATACTACTGGGTCCTGGTGTGGTGCTGTAGGATAAGCACTGCACTGGTAACTGAAAGGTCGGCAGTTCAAACCTATCAGCAGATCCTCAGAAACCCTTTACAGGGTCAATATGAGTTGGAACCAACTCAACAGTACTTAACACCATCACCTACACACCCATTTGTTAGAGTCATCAAAACTAAACTAAATAATAATAATCTGATTTTATAAGGGTTATGCATAACTATGGAGTCCTGGTGTAGTGCTGTAGGTTAACGTGCCAGACTGCAAAGCCGTTTGAACTGCAAGGTTGGTGGTTCAGGCTCACCAGCTGCTCCTCAGAAACCCTACACAGGGCCGCTATGGGTTGGAACAGTCTCAATGGCACTTAACAACAACAACAGGCTTCAAACACTTTGTGAAACAATTCCATTTTTCCACGAACTTTTTTAAGTCCCTGCTTTTATGTACAGTATTTAACCAAAGTAGGTGCTAAGCTCTGGTAGCGTAGTAGTTACGAATCGGGCTGCAAACCACAAGGTCAGTAGTTCGAAACTACCCCCAGCTGTTCCAGTGGAGAAAGATGAGGCTTTCTGCTCCCGTAAAAATTTACAGCCTCGGAAACCCTGTACAGGGTCGCTATGAGTCGGAACCGACTCCACGGTACATAACAACAACAACAAAGGTGCTAAATGAATGCTAGTTCTTAATCCCATATCCTTTCCTTAACTACTCTATCACTCAAACCTCTTTATTTCACTTCAGTTCTTATTCACTTTATGATTTGAGGTAGCTTATTTGTCTTCTATGATCAGTACTGGACTGTGAACCATAGGTTGGCAGTTCAAACCCAACAGCTGCTCTTTGGAAACCCTATAGAGAGTCACTATGAGTTGGAACTGACATGATGGCACTTAACAACAACAACATTTGTCTTCTATAAACCTTAGGGGTTTTTTGTCTGTAAACAGTGATCATACTATCTTTCACATAAAGTTATCATGAGAATTAAGTAAAATAGCATATGTAAAGTGCTTTTAGCACAGGACTTGTTGTTAAGTGTCCTTGAGTCGGTTCTGACTCATAGCAACCCTGTATAGGGTTTACAAGGAGTGGCTGACAGATATGAGCCACCGACCTTGTGGTTCAAAATGGCATTACAGTCAAATGATTATCCTACAGTGCCACAATTAATAAATGGTAGTTCCCAGTGACTTCTTAATAGTCAAATTAAAAGACCTATCCAACTCTTTCCTTCTCTAGGCTTCAGTGACAATACACTTTTCTAGTTTTTTGCTTTTTACCACTGACCATTCCTTCTTTATTTTATACTTCCTCCATGAAGCTTTTCTTAATCCCTTTCAATCGATCTTTCTCTTTTGAGCCCTCACTTTATATACCTCTTGAGGAAAGGTGCTTTCCTCACTATTAATCATAATCATCTGTGTTACTTGCTGCATCTTTACTGTTTAATTTAATCCTCGGTATCCTCATTGTCTGGCAATTAGTTATTCATGTAGAATTTATTAAGACCTGTGCTAGTTAGCAAGGATAAAAAGAAAAACAAAGAATAGTCTTTGGCAGAGGCTGGGTGCAATGGCATCTGTGTCCAGGATCTGGGGAGGTCTCAACCAATATTCAGCACCTTCAACTCCTACCAGACATCTTTTTATCAGGGTATTCTGCCTTTTCCCCAGTTCCCCCAGAGCGCTGCTCCCTTGACTAGCTCCTAGAGTCTCGGTTCTCATCTGGTATTGAATCCATACACTACTACATCTCCACCACTTGCTTTTGATCTGACACTGTGGTCTCTCCTGGACTGTGCCTCAGTATCCTTGCTGGGAGAGCAGGGGCCCAAGATACCAGGAGTCAGTCCTCCTCAGCAGCAGGATACGAGTAGAAGCCTGAGCTGGTCTGAGTAACTCAATGCACTTCTCAGTGCCACTGATGGAAACAAGGCCCGGATTAAGCAGCAGCTATATGTAATGGTTACGAGTTGGGCTGAGAACCTCAAGGTCAGCAGTTTGATACTACCAGCAGTTCCGTGGGAGAAAGATGAGGCTTTCTACTCCCATAAAGATTTACAGCCTCGGAAACCCTATCCAGGGTCGCTATGAGTCAGAACCGACTCAACGGCACTTAACAACAACAATATCCCCTTGGGGTCTTCACCACAGCATGGGACCTGGCTGGAATGTAGACTTCCATACAAGCCTCCCCAGTCTGGAGTTCAAGCTCAACACACCTGGACCCTGGAGATTTCTACCATTGTTCCAAAGGGACTGAGCTGGGCTGAGGCTCAAAGTCCATCCTCTCTCTGGGATGAAGTTGCTGTTCACCGATCCCAGGCTCAGGTGATTGAGGCACTAAGGCAGTCTGTGCAGGGCCTACTGGAAGAACGAGAACAACAGAAGCACCAGATCTCTGCCCTGCAAGCATCACTAAGGTTGCTGCAGGGGAGTTCAGAAAGGAGGTTCCCTCTCCTTGAGCAATACCTAGGACTTACAAGAGAATTGCAGAGCCTTCGGAGCTAGGTGCAGGAGCAGACCCAAGCCCAGATGCAGTCAGGATCAGGAAAGTACAGTGCTACCAGGGGCCTCACCAGGAATTGCAGAGTGGTATCTGCTGTGGAAGGAACTGAAGTTGCTATGGGACCAACTGAATCTCCCGAGGAGTACCCTGTCTAACTTGGACCCCAACAGCTTTCAGCTCCAGGCCCAGAGCCCTTATCCCATCAGGGCTCCAAGGTCCTTATGAATGACTTGTAAAGACTTATAGGAATAGTGGAATGAAACCTTATGTACCCACCCTTAAGGCCCAGTCTGGGTCCCCTACCCCTCTCCTTTTGATGTAACTGGTATCTGCCCTACCTACTGAGGCTTCTCACTGCTTATGCCCCTCACTCTCAGACTGCAATAAAATGGTTTAATCCTCAAAAAAACCCAAACAATTCTGAGTCATAGTGATTCTCCTTAGGTAACAAGGACACAAAGATTAATACATCATAATGACCAAGCTCAAAAAGCTTATAGCCTAGAGGGTTGTTGCTGTTGTTAAGTGCTGTTAAGTCGGTTCTGACCCATAGCAACCCTGTATAGAGTTTCCAAGGAGTGGCTGGTGAGCTTGAACCATTGACCTTGAGGTTCAAATGACTTTGCAATCCAGAGCATTAACCCAGTGCCATACCAGGACTCCAGTTTAGTAGGGTTTGTTGTTGTTGTTAAGTGCCTTGGATTCAGTTCTGACCCATAGCAACAATACATAGGGTGCCCGAGAAGCGGCTGGTGAGGTTGAACCACTGACCTTGCAGTTCAAACGAACTTTGCAATCCAACACATTAACCCACACCGCCACACCAAGATGTAGAAGTATAATA
The DNA here is from genome assembly GCF_000296735.1 of Chrysochloris asiatica. Taxonomy (NCBI): domain Eukaryota; kingdom Metazoa; phylum Chordata; class Mammalia; order Afrosoricida; family Chrysochloridae; genus Chrysochloris; species Chrysochloris asiatica. The sequence continues at coordinate 5,421,981 of NW_006408685.1, forward strand.
AATGCTATGATAAGAGTATATCTACAATGCTCTGAGGGTACAAAAATGAGGGTACAAAAAAGAGACCAGTGATTCACTGGTCTCTTGCTGCCTGCACACCTCCATTCTGGTAACTAGAGGGGTACCTAAGCAAGTGGACACCCCACTCCCACCTCGGAGAGGTTCTACTACACATGTGCACAGATTGCCTCAAAATATAAACAGACAGTTTCCAATTAAAACCAAATGGCCACAGCTGGCCCTGAACTGTTTATAACTAGAAAAAAGGCATGAACGGGGATTGTGGAACAGGACAGGCAGATTAAAAAAGAAATAGGCCGAAAAGTAAATCCTGAGTTACGTCGCAACAACCAACGGTGGCATGTTGAAATTTCTCAGGAAGAAGAGTGAAAAGGGAAGCCCATCTCCTGACCACATCTATCTGGAGGCAATCAGAAAGCATAAAAATACAAAAATACACACCCATCTAAGTATTAAGGCCACAGATAACTCCTGAATATGCCGAAAAAACAGAAGCAGATGATCATATCAGCACATGTCCAGAAACGAGATACAGTGACTGAGGCAAACGAGATGGAAGTAGACCTACACTCCATACTGGAAGATGGGCAGGCTTTGGTAATGCCTGAGAAGGAATTCAGAAAAACTATTATAAAATGAAACAAAACACTATACAATGGAGTTGAGAAAAATAAGGAAGAAGTCAGGAAAGCACTACAGGAACAATCAAATAAGATAGATGCAGCATTGGAAAATTCAAAACCTACAAAAAGAGGTCTAAACAATTAATAATAGAATATCAGAAATGGACAATACACTGAAATGGCAAAGGAGTAGAACTGAAGAGATAGAAGCCAAAACTAGTGAGCTAGAAGATAAATCTCTCAACACTACTAAGATAGAAGAGCAAACACAAAAAAGGAAAAAAAAAAATCTGAAGACAGCCTAAGATTCATGTTGGACAACATGAGAGGAATAACTTAAGAATTATTAGCATTCCGGAACAGAAAGAATCACTCAAGTCCACAGAGGATATAGTTGAAGAGCTTTGGAAGAAATTTTTCCTAACATCCTGAAAAGTGAAAAGATAAAGCATTCAAGAAGCTCAACGAACCCCAGGAAGGATAGACCCTAAAAGACAATCACCAAGACATATAATAATCAAGCTCTCCAAAATCAAAGATAAGGACGGATCTTGAAAGCAGCTAGGGATAAGAGAATTGCGATATACATGGGCAAGCAAATCAGATTAAGCTCAGATCTCTCAACAGAAACCATGCAGACAAGAAGGCAATGGGGAGACATATATAAAACCCTGAAAGAAAAAAATTGACACCCAAGAATCCTCTATCCATCAAAGCTGTCAATCAAATATGCTTTAATCAAAACATTCCGGGATAAACAGAAGCTAGGGGATTTTGCCAAAGCCAACCCTGCTATGAAAAATATCCTAAAGGAAGTTCTGGCTACTGAGAAACAACAAGAGCAAACAATAACTAGAGAATGACATATGTGGCAGCATCACCCTGAACTCAATCGACATATGGAAGAGTTGAGAACAGAATAAAATTATAAGAACAGAGGATCTGGGAGGTCAGTCTATGA
>NW_006408685.1:5423685-5434536 GCF_000296735.1 Chrysochloris asiatica
AGAACAGAATAAAATTATGTGAACAGAGGATCTGGGAGGTCAGTCTATGATCAAAACAATTACAATGTGAAAGAAGGTAAACACAGAGGAACAGAGATCCAGGTGGCGAGAAGGTCAGGTTAAAATAGACTGTCTTACATGGAGGGAAGAATTAAAGGAATATAAGGTAACCACAACAATGGGGTTAGGGTGGGAGGGGTTAGTTAGGGTGTTGGGGAGGGCAATACAAGAAGGCAAAGAAGGCGGAAGAACAAGATAGATAGGGGAACACTGAGACAGGTTTGCATATCCTAAGTGGGACAGAGGTAAATAGTGAATCATGCTCAACCTTGAAACAACAGAGCTCTGGGATACAGGAATCTAGGTATAGCTTGAAGAGGGGGAAATAATACTAAAATGCTTGACTGTCTTATAAATATTAGTTTCCCTTGCCTACTATAGTAAAATAGACACTTGAGTGGGATAGAAAGGAATGTTGGGAAACATGATTACAGAAAACTTGTAAGCCTGTCTTCAGCCTATAATTGACTGGAAAACATAAAAGGGGTTCTAGAACTTGAGCAGTGAAATAGGCCTCGTGCAAAGCTTTTACAGTGTATAGGACCTTAGGTGGAATCCTAAGTCCCATACAGAACCTTATGAGGTGGGACATTCCCACTAGAAAGGCCAAGCCTGGAACAGCTAGAGTGACAGCAGATACATCTTCAAAGAAAGACCATCAGGAAAAACCCAAAACAAAAATGTCAGCAAGACTGGCTACTACAAGAATAACCAAGCTGTTCGCCAGGAAGACATCAAGGATAGCAATCGAATTCCTTCAGGACAAACTCCCCTCTAAGACTGAAACTCAAAGGGAACACACAAATAAGCATGTAAACTTGCTGGCAACCACATTGGTCTACTGGTGAGTGGAAGAGGGGGAAAGGCAGCAATGACTTTGACTCCATTGACTCCCATTGACCTGGAGATGAGAGAGAAAAGAGGAAGGGCTGGTTGGTCCAAAGTGTGGTGAGACCTGAGGGCACTTGAGCCCATGGACAGGGACATTGCCACAGAGGGTTAGACCTGAAATTGAAGCATCCAGCTGATATGAAGTGAGGGGAGATGCACAAGAACACCCAAACTTGCAGACAGTATCCATTTGACCTACCCTCAATGGCTTGATAAACAGAACTTGACTAGAGGAAGACTGTTGTTGTTGTTGTTAAGTGCCATCAAGTCGGTTCCGACCCACAACGACCCTGTACAGGGTTTCCGAGGGTGTAAATCCTTATGGGAGTAGAAAGCCTCATCTTTCTCCCGCGGAGCGGCTGGTAGTTTCGAACCGCTGATCTTAAGGTTCGCAGCCCGATTCGTAACCACTACGCTACCAGAGGAAGATTACAAAAAAAAAAAAAAAAATTTTTTTTTTGGATAAAGGAAACAAGGGTAAATTGCTACAATTTCATGAATCTGACCTATATTCAGAGAGGTAGCTATTCTAAATACCAACAGAGAGGGAAGGAATCTTCACATCAAGTATCAATGCTATCCCCTCTATACACAGGGTAGATAGGGAAGGTCAACTTAGACATTGGCTAACTAAAATGAGGGGGCGATAAACGCACGAAGTGACTGGCTTACAAGGTTTCAAGAGGGAGTTTAGTTTAAGAGTATGGGGGTAAAGAAAGAGTTCCCACTGAATAGATTTTACCTTGTCTAGATGGGTCTGGTGAAGGGATGGGGATAAGATTCGTGTGATTCAACAGTGAATAATTTGTTATCATAACTAATTGTGACTGTCACAATTATAAAGGTAGAAGTTTTGTAACAAAAACAGCGGAGGGGTTAATCTTAGAGTCCAGAAACAGAGGACCCTAGGACCATCAAGGGAGAAGGGCACAAGCAGAATGTGGGACCTTATCCAGAGAAGCAGCCACGCTAGAGACGGAGGCAGACATGGGGGCATGGAGAGGTGGAGTGGCTGAGGACTCTAGATTCATGGGAAGACAGGGACTAAGAGCTGGTGGCCAGGAGGCCGACTTGCAGAATGTGCCCTTTGGAGATGTAAATTATTATATATGCTTGAGTGTTTTTTTGTTGTTTTAGTTTTAAAAAAAAACTAAAGTGAATAGAGAGAAATACTGTTAACTGATGGTACATGGAGGGAATTATAATCATTGTAATGAAACAAGGTATATGATTTGTTGAATGTAAAACTGATGATCTGCCCTGTAAATTTTCACTTAATGCACAATAAAAACCTTTTTAAAAAATGAGTGATTCAAATTAGACTGTAGGTTGGGGTCACACTGCTGGAAAAGGTACTCTATACTTAGCATATGGGGAGGCACTACATAAATACGTTACATAAATGAATGAACCACACGTAGAAGAAACTCACTAGATAAAGATGTTGCTATTAGGTGTCCTGGAGTTGGTTCCCACTCACAGCAATCCCTATTTACAACAGAAGGATACAATGACCAGTCCTGTGCCATCCTCACAATCTTTGAGCCCACTGTTGCATTCATCCACTGTGTTATTCCATCTCATTGAGGGTCTTCCTCCTTTTCACTGACCCTCTACAATCTAAGAATGATGTCCTTCTCCAAGGAGGGTAAGGGCATTTCAAGGCCAAATAGAGGATAAAAGGGCATGAAGGGGTGAAAGGAGCAGCTCAGTACTTCTGAGAGGATGGTTCCTAAGTGGTAGGAGATAAAGCTAGAGAATTAAAACAGGAAAGAGTGTTCTAGGTATGAGTCTGACTTGTCCCCAGAAGGCAGATGGACGGAAGGCCAATAAAGGGCATGGGTATAATCAGATTTGCTTTTTAGTAGAATTATCCTAGAAGCACAAGGGAATGGATTTCTGGAGAGTCAAGTAATAAGTCAAGAGGTAGCTCCAATAATTCAGATAAATGAGAGTCAAATTTCAGAAAGGCGTGAGAATGGAAATTCAAGAAGATTTAAAGTAAACTTCAACTGAAGTGAATTCATATTTGTGTCTCCAGCAGCCTGGAAAATCATTTTACACTTAAGACCTTTTGCACAAATAAGAGTATTTGTCCACTGCCTCGTGGCGCAGTGGGTTAATGAATGGAACCCACCAGCTGCTCCATAGGAAAAAGATAAAGCAGTCTGCTTCTGTAAAAATACACAGCCTCAGAAACCCGATGGAATAACTACTGTCCTCACTATAAATCATAACTGACTCCAAGTCAGTCGGTTTGCTTTGTGGGTTTGGGTGTCAATGCTTACTTACAGAAGTGAAACAGCCAGCTGAATCACTTCCTGTGCACATTGTCCCGTTGCTGTTGTTAAGTGCCATCAAGCCAGTTCCGACTCATAGCGACCCTGTTTAAGAAGAGCAGCTGGTGAGCTTGAACCGACGGCCTTGTGGTTCACACTGACTTTGCAGTCCAGCGCATTAACCCACAGTGCTACACCAGGAACTTCACCAGAACGCAAAATAAATTTAGGTTTGCCATTCCAACCCAGAGTAATAACGATACGCATAAGCCCGCGTACCACTGAGAGATTCTGGGACCTTCTACTTAGCTACCACCCCACCCCAAAAAGTGTTTGAACAAAGTCCTTCGATATAATTAAAAGGCCCTGCCCTTTGCATCGAGTCAAACCGTTCCGGTTTAAAACCCCAAACCTCTGCTGGTGCTCGTAGCTCGGCAGTTTCATAGTTTTTACGGTTGCCTCTGCAAGGCAGAGAATTGAGGAGAGAGCAGTGTCTCAGGTTGAAGAAAATCTAAAAGGGCAAGTCTGGTGTCTTTAAAGTCACGCATTTCAAGCTTCAAACGTTAATGACTCCCTGACCTTGACCATTTTCTTATGATCCTACCTCCATCCTTGCCCCTTGCGGTCAGGATACTTTTTTAAAGCTAAGAGGAACAATTTTACACTTACTAGAATACTGTTGGCACCCACAGAAACTAAGCTTAAAGGTGATTTTTCACTTACTTTAACGACCGCCATTCCGGCCACGCTCTCGGCTCAGGTTTTCATACGGAGAGTGAAGAGGGACAAAGCAGTTCAACTTGGCTCTGGTAACGCAGCCCCGCCCAGTACTGCCCAAGGCCTGCCGTTTAGCATATTTTCTCCGCCCTCAGAAAGCCGCCGCTGTTGGCTGGCTAAGTTACAGTGCAACTTGTTTCTTCAATTGATTGAGGATCCCCCTTCTGATTAAAGGAACCCTGGTGGCGCTGAGGCGCTGAGATTAAGCGTTAGGCCGCTAACTGCAAGTTTAGCGTTTTAAACCCACCTGCCAGATAAGGCTGTCTGACTCCTGTGAAGATTTGCAGTCTCAGAAACCGCAAGGAGCAGTAATACTTTGTCCTATACGGGATCACTATGAGTCAGAATCCACTCGATGACAGTGGATTTGACTTTTTGGTTTTGTCCCTGATAAAGTCTTTCAGAATATTCTCCATAATCCCGTGAAAGTTATTTTGCTGGTAGATGCTGTTGTTAAATGCCATGGAGTCAGTTCGAGCATAGCAAACGGTTTTCACGGAGCTGTTGGTGAGTTTGAACCGCCAACCTTGTGGTTCAAAACCGACCTTGAGCTCCTGTGCTTATCCTACAGCGCCACTTATTTGTGCTTGTTTCAGGTATATGTGATTTGTCTAGATAAATAATTAAGACCCAAGTACAGCTGCCTTAATAATAACTATATAGTCACAAAAAGAATAAGGTTCCTCTTCATTCACTTAGCATTCGCTATATGCTAGGCACTTGTTCAGGATACAAACCAAAGTATAGTGGCTTCCCTCATGATGCTTAAAGTTCTAGGAGTGAAAGACACATAAATAGATTTTATCAAGAAGAATAAAACAATATTTAGAATCCTTTACACTCTATTTGCATGGTTCCACCCAATCATTTAATGGGAGTTACAAGACTATGGATAAAAGAATCATTTCAAGTAAATTCACTGTATGTTTCCTAAAGTATTGCTACAAAATAATCGAAATATGAATGAAAATATTAAAATTTGAACCTACTGTTTCTGAACATATCCTTCATCTAGGTCTATACACTTCTAAAGGTGATGTTTCCATCTATCTAACCTTTCCTTGAAGAATTCTGTGATGATAGATTTGTTGTTGTTGAGTGCAGTCCAGTAGGTTCTGACTCATAGCAACCCTGTATAGGGTTTTCAAGAAGCAGCTGGTAGACTTCACCTGACAACCTTCAGGTTAGCAGGTGTTGTTGTAAAGTGCCGTCGAGTAGATTCCGACCCATAGCAACCCTGTACAGAGTTTCCAAGCAGCAGCTGATGAGCTTGAACCACCGACCTTGCAGTTCAAACGACTTTGCAGTCTGACGCATTAATCCACAACGCCACACCAGGACTTCTAAAACGGCAGTTTTGCATTCTTGAGTGACTCAAATTGTTTTTCTTTTAAATGTTCTATGAGTTTGGGAAGCAAAAACAAGTCTGAAGGGGAAACATCAGGATGATGGAGTAGGTTTCGAAATGAAATTCTTTAATGACAGCCCTTGTTACCCTTGAAGAAAGAGGAGGTGCATTATCAGTCGAGATAGAACAAAATTCCTCAGTGCAATTTTCCTGGCGTTTTTCTTATCAGTGCACTTTTCAATTTTCTGAATACTTCTTCATAATAAGCCCCCATGATCATCCTGTGTCCTTTGAGATAATCTAGCAAGATCACCTCTTCGGAATCCAAAAAACAGTCTCCATAGCCTCTGAGCGGACCTCTTTTCCTTGAATTTAACTCAGCCAGTAGATCCCCTCAGAAGGCACTATTCTGATTGAACTTTGCTCTCTGGGTCATACTGGTAAATCGAACAGTTGACCCCAGTTATGATTTTTCCATAAAATCATCCTCATTAACTTCGATCATGCATAAAATTTTGGCACCAGTGGAGCTTAAAACTTGCAGAGGTCAAAATGTTTGCTTAAGATTGAAAATGTTGAACCATATCACTAGCTACATTATCAATGGTAGTTCTATGGACTTCCACCAGTGTCTGGACTTCAGTCACAATTTCATCATTCATTGAGATCTCTTGGCACATCTTTGAGGTCTTCCCAACCTGCCTTAAAATGCTTGGTCCTTCTAAAAAGGGCTTTATGTAGGGTAGCATTTATGTAAACCCATTGCAGTTTCAACATTTTGGGAAGATCTTCGCTTGAATTTTATTAAAATTTTTCTATTAACCCTAACCACAAAATTGGTTTTATCCATTTATCCATAGCACAAAAAAGTATACTTTCTTTCTTCTTCTTCTTCTTCTTTTTTTTTTTTTTTTTGAAGGTACTCTAATATGACTAAGATGACTAAGACAAGTACATTACTGAGAGAACTTGTCTTCCGCTCTCCATTGATTGCAAAGACATGTTTAAACATGTTTTGTCTGGAATAAACCTGAGTATGTATAAACTGAAACCCTATTAGAATAATTTTATACTTACTCTGGTATGCATGGTATGCATACGTTGTTGCTAAGTGCCACTTAGTCAGTTCCAACTCATAGTGACCCTGCATAGAGTTTTCAAGGAGTGACTGGTGGGTTTGAACTACAGACCTTGTGGTTAGCAGTCTAATCCTTATCTTAGAGAGTCAAACCAGTAATCTGGTATGCATAGGAGAGGGCTTCAAAAAGTGCATGGGAAAATTCCATTATCTTTTATTTTTATTTATTTATTATGAGCTCTGGTAGTGTAGTGGTTATGAATCGGGCTATGAACCACAAGGTCAGCAGTTCGAAACTACCAGTTGTTCCGCGGGAGAAAGATGAGGCTTTCTACTCCCGTAAAGATTTACAGCCTTGGAAACCCTGTACAGGGTCGCTATGAGTCGGAACCGACTGTAAGGCACATAACAACAACAACAACAACATTTTTAAATAAATGTTTTATTGTGAATTATGTGATAGTTTACATGGGAGACCACTGGTTTTCATTCTATCATATATTGTTTTATTGCCATAGTTACAATCCCATCCATGCATCATCAACCAACCAAAGGGTATACCCTGCAAGCCTGCCCCCCACCCCCCGCACCCCTGTCATCAGCACACAGCCCCTATCCCTCTCTGGATCTCAAGTCACCAGCCACTCCATCTCTCCGCGTCATGGTCTCTGCCTCCACCTCAGGCGTCACTGCTTCTCTGGGTAGGGTCCTGCTCTCCACTCTTCTCCATTGATGGTCCCAGGGCCCTCTGATCCTACACTAAAAAGTTAATCACTCCCCTCCTTGCTGTAAAATGTCCACCTTTACATTTCCATCCCTCACAATCCGTCCTGATAACAATTATTCACTATTGCATCACAAGAGACCCATCTGCATTTCATTTCATCAGCCTTTCCTAGACAGGTTGGATACTATTCACCAGAGACTCTACCTTCCTTGATGCCCTCTGGATCTAGGTTCCCTCTTGAAAGCTTGCAAGCCAGTCACTTCTTACCTTTGTAGCCTCACACACACACACACATTTTGGGTAGCCAATGTCCAAGTTGCCCATCCCTATCTACTCTTTATGTGGATGAGGTGAGAATGATTCTTGCAGTAAGGATTTGTTTCCTCTTTTGAGCTACTGCATCCATAGGTGTAGGTCAAGTTCATCAAATTGTATCAGATGATTTTTTTCCTCTTCTTTCTTCTTCGGGTTGAGCTCTGATCATGCAGTCATTGGAGCCAGGTCAAGTGGGTATTATCTACAAGTGTAGGTGTTCGTCCATCTATTGGCTCTCTTCTTACCGGCTGCACACTTCACTCTCCACTCTAGTCCTCTGTGGCTGTGTCACTGACTCTGAGGTCATGAGTCCCGAGGTCTTACCACACTGTTGGCTGACCAGGTCTCCACCCGGGTTCACAGGAGTCTGTTAAACATTGTAGGGCTTAGCTCGCAGCTTCGTTGCTGTTTTTCCCTCACTTCCAGTTATGGGTGACATGTGTGGTCGCCAATCAGAGCATGCATTCCCATTGCGTCTTAGTCTTGGAAGAGGATTTGCACTGAGGGGACCTGACCACTTGCCCTGATGTCTCCTGGGCAAGCAACTTGCTTGTTCTTGTAGTAACACTCCATCTGCCTCTATTGTTTTCTATTTTTCCTGTAAGTCTTTCTTTCAAGAAGTATCTTCTGTTTTTCTATCTGCTCCAGGCTGGTCTGCTCATCCTTTCAAGTGGAAATTTCCCATCTCTGAAGGTCTGGATGTGGTTCAGGCTTCCACCTATAGTCTTATGTAATGGAGAGGCTCCTTAGGCAACCTCCTTCACTGGGCACGTTGTACCCTCACTTTAGGTATTCTAATCAGTTATAGGCAGAAGATGGACTTATACAAGCTTTCTATGGTGATATTTCTGGCTATTCCTTTCTCTCCCCCTCCAGTGTCTATTTTACAATATAATGCACGGAAAACCAAGATTCAAAAGACAGCCAAGCACCTTAACATTTTTCCCTGCTTTCCCCCCTTCCAACTATGTCCCAATCTCTGTAACACAGAACCCTGTTGTTCCAAGGTTGTACCTACGTCATTATATACCTCTGTCCCATTTAGCTCATTCAAACCTGCCTAATTGTTCTTCCATCTGCTTTGTACTTCCATTCCCCTCTCCTTTCTTGTATATTGCCCCCCTCCCCAACACCCACACTGTCCTATGTCTATTCCTTGCACTCTGCTCCACCTTCCCCTCCCTCCCCTAACCCTACCCCTACGTCCCAGCAACCAGCTAAGAATCCACTTTGGTGGATTAGTGTGAGTTCTTTTTCTTAGTCTTTTACAGTAGTGGTCCTAGGCAGTATTTCTCCTTCTGTGACTGACTAATTTCATTCAACATAATGTCCTTAAGGTTCACCTATGTTAGGTAGTGGCATGTAGCTTCCTTGTTGTTTTTCAAGGTAGCATGATATTTCAAGGTAGCATGATATGTACCACAGCTTGTTTATACATTCTTCAGTTGATGGGCACTTTGGCTGTCTCCATCTTTTTGCTGTTGTAAATAGTGCCGTTGTGAACATTGGTGTGCATATATCTTCCCGAGCTGTGGCTCGTTTTTCTTGTGGGTAAATACCAAGTAGAGGAATTGCTGGATCGAATGGTATTTCTATTTTCAACCTTCTGAGGAAGCGCCATATTGCTTTCCAGAGAGGTTGGACCATTTTGCAGTCCCACCAGCAATGCAGGAGTTTCCCAGTCTCTCCACATCCCCGACAGCATTTATTGTCAATTTTTTTTTTTAATCTTTGCTGATATTGCTGGTGTGAGATGACATCTCATTGTTGTTTTGATTTGCATCTCTCTAATGGCTAGTGATCATGAGCATTTCTTCAAATGTTTGTTGGCTGCCCGGATCTCCTCCCTGGTGAAGTGTCTGTTCATATCCTGTGCCCATTTCTTTATCGGGTTATTTGTCTTATTTTTGTAGATGTGTAGTATTTTCCTATATATTTTAGAAATAAGTCCCTTATCTGATATGTCATTGAAAAAGATTTTTTCCTAGTCTGTAGGTTCCTTTTTACTCTTTTGGTGAAGTCTTTTGATGCACCTAAGTTTGTAATTTTTAGTATGTCCCACTCATCTATTTTGTCTATTTTTGTTTGTGTACTTTTCAAAATGTGTGGCAGTCTGTATATGCCCTGAATTAGCACCTTCATGTTTGTCCCTATTTTTTCATTGATGATCTTCATAATCTTGGGATTCACATTTAGATCTTTAATACATGTTGAGTTCGTTTTTGTATAGGGCATGAGACAAAGGTCTTGTTTCAGTCTTTTGCATATCGCTTTCCAGTTCTGCCAGCACCATTTGTTAAAGAGACTGTCTCTTCCCCATGCAATGTGCCTAGGCACTTTGTCGAAAATCATTTGGCTGTAAGTGATTGGGTTAATATCTGGATTCTTGATTCTGTTCCATTGATCGATGTCTCATTCATTGTACCAGTACCAGGCTGTTTTGACCACCGGAGCCATGTAGTAAAGTTTGATATCAGGGAGTGTGAGACTTACAACCTTGTTCTTCTTTTTAGAAATGCTTTGCTTATCCTGGGTCTCTTTCCTTTCCATGTAAATTTAGTAATTGTCCTATCCATCTCTGAAGAATGTTGTTGGAATCTGGATTGGGATTGCATTGTATGTGTAAATTGCTCTGGGTAGTATCGACATTTTCATGATGTTGAGTCTTCCTATCCAAGAACATAGTATGTTCTTCCACTTCTGTAAGTCTCTTTTGGTTTCTTGTAGTAGTGCTTTGTAATTTTATTTGTATATGTCCTTTGTTTCTCTGGTTATGTTTATTCCTAAATATTTAATCCTTTGAATGGCTACTGTAAATGGTATTGCTTTCCTAATATCCTTTTCATCGCTATTGCTGTTGCTATAGAGAAATCCAATTGATTTTTGCATGTTAATCTTATACCCTCCCACTTTGTTAAATCTTTCGATAAGGTCTAATAGTTTTTTTTTTTTACTGAGTCTTTGGGGTTTTCTATGTATAGGATCATATCATCTGCAAATAAGGAGAGTTTTACTTCCTCTTTGCCAATGTGGATGCCTTTAATTTCTTTATCGTGCCATATAGCTCTGGCTAACACTTCCAGCACAATATTGAATAGGAGCGGTGATAAAGGGCATCCTTGTCTGGTTCCTGTTCGCAGGGGGAAGGCTTTCAGTTTCTCACCATTGAGCTTGATGTAGGCGCTTGGTTTTGTAGATATGCTCTTGATTATGTTGAGGAATTTCCCTTCAATTCCTACTTTGTTGAGTGTTTTTATCAGGAATGTATGTTGGATTTTGTCAAATGCCTTTTCTACATCAATCGATATGATCATGTGGTTCTTTTCCTTTTTCTTATTTGTATGATGGATTACACTGATTGGTTTCCTGATGTTGA
>NW_006408685.1:5434816-5438106 GCF_000296735.1 Chrysochloris asiatica
GCCATCTGGGCCTGGGCTTTTGTTGGTTGGGAGTTTTTTGATGACCTGGTCAATTTCTTCTTTTGTTATGGGTTTGTTCAAATTTTCTACTTCAGTCTGAGTAAGTTTAGGTAGGTCTTTCTTCTTCTAGAAATGTATCCATCTCATGCAAATTTTCTAATTTGTTGGAGTACAGATCTTCATAGTATTCTGTTATTATCTTTTTGATATCGTTTGGTTCTGTTGTGAATTCCCCTGTGTGGTTTCTAATGCAATTTATTTGTGTCTTCTCCCTCTTTACTTTAGTTAGTTTTGCCAATGGTTTGTCAATTTTATTAATCCTTTCAAAGAACCAACTTCTTGTCTTGTTGATTCTTTCTATAGTTTTCGGTTTTCCATCTCATTTATTTCTGCTCTTATATTTATTATTTCCCTTCTTTTCGTGACGATAGGTTCCCTCTGCTGGTCTGCTTCTAATTGTTGAAGATGTTGTGTTAATGTGTTGAATTTGGCTCTTTCCTCTTTTTGGATGTGTGCATTTATCACAATAAATTGTCCTCTCAGGACTGCTTCCTCTGTGTCCCAAAGACTTTGGTATGTTGTGTTTTCATTTTCGTTTGTTTCTAGGAACTTTACGAATTCACGTTTAATTTCTTCTTTTACCCAGTCGCTTTTCAACAGGGTGTTGTTCAGTTTCCATGTATTCGACTTTATTGTTTTGGCCTTCTTATTGTTGATTTCTAGTTTTATAGCATTGTGGTCTGAGAAGATTCTCTGTAGAATTTTGATGGTTGTGAATTTATGGAGGCTTGCTTTGTGACCTAACACATGGTCAATTCTGGAAAATGTTCCATGCGTACTGGAGAAGAATGTGTATTGTGCCGTTGTTGGATAGAATGCTCTGTATACATCTATGAGGTCAAGTTGGTTGATTGTGTTGTTAAATTCCTCTGTAGCATTGTCAAGTTTCTTTCTGGTTGTTCTATCCCTTTTTGAGAGTGGTATGTTGAAATCTCCCACTATAAATGTGAATTTATCTATTTCTTTCTTCAATACCATTAAGGTTTGCTTCATGTATCTTGGTGCTCTTTCATTGTGAGTGTATATGTTTATTATGGTTATGTCGTCTTGCTCAATTGACCCTTTGATCATGAGCTAGCGTCCTTCTTTGTCTCTTATGCTGGTTTTTATCTTAACGTTTACTTTGTCAGAGATTAGTATTGCCAGTCCTGCTTGTTTATTGTTGCAGTTGGCTAGGTAAATTATTTTCCATCCTTTAACTTTTAGTCTGTTTTTGTCTTTGTGTGTAAGGTGTGTCTCTTGCAGGCAGCGTATTGATGGATCTTGTTTTCTTATCCATTCTGCCACTCTTTGTCTCTTCACTGGTGCATTCAATTCATTGACATTCAATGTAATTCTTGATAAGTATGAATTGATTGCTGTCATTATGTTACTTTATTGGCGGTGCTGTTTGTTCTTTGGTTCTGATTTCTTTCTTATGTTGGCTTTGTGTTCTTTGAATTGTTTCTGGTCGGTTTCTTCCTAGTTTTTCTCTTCAATTGTTCTGTTTGGGAATTCATTTTTATGATATGTTGTGGAGTGTTAACTTTCTTTGGGGTTACCTTGTAATCTACTAACTTTTCTGTGCATTTAGGATACTGCATTTTAACCTGTAATTTACCTGGCATCCCTACTCCTGGCCTTCTGTTGCTGCATTTGTCCCTTCTTTGACATTGATATGTTTATGACCTTCAGTTGATCTCCCCATTCCTTTGAGTTTGTTGTAGTCTCATTCTATTCTGGACTCCACTATCTGTTGGCTGTATTCCAGGTGGTGTTGCCATACCTGTCAATCTCTGTTTGTTGTCTGTTCTTGTTGGTTCTCTGTCCACTGAACTCCCTTTAGGATGGTTTGAAGTGCTGGGTTGGTTTTGATAAAATCTCTCAGATTCTGTTTATCCTGGAATGTTTTGATCACACCATTTTTTTTTTTTTATTGATAGTTTTGCTGGATAGACGATTCTTGGTTGACAGTTTTTTTCTTGTAGGGCTTTGTATATGTCTCCCCATTGCCTTCTCGCCTGCATGGTTTGTTCTGAATAGTCAGAGCTTAATCTAATTTGCTTGCCTTTATAAGCTATATTTCTCTTCTTCCTGACCACTTTTAGTATTCTTTCCTTTTCTTTGATTTTGGAGACTTGATTATTATATGTCTTGGAGACTTTCTTTTGGGGTCTATCCTTCCTGGGGTACGTTGGGCTTCTTGAATGTTTATCTTCTGTTCTTCCAAGATGTTAGGGAAATTTTCTTCCAGAAGCTCTTCAACTATCTCCTCTGTGGACTTCTCTTATTCTTCTTGTTCCAAAATGCCAATAATTTTTACATTATTCCTCTTCATGTTATCCAGCATGAATCTTAGACTCTCTTCAGATTGTTTTATCCTTTTAGCTGCTTGCTCTTTTACCTTGGCAGTATTGAGAGCTTTGTCTTCCAGTTCCCTAGTTCTGGCTTCCATATTTTAGTCTGCTCCTTTCCCCTTTCAGCCTATTGACTATTTCTGATATCTTATTATTGATCACCTGGACATCTTTTTGCAGGTTTTGAATTGTTTCCCATACTGTGTCAATCCTATTTGCTTGTTCCTGCAGTACTTTCCTTACTTCTTCCTTATTTTCCTCAACCCTTTTTTGAAGTATTTGAATTTGTTTCCATATCATTCTTCTGAATTCCCTCTCAGGCATATCCAGAACCCACTCCTCCTCCTCTATAAAGCCTTTGTCTGTCTCCAGCTCATTTGCGTCAGCTGCTCTCTTCTGTTTTGGGACTTGTTTTGATAAAGTTGATTGTTTCTTATTGGTCATGGTTATTATTTTATTATTATTATTATTAATATGATCGGGAGATGGGCTTCCCTTATTGTCTGTAATGCGTAGCAGGTGTTGTTGGGTCTTGTCTTAGTGGTGGAGTATTAATTATGTTGTATGCTTATAGCTTGGCTATATGGCCATGATTGCTGCTTCTTCTTAGGTTAGGTAGGGAGGAAAAGCTCCCACCTCCAAGAAAGATGTGTGATCAAAAGGACCAAATGCAGAAGTAATATAAACGCCTGGACAGGAATCACCACTTTGGAGTGGAGATGTGGCTTTGGTTAACTTTTTCTGTTCCCTGTTCCGCCAGAACAGCAGCTGGAAGATCCCAGCTGCTACCTAAGAGTGGGGGCAGGGCGGCTTAGGTGCAGGGCTTCAGATTTGGGATGGAGGATGGTGAATGATGTCAAAAGTCACCACCTCTCTCCCTCTCTCTGTGCCATG
>NW_006408685.1:5438264-5439375 GCF_000296735.1 Chrysochloris asiatica
GGGTCCCCCTTGTTTTTTGTTTTTTTTTTCTTTGTGCTGGAAACGCCACTTTCTGAACGGCCTGGCCTTAGCCCCGCCCTCTAAACTCTGCAGTCGCCAGAGTGACCCAAAATGCCCTTCCTTTCCTTAGCAGTGTGATTTCTCAAAAACGCGAGCTCGGGAGACTGAAATACTAGATCTTATGATAGTTCAAAGCCGTGGGTCTGGTATATCAATGTTTCCTTCATGAGATACCCCTCCGTTTTCACCGGAGCTTTCCCTACCTCACTCTCCAGGGCTGTATCCCAGAACTGGAACAGAAAATTCCATTATTTTTTAATTAAAAGTTTCTACTAACTTTTGTGAAGTCTCCTCTTAGTACCATCCCTGGTAGTGCAGTGGCTAAGCTCTGCTAGAAAAAAGGTTGGTTACTGGAACCCGTCATCTATTTGTGGGGAGAAAGGCGTGGCAATTGACTTCTGTAAAGATTTATAGCTTTGGGAAACCTATTGGGCAGTAAATACTACTCTGGCCTATTGTGGTGCTATAGGGTATGTACTGGACTGCTAACTGCAAGGTTGGTGATTCAAAACGTCTGCAAGCATATACTGACAGAGAACTTCCACAGGTTCAAGCCAGACTCAGAAGAGGACGTGGAATGAGGGATATCATTGCTAATGTCCAATGGATCTTTGCTGAAAGCAGAGAATACCAGAAAGATGTTTACCTGTGCTTTACTGACTATGCAAAGGCTTTCGATTGTGTGGATCATGACAAATTAAGGACAACATTGTGAAGTATGAGCATTCCAGAACACTTAATTGTGCTCATGAGGAATCTGTACATAGACCAAGAGGCAGTAGTTTGAACAAACCGTGGGAACACTGAATGATTTGAAATTAAGAAAAGTGTGTGACAGGGTTGTATTCTTTCACCATACTTATTCAACCTGTATGCTGAGCAAATAATCCAAGAAGCTGGGTTATATGAAGAAAAATGTGGCATCAGAATTGAAGGAAGATTCATTAACAACCTGCGATATGCAGATGATACAGCCTTGCTTGCTGAAAGTGAAAAGGACTTAAAATACTTACCGATGAAGATCAAAGAGCACAGCCTTCAGTATGGATTA
>NW_006408685.1:5439475-5460587 GCF_000296735.1 Chrysochloris asiatica
ATATGCAGATGATACAACCTTGCTTGCTGAAAGTGAAGATGATTTCATTTAAAAATATTACTGATGAAGATCAAAGACCACAGCCTTTGTATGGATTGCATCTTAATGTAAAGAAAACAAAAATCCTCACCATTAGACCAAGGAGAAAAAAATTGAAATTGTCAAGGACTTCATTCTTTTTGGATCAACTATCAACCCTCAAGGAAGCAGCAGTCAAGAAATCAAATTAACTATTGCATTAGGCAAATCTGTTGCACAAAAACTTTTTAAAGTGTTGAAGAGCAAAGATATCAGCTTGATGACTAAGGTGTGCCTGACCCAATCCATGGTATTTCCAATAACCTCATATGCATGCCATATGCTGGATAGTGGATAGGGAAAACAGTAGAAGAACTGATGCTTTTGAGTTATGGTGTTGGAGGAAAATATTGAAAGTGTCATGGGCTGCCATTAGAACAAACAGATCTGTGTTGGTAGAAGTGCAGCCAGAGTGCTCCTTGGAGGCCAGGATGGCTAAACTTTGTCTCTCATACTTTGGACATATTTTCAGGAGCGAACAGTCTATGGAGAAGGATATCATGTTTGATAAGGTGTAGGGTCCAAGAATAAGTGGAAGGCCCCCAGTGAGATGGATTGGCAAAGTGGCAGCATCAATGGGCTCAAGCGTGGCAACAATTGTGAGGTTGGCCAGGACTGGGCAATGTTTCGTTCTGTTGTACATAGGGTTGCTATGAGTCAGTACCAACTCAATGGCACCTAGCAACAACAACAACAACTTCGGAAACCAAATATAGAGAGAGTTGCAATGAGTTGGAATCGACTCGATGGAACTTAACAATATGACTAATTGTGACTGTCACAATTGTAAAGATAGAAGTTTTGTATCAAAAATGGGAGAGTAGTCAATCTTACATTCCAGGAACAGAAGCCCCTAGGACCATCAATGGAGAAGAGCGCAAGCGGAATGCGGGACCCTATCCAGAGAAGCAGCAACACCAGAGATGGAGGCAGAGATGGGGACATGGAGAAAGGGAGCAGCTGAGGACTCTAGATTCATGGGAAGAGAGGGACTGAGAGCTGGCAACCAAGAGGCAGACTTACAGAATGTGCCCGTTGGTGGGGTAAATTATTGTATATGCCTGAATGTTAAAAAAAAAAAAAAAGTGCTAAAGTGAATAGAGAGAAATACAGTTATCTGATGGTATGTGGAGGGGATTATAATCATTATAATGAAATAAGGTGTATGATTTTTTAATGTAAACCTCATGATCTGCCCTGTAAATTTTCACTCAATTCACAATAAAAATTAAAAAAAAAAAGCTGACTTCATTAGAAATACTTCAGCTCTCAAAAATATCTGTCTCAACAGTAAGAAATACAAAGAATTTGCAAACTTCAAAAAAAAAATCCTAGAGAGAGTAGAAAGTCTCATCTTTCTCCATTAGAACGATTGGAGAGCTCAAACTGTGGGTCCACTGTTTATCGTGTGGAGCACCAGTTTATTCTCCATATGAAATAACAAGCGAGAATTTATTCTTATCCCTCTCATGAAAAGAAAGAATAACTGTATCTAAAATGTTTCAACATGGAAAGGTCACCCACAATCTGAAAGCTTTTTTTTTTTTTTTTTTGTATATAAATATTAAAGAGAAAGCGTTGTCCAGAAGGCATTACAAACTCTTTGCAAAATAATAATTCATAATATTAAATCTATAGGAAGTCAAAGAATGTTTCACTCACCTATCTCCTGTTAGATATGAAAGAAGTTTCCATTTCTTTTCTTCCCTTATGAATATTTCAACTGTGAACATTTTTTGTGCAGAAATCTTTGCGTTTTGAAATATTTCTTCAAGTTAGATTTCTCAAAGTAAAATGAGAGGCTCAAAAGATTATGAGCATGGCCAATAGCAAGCTATTTTCAAGTAAAAGTTGAAACAATTTATAACTGGACCAACCATGTTCTCTGGAATGTTCATTTTAAAAAATATTCCATGATTTAGAACACAGGCGTAGATTTTATTATGATTTAATTTACTTTTGTACAGTTATCAGCATACATTTGTATACATATTAATTAACCAACTGTATACCATAATCTGATTATATTTAATCATTGTCTCTGCCCACTTTGTAAAGTTTTTGCACTTTTCTCTTGCTTTTCAACATTAACAATCTCTCCATTGTTCATACTGGTTTGAAACTTCTATTGTAGTGACTTGTCTGCCTTTTATTTCTATTTTTATGTTATTTTTGATTCACATTATTTTAAACTTTTGATGGATTCAGCTATAATAATCCTCATCTTTAAAATTAATGCTTTTGTTTAAGCTTCAAGGCCATTCATGGGTTTGAGAAATATCTTTAATATTAATCTAATATTATTAGTATGTGAATAAAATGTTACAAACATTAAAAAAAAAACTCAATGAAGTATGAATTGAAGGGAAATTTCTTAACATAATTAAGAGCATATATACAAAACCAACAGCCTACAGTACTCTCAATGGAATTAAATTGAAAGCCTTTCCTTTGCAAACAGAAACCAGACAAACTTGGCCTTTATCACAACTCCTACTCAATATTATGTTGGAAGTCTTACCTAGAGCTATAAGGCAAGATACGGAAATTAAAGGCATCCAAATTGGCAAATAGGAAGTAAAGCGCTCTCTCTTTGCAGATGATATGATCGTATGCATAGAAAACACCAAAGACTCAGCAAAAAAAAAAAAAAAAAAAAAAAAAACCAAAGTAAACAAACAAACTACTGAAACTCATAGGAAGATTCAGCAAAGTGGCAGGATACAAGATTCCTCTATACTAATAATGACAGCAGTGAAAAGGAAATTATTAAGGCAATGCCATTTACAATAGCTGCCCAAAAGATAAAATATTTAGGAATAAATGTAACCAGAGAAACAAAGGACCCATACCAAGAAAACTACAAAACAGTACTACAAGAAACCAAAAGAGACTTACAAAAGTGAAATAATATACCATGTTACTGGATAGGAAGACTCAATATCATGAAAATGGCAATACTACCCAAAGCAATCTACACATACAATGCAATCCCAATCCAGATTCCAATGACATTTTTTAGAGATGGAAAAAACAATTACAGGAGGTGGGGCTTGATGGTGGATAGGGCAGAGATGCAGTGAAGTTTGTCATCAGCAATACTACAGAATACCAGTTGAAGTGGGTTCAAGGCAGAGCTCCAAAACTCTGAACTACATAGGTAGTAATATTTAGAAAGTTTGAAGGCTTATAACTAGTGGAGCTTGTAGTGGAAGTAAGAAATCGTGTAATTTTGAATCTGCTGGGCTCAGCAGCCCAGAGCCAACTTGGGTGAGACCAAATGGCAAGACCAAGCGGGAGAACAGACCCACCATGGAAGAATGCCATGGGAAACTTGGAGCAAAGGTGGACAATACACTTTATCAGTTTTGCTTTGTTCTGATTTTCTTTTTATTTTTGTGGTATCTGTTCATTGGCCACCCACTGTTTGTGCACCGCCATTCTGGTGAATACAAGGGATGCCTGAGCGAGTGGCTACCTCCCCACCCCCACCACTGGTGGGTTCTTCTGCTGCACATGTGCACAGATACTCTCAGTCCAAGAGCCAGCCCTGAACTGTTTTTAATAGGAAAAAGTCCAGAACAAGGGGTGTGGAGAGGGAAAAAGAGTTTAAAAACAAAACAGGCTGAAAATTAAATTAAATCCTGAGGTATAGCATAACAACCAACAGTGGCATCTTGAAACTTATCAGACGGTCTTGAAGGCAAGAAGCTGAAAGAGGACATTAAAGTCATAATCATATTAGGCTATAGATTTTTTTTTTTCTCTCTCTCTCATCTTTCTGTGATTATAGATTACAGTATGCAATCTAAATTTTTGGTGGGTTTTTTTTGGTGACTTTTTTTTTTCCTGGTTTTTTTTTTTTTTTTTTTTTTGCTGTTGCTGTTTTGCTGTTTTATGCTCCCCTTTTTACCTTTGGGGGACTCCTTCTCTCCACATATTATCCCAGAAGAGACAGCAACTGCTGCCATAGAGTTAAGTCACAATCACACCCTATAAAACACCAAAATCCAGGGAAGAAACAATACCATTTGCAATACAACAGGAAGGCAGACAACACCTGTGAAAATTACTTTGAATTAAACAATACAAAGAGTGAAAATAGAAGCTCACATCCTAATCACATCTACATAGAGGCAATCAGAAAGCATAAAAAATACCAAACCACACACTCAATTAAGTATTAAGGTCACAGATAAACACTTAACATGCCCAAGAAGCAAAAGCAGATGACCATATCAGCACATGTCTAGAAACAAGATAAAATGTCTGAGACAATTGACCTAGAGGTGGACCTGGACTACATTTTGGAAGGAGGGCAGGCCTTAGAAATGCCTGGGAAGGAATTCAGAAAAATGATAATAAAATGTTTCAAAACACTTTACAATGGAGTTGAGAAAAATAAAGAAGAAGTCAAGAAAGCACTACAGGAACAATCAAATAAGAGATAGAGTATTGGAAACAATTCAAAACCTACAGAAGGCAGTCCAAATTATCAATAATAGAATATCAGAAATAGACAATGCACTGAAAGGGCAAAGCAATAGAATAGAAGAGATGGAAGCCAGAAATAGTGAGCTGGAAGACAAACCTCTCAATACCGCTAAGATAGAAGAGCAAATAGAAAAAAAAAGGATAAAAAAATCTGAAGAAGATCTAAGATTCATGTTGGACAACATGAAGAAGAATAACTTAAGAATTATCGGCATTCCAGAACAAGAAGAATCACACAAGTCCACAGAGGAAATAGTTGAAGAACTGTTGGAAGAAAATTTCCCTATCATCCTGAAAAGTGAAAAGATAAATATTCAAGAAGCTCAATGAACGCCAGGAAGGATAGCCCCCAAAAGAAAATCACCAAGACATATCATAATCAAGCTCTCCAAAATCTGAGATAAGGACAGAATCCTGAAAGCAGCTTGGGAAAAGAGAAGTGTTACATACAAAGGCAAACAAGTCAGATTAAGCTCAGATCTCTCAGCAGAAACCATGCAGGCAAGAAAGCAATGGGGAGACATATATAAAACCCTGAAAGAAAAAAAAAAAAAAAACCACAAAAAACTGTCAACCAAGAATCCTTTATCCAGCAAAGCTATCAATCAAATATGACAGTGTAATCAAAACATCCCAGGATAAATAGAAACTAAGGGATTTGCCAAAGCCAACCCTACGCTACAAAACAGCCTAAAGGGAGGTCTGTGGAATGAGAATCAACAAGATCAGACAACAACCAGAGATTGTCATACATGGCAGCACCTCCCAGAATTAAATCGACAGAATGTACTTTTAGATAACACTATCTTAAAGTATTGGAAAAGCAGAAAAAAATTTAAGGGGTTAGTAAGGAGCTCTGGTAGCGTAGTGGTTACGAATCGGGCTGCGAACCTTAAGGTCAGCGGTTCGAAACTACCAGCCGCTCCGCGGGAGAAAGATGAGGCTTTCTACTCCCGTAAGGATTTACACCCTCGGAAACCCTGTACAGGGTCGCTATGGGTCGGAACCGACTCGACGGCACTTAACAACAACAACAACCTTTGACATAGAAATCGGAGTTTTTCATATATTTGCATTTGATCATTTATTTCAATGGTGTCATTATCCACACAATTGAAAGTCTTTGTGTAGTCAATAAGCACAAGCATCTTTCTGGTATTCTTTGCTTTAGCTAAGATCCATCTGTAGTCAACAATGATATCCCTTGTTCCACGTACTCTTCAGAATCCAGCTTGAACCTATGGCTCTTCCCTGTCAATGTATTGTAGCAGCCATTTTAAAATTAATATGCAAACAATTAAAACTTCTTGTAAAATATCCAAGCAGTTAAACTGTTTGGTACAATTGCCCATGATGTTTTTACACATCATGTGACAGCTTTTGTCCTGGATACTCTTTTCAAGGAGGTTTGCAAAGTAAATAGATATTTACTATAGAAGATAGACTATAGAAGATAGACCTGTCTCTAGGGCAGAGTGCATTTGTTAGTTTTCTGATGAGATTAATAAATATGTTTCTCTCCGAGGCAAAAAATCTGGGTATATTTAATATCAACCTTTCAAAGAATGGAGGGTTACTAAACTCAGAATTCCTCAGCTGTGATTAATATCATCCCTGTCAGTTCAAATGTACCTGGTCAGTTCCACATTACCCTGTTGGGAATTGGGGTCAAAGGAAATAAATTCTAGTGAAGCAAAACTCATGTTGCCTGCTTTGCTGTGATTAAATTAGTCCTTTTTTCTCTAAAGTTATTGGGTAGAAATGTGACAGGCTAACTTGTAGACCTGCAAACAAGGTAACCTCTCAGACACCACACAGTCCTTCAGAAAAAAAACAAACAGGGAAATAAAATCTAGTAGGTGCTAATAAAGAATCCACATAAAATCCAAAGTGTGGGCTAATATGCGGGATGAATGGGTAGTAAAGATAAAAAAGGTGTGCAGAACACATTAGTTTATTTTGTTGCAACTCCTAATCTATTTAGCCTTAAACTCAATATAAAGAATAGACATCAATTTTAATCTTGTTGGATAAACAACAACAAAAAAGAAACAAAACAAAGCAAAAAAAACCCACACAAAACAACCCAAAATACCTCAAAGACAAAAATAACACAGGTTCTTTAGAATGAAATGAATACCCTATTAGCTTTGTAATCTTTACCTGGCGTATCTTTTCTGTTATTAGTTCTAAGAGACTCCACATTATAAAAACAAACAAAAACCACCTGGTGGGGAACTGATTTCCTCATTTTAAGAGATCACCCCCTCCTTGTTCTTATTTTCCAGCCCTAAATTAAGTTAACATTAGCGTCGTGTCTCATATCCACCATTCCACCTTGATATGAAAGGTGAACATGTGCTCAAAAGGAAAGATGAGGTGAAGGAGCTTCATAGATAGTAGTCAAAAGACAACCAACTCAATTGTGAAGTTCCTCTATATTATTAAGGTGTTATTAAGACGATGAATTTTGTTTTTAATTAAAAATTACATGGCACGTTTCTGCGTCCTCTATATCCTTCGCGAAGATCTTCAGGGACCAAAGGATTGTCTGAATTGGATTTGCAGAGCAAGGAGCAGATGGATGACAACACTTTGGGGATGATGAGTGCTGGAGATTATTCAGACCGCAGGAAGTCCAAACATATGTTATCGTTTATGTTAATGTTTGGATAGTACATTCTGGTGGTAAAGGTGATCTGGGGTGGCTTGAAGGGTCGTCTAAAAGAAATTGGATTGATAGGATCCAATCGTTTGGACCCATGATGGTTGTTTGCCAGTGGAACAAGTCTTCCCCCACTGAACCTGTTGAGATTTGGGTGTTGCAGGTCAGGTAGAGGAGCTCCTTGTGGATGTGATTTAGAGTCATTGTCCTGCTGCAGCAGACAGTCTCTGGCGCTGGCCCTGATACCAGGTAGTGGGCGTCCTCTGGGATCGCAGGGTGGGAGGAGTGTTGACGTGTGGAGTTGGCAAATCTGAGCTCTGAGAGCAGGAAGTGGGGTGGAGGGAGGCGTAGGTGGAAGGGGACGATGGCGGAGAGGAGGGCCGGTGAAGGCAGGAGAAAGGCGCTCCAGCAGACATGATGGACTGACTGTGTGTCTGTGGCTCATGGCCGCTGTGCTGCCTGGAGAGCCCGGTGCTCAGGGGCCTTGCCTTGCAGGGGCCAGGCTGTCCCAAGACGCCCAGAGACACTGCTGCCCCTGCTCCAGGTCGCCAGCCGAAGGCTCTGCCGGTTGCCGCCCACATTGGAGCTCTGTGGGACTGGCTGGGATCCTCCCTGTGAGGTCATAGCGGTCAAGTTGAGTACGTGGTGGCAACGTGAGCGAGGGCAGAGTCCAGGGGAAGATGGGGGTGGGTGGGGGTACGCTTGCTCAACCCTCACATGCTTTGTTCTTGTAAGTAGTGTTGCTTGCCCCACCACAGTAAAGCTGTTCAAATGAATAAGAACAGCTCTGGGAATTTCACCTAACCCTTACCCAGATTTAACTTCCTTTAACATTTTACCTCATGGGTAGCTTTACCCTATTCTTTCTCCCCCTTTATTTTCCTCCCCTCTCTTCCATGCCAGTGTTGATAAGAAATCACATCAGATGGCAGGTATCAATTATCACATGAAATAATTTCCAGCTGCATAACTATTACCTAATATACCTATTCAACCAATTTTGGAAGGCAGGTTAACAATAATTTGACCTAATTTTAAAGAGGGAGAGTGTAGATGGGTGAATGGACAGTCTAATAGTAAGATAAAATAATTAATTGAAAGGGAACTATTGTAAATTTCTTGTGTTGTTGCTATTAAGTGCGGTCGACTTGGTCAGACTCATAGCAACCTTGTTCAAACCGGTCTTGCTTATCTGACGGCACTGCACCAAAAAAAGAGCATGGCTGAATGCCAGGGCATTTTAAAAATGTAGACAGCACATATAACACAATAAGATCTTGAGATAAGCTTACAAAGTTCTCTTTTTCCAAGATAATGAGACTTAAACATTGTTTTGCAAGTTCAGGAGCCATTAACAACCATTTTGATGGGGTTGGGCATCAGGACTATGTGATATTGGACGAGTTCTATAAAGAAAAAGAGGGGTAGCCATGGCCTTTACATCCTGCCAGTAACCAAAGCTATCTCCTAAATAGCTTTTGCACTCATCTGAACTTCATCTCCAATGTAGGATCATCTGAAGCTATTTTAGCTTTTTGTTATTTTTTCCCCTGACATAATGTAATCCTTTTCTTAGAGTTCAACTGTAAGGTTATAGATACTGACCTATTGAAACTCTATGAATAAAATTGATACAAGCATTCTTTCCATGTGGTTTCCTATTGAAACAGTATTTAATTCCTGAAACAGTCTTCTTTCATTATCTAAGACAAATGTTGTCAAGACAAAGGTGGCTCCACACTATCTCCTTTACAGCTAATACTAACCTAATGTCATTTATAATTTTAGTGTTCAGCTTTAAAATGTGAGGGATGGACTAGATTAATGTCTCTTAAACCAAAAATCAAACTCAATGTCATTGAGTTGATTCTGACTCATAACAACCCTATAGGACAGAGTAGAACTGCTCCAAAGAGTTTCATAGGCTGTAAATAGTATTTGATAAAAATAATATTTGATACGTTTTCATGTTAAAGTGAAATATAATCTACTTTACAAGCTTTTAAATGTTATATATTATCACCTCACAGTTTATATGACAGAAGTTCTATTTAGCTGATATTTTAATCATGGTCTTCAAAAGTCAGCATATTGAATTATTTCTACATTTTTGATGTGTCTCTGTAGGACAAACACTGTACTGCTAACTGAATGCTTGGCAGTTCAAACCCACAAGCTGCTCCTCAGAAATCTTAAACACGTTTACTATGAGCTGGAACAGATTGGATGACCCTTAGCAATGACAAACTATCAATCCGTTCTCAATTACTGTATTTTTACACAAATAAAATATGTCTTCAACTGCTTTCCTTCCTCCAGAGATATTTTCTGTTCTTTACAAGAAAACTATTATGCATGACTATTTGCAACTCTTACAATTGTAAAGGTAGAAGTTTTGTAACAAAAACAGGGGAGTGGTTGGTTAATCTTACAGTCCAGAAACAAAGAACCCTAGGATCATCAAAGGAGAAGCGCACCAGCAGAATGAGAGACCTTATCCCAAGAAGCAGCAACACCAGAGATGGAGGCAGAGATGGGGCAGAGATGGAGACATGGAGAGAGGCAGCAGCTGAGGACTCTAGATTCATGGGAAATGAGGGATTAACAGATGGTGGCCAGGAGGCAGAATTGCAGAATGTGCCTTTTGGTGGTGTAAATTATTGTATATGCCTGAGTGTTTTTTTTAAAAAAGCTAAAGTGAATAGAGAGAACACTGGTAACTGATGGTACATGGAGGGGATTATAATCATTGTAATGAAACAAGGTGTATGGTTTGTTGAAAGTAAAACTGATGATCAGCCCTGTAAATGTTTACTCAATCCACAGTAAAAACCTTAAATAAAATAATAATAAAAAAGAATTATTCAGAATCTCTTTGTAAGAATTTCTTGGGTATTTTTTATTTTATCTCAACAAGATGGCATATTATCTTTGTAATAAAGTCCTTAATTCATTAAAAAAAAAAAGAAAATTATTATGAATTGAGTGAAGGTTTATAGAGATCATCAGTTTTATAGTCAACATATCGTATCTTTGTTTAATCTCAATTGCAATTCCCTCATTGTAACATCACTTATCCTACTTCCTCCTGTTTCTTGTCTTCATTCCTCCTTCTCTCCCTGCCCTTCTGAACTTTGTCCTTTGGTAAATGCTGCTCTTTTGATCCCGAATGGTTGACCATTCTGTAATAGACATCAACCAAACCACACCCAATCCAACAAAGAGTGAATGGAAAATGGTGCACATGCTTCAATTTTCTCACAGCACCTACGAGAGAGAGATGGTGAGAGCCTAAGAACATACATTAGCACCTCACTAATATTGTTGTCCCCCTATATACCTATCTATTGCTTAGCTGAAGGTTGAGTCTTGAGGGGCGAGTTCAGTCCCAGGCCTGAAGGGTGACCAAAGACCATAATCTTGGGGTTCTGCCAATCTCTATGTGACCAGTATGACTGGTCTTTTTATGAATTTGGGTTTTGTTCCACATTTATTTTGCACTCTATCTAGGACCTGCTAAAGGGTGTTCTTTGAACTGAGAACAGTCCAAGAACAGGAGACAACAACCTGAAATTACCATACATGACAACACCACCCAGAACTCAATCCAGATATAGAAGTATTTAAAGGAAAACAAAGTACTTAAAGGAAAACAAAAGGATTAATGAACCATGCTACAAGATTGAAAATAGGGAAATGGAAATGTCAATGTATAATGAAGTCAACCACAAAGCAAAACGAGGGAATAGTGTAGATACAGAACTTCCAAATGGGAAGAAATTCAAATAGATTTCAAGATAAAGTTTTAAATGTTTAAGCTGTTTTAAGCAGGGAAAAAGTAATAAATTACAGGATAACTTCAAAGAAAAATAATGCACCTGTACATCAAAATTTTAAAAAAAGGAAAACCAGAAAGATTTAGTAAACATTAACACAACAAAAATAAAAATGACAAGAGCACCCACAAACAAAATGAACTCATTATAGAAAATTATGTGGAACAAAGAATCCAGCAGCACCACACACACACACACACACACACACACAAACAAAAACAAAAACAAAAGCCGTGCACAGAAAATTGAGAGCAATCAATTCATACCTATTGATAATTACATTGAATATAAATGGATTAAATGTATCAGTCAAGAGACACAGAAAAGCAGAATGGATAAGAAAACAGGATTCTTCAATATGCTGTCTGTAAGAGACATATAAAAAAAATGAAGATTAAATGCCCATCAACAGAAGCATGGATAAATAAACTTTGGTACATACATACAGTGGACTACTTTGTAAATGCTGAAAAATTAAGATGAATCTGGTAAATACGTAATATTATGGTTGAATCTGGAGGACTTTACTCTGAGTGAAATTAGTCAATTATAAAATGTCAAATATTGTATGAGACCATTGTTGTAAAAAGTCTTAAGAAGTATTTTCTTGATAAAAATTTTAACATGGGTGACAGGGTAAGCAATATACAAGAGGGAGGTTAGCAGAGGAAAGATGGAGATATTGAAAGACACAGGGAGAATGCAACAGATAAAGTGAATAGAGGTACATACTGTTAACTGTTGGTACATGGAGGGGATTGCAACCATGTAATGAAACAAAGTATATGATTGTTAAGTGCTGTAGAGTAGGTTCCAACTCATAAATTAGCCTGTATAGGGTTTCCAAGGAGCGGCTGGTGAACTTGAAGTTCAAACCAACTTTGTGGTCTCCAGTGCATTATTCTAAAGTATATGATTGTTGTTGTTGTTTAGTGCCGTCGAGTCGGTTCCGACCCATAGCGACCCTGTACAGGGTTTCCGAGGGTGTAAATCTTTACGGGAGTAGAAAGCCTCATCTTTCTCCCGCGGAGCTGCTGGTAGTTTCGAACCACTGACCTTAAGGTTCGCAGCCCGATTTGTAACCACTACGCTACCAGAGCTCCTTTTAAAATCTGATGATCTGCTCTGTAGCCTTTCACTGAATTCACAATAAAAAGTTGCAAATAAATAAACAAAAAGTGGGAAAAGGACTATGATTTGGATATATACACTATTGCAGATTAGAAAATTTTACTGGATTGATTTTGCGGCCCTCTGACCACCTTGGTAGGGTATGATTTATGACCATTTGGCCCTGGTATCCCAATATTCACTAATGGCATGCTCTGGCAAGTCCTTGAGAGTAAGACTGGTTCTCTTAGGGTAGTTCTAGTAATCCACTTTGGAATTTACTCTGCCTGAGGACAAAGTTTTTTATGTGGCCATTTAATAGTCAGAATGAACTTATTTATGAATTTATGCCAAGACTCAAAATGGAGTTGGGGCTCCCATTGTAAACCATGCTGTTGAGCCATTAAGTGTTTTCAAGTTAGTTCTGACTCATAGTGACCCTATATAGGGTTTCTGACGAGCTGCTTATGGGTTTGAAACATTGACTTTGCAGTTAGCTGTGTAATGCTTATACTACAGCACCAAACCAGGACTCCACTATAAAACATAGCCTTTCACAATCAAGTGCTTAGAATTTAAGCTCTGACACACATATGTTGGAAATATATGTATGAATATAGTACAGCATACAGGAGATAAACGAATGTAAATTTCTTAGCCATAACCAAAATACCTTGATGGAATTAGTCTCTGGACCTGAAGGCTCAGACAATAGTTTCGTGTGGGCCATCCAAGTCAATTAATACAACAATCCAGAAATATTCTACATCCTACTTTGTTGAATAGTGACTGGGTTCTTAAAGACTTGTGTAATGTGTCTCTCCTGGTCCAAAGGAGAGTGAAAAAAATCAAAGACACATGGAAAAAATTAGGTCAAAGTATTAAAGAACCACGTGACAAGAACCATTAGACATGAACTAGATGGTGTCTGGCTACCACTACCAACTGTTTTGAAAGGAATCACATTAGAAAATCCTGGATAGAGTGGGAGAAAAATGCTAAATGAGAAACACCATGCTTACTGGTCAAAGAGAGACTGGTTTAACCACAGAGGCTATATATCAAACTTAGTGGTAGAAGGATGTCAGCTGTAAACCTGAGAAAGAAACACTTTTCTGTTCTGCAACTATTCCAATCAAGGGCATGCTTTAAATGAAAGTCATGTTCTTATGCCTTTATCAGATTTCCACACTGTACAGTTAATCCCCATCTACCTCAAAGAAGGGGAAAACAATATTTGCTGTTTTTCATAGCTGCAAATGTGTGCGATACACATTCTATTTTATTTTAAAAAACAAAGGTTCCCTGGCTTTTAGAAAGATGGTAGACTAGACGAAAGTATCACATAAGACCCTATGCAACAAAGAAATGAGAGACCAAATGAAACAAACACAGATAATCCTGGAACTCTGAGCTTCAGAGGAACGTTTAGAGTAGTGGACTGAAAATGAGAGGAAAAGTTGAGCAGGGTCATGTAAAGAAGAATGACTGTTGAATGGTTGGCCAGCAAGACCCATCATGGCTATCTTGAACTTTTGTGAACAGCTTTGGAGAAAGCAGACAGTGGAGTAGATTCACACCAGGCATTGGTGACCAGAAGTGTGACAGATTCCCACCTTCATCCAGCCCCCATACAGACCCTGCTTTCTAGGAGTTTGGAACTTCGTGGCTGTGAGTCATGCTGTCTGGTTATAAGGGTTTCTGCTATACTAATGCTGGTCTGGTGGCTCTGTGGGTTCTGTAGGTCTGGAGTTGAGCCCACCTGAATCTAGACATCAAGGTGGCACAACTGGAACCCGATTCAAACTACTGTTTCAACTTCACAAACAAAAATAATGAAACAATGAAAGTAAAGAAACAAAAACACGCACACAAACCGCTGCCTTTAAGGAACACTGAAGCCAGCTACATTAATGGGCTTCACAAAGTACTTACAAATTGGATGTCCTGAGCATAGAAACCATCTAGGCCTATAGGAACTCCATCTAGGGCTGGGAACTTGGCTGTCACATCCTCCCTCCACCCACCGCTTGAGCTACTTGGCTTGACAGGACACCCCCAGAGTTTTCTCCTCTCAGGGTACAGCAGTTGCACTGCTCTGTTTGTTTTTATTTCTTTACTTTTACTGTTTTTGTTTATTTTTTCATCTCCTTCACTTTCCCTTCCCTTGATTTTAATTCTATCTCAAATTTCATTTTTCTTTTATTCTGTTTCTCATTTATCCCTCTTCTTCTGTTTTTCCTTGTGATCTTTCTTTTACTCTCTACTCTGTCTTTTCATCTTCTGTCTCCCTGCTTTATTTAGTGTTTTCAAAATTTCTTCCTTTTTGTTTCTCTTAGCTTCGTCTTCTATAGTTCAATTTTTCTTTCCCTTTTTTCTCTTTCTGGTTATTATGTTGTTGTTTTTTCATTGCTGCCTGTTTTTTGGTTTTTTTTTCTTCTTCTTTTTCTATTTATGCTATTGTTTTCTTAATTGTATATTCTGGGTTTTTTTTTTTGTTTTGTTTTGTTTTGTTTTAGGTTTTTGTTGTTGTTGTTAGGCACCATCGAGTTGGTACTGACTCACAGTGACCTTACGCACAGCAGAACAAAACACTGCACGATCCTGGGCCAACCTCACTATTGTTGCCACGCTTGACACCATGGATGCTGCCACTTTGTCAATCCTCTCGCTGGAGGTCTTTCTCTTTTTCTCTGACCCTACACCTTACCACACATGATATCCTTCTCCCGCGACTGGTCCCTCCTGACAATATGTCTGAAGTATGAGAGACGAAGTTTGGCCATCTTGGCCTCCAAGGAGTACTCTGGTTGCACTTCTTCCAACACTGAAATGTTGGTTCTTTTGGAAGCCCATGGTACTTTCAATATTCTCCTCCAATACCAAACTCAAAAGCATCAATTCTTCTACTGTCTTCTTTATTTTATTGTCCAGCTTTCGAATGCATATGAGGTTATTGAAACTCTCATGGCACCTTAGTCCTCAAACTCTTCAAGACTTAAAAAGGTCTTGTGCAGTAGTTTTGCCTAATACAATAAATACATCGTTTGATTTCTTGACTGCTGCTTCCATGAGTGTTGATAGTTGATCCAAGAAGAATGAAGTCCTTGACAACTTCAATCTTCTCTCTGTTGATAAGAATGTTGTTTACTAGTCCAGTGGTGAGGATTTTTGTTTTCTTTACATTGAGATGTAATCCATACCAAAGGCTGTGCTCTTTGATCTTCATCAGAAAATGTTTTAAGTCCTCTTCACTTTCAGCAAGAAAGGTTGTATCATCTGCACATTGCAAGTTGTTAATGAGTCTTTCTCCAATCATGATGCTACATTTTTCTTTATATAACCCAGCTTCTCAGATTATTTGCTCAGCATACAGATTGAATAAGTATGGTGAAAGAATACAACCCTGCCGCACACCTTTCTTAATTTTAAACCATTCAGTGTTCCCATGTTCTGTTCGAACAACTGCCTCTTGGTCCATGTACAGTCTCCATGTACAGTACACATGAGCACAATTAAGTGTTCAGGAATACTCATATTTTGCACTGTTGCCCATAGCTTGTCATGATTCACACAATCAAAAGCCTTAGCTTAGTCAATAAAGCATAGAAAAACATCTTTCTGATATTCTCTGCTTTTAGCCAAGATCCATCGGACATCAGCAATGATATCCCTCGTTCCATTGCCTCTTCTGAATCTGGCTATAACCTCTGGAAGTTCTCTGTCAACATATGCTTTTTGAGGTAGATACTATTTATTATACTCATATAACAGATAAATACATAGAGGTACATGAAGACTAGGCACCCTGCCCTGAGCGCTACAGAGAGTAAGATGTGAAGCTTGGTTTGAATCCAAATAGTTGACTCAGACTAAGCAACTGAATGACATGATTATTTCTGATCATTGTTAGAGACTTTTATTGAGATCTATATTCAATGCTCAATAATCTGGTGAAGGTGTGGTGGCTTTGTATGTCTCACACCCAAATTTTTAATCTCAGATCTGAAATCTGACTGCCATGAAATTTAGCCTCCATTGGGATCCTGGCAGGGTTGTTAAAAATAAAAGAAAATCACCTTTCCTATCTGCTAATGGGAATCCTAGTGTGGCACTGTACACCTGGACATCTAAGTGCAAGGTCAGGGGTTCAAACCCACCAGTCACTATTTGGAAATCCTACACAGGGTCTCTATGAGTCAAAATCGACTCCATGGCTCTTAAAAAAAACAACAGTTGTTGTTCTGCAATTTTGAACATAGATGTGAACACAGATGAATTCAAGTGCTGGATTCCTATCCCCAGAGGTCTCTAGGACTTGAGACCATTAGTGATGATTCTCCAGCTAACAGGCCTTGCTATATTCAAGGCTATTCATGGCATTCTAGTTCTTCTAATAAAAGCTGGAGATGTCCTCGGTCATCTTTTTTTTTTTTTTTAAATATCATTAAGTTCTCATCTTTTGATTCCTGTGTTTTTTCTTGCCTTATCATATTCTGTTTTTATTTAATAAGTATGCAATTACTAGCTGTATGACCCACACAAGCCATGTTATCTCTAAGGCCTAGGTTGGCTCGTCTGTAAAATAAAGATATACTTTGCCTGCCGTGAGGCAAGAGATCTGATGACCTCTGGAGGGCACTTCAAGCTCTAAACTGCAAACAGGGCAGAAGAGGAGGGGCAGGGTGGGGACATTGTGCAACCATTCAACTCTTCAGAAGTTAACTTAGTTGTACATCAACTGCTAGTTTAGTGGAGGGTTGTTGTTGTTAATTGTCATTGAATCAGTTCCACTGAGCGGCGCTGTATAGGGTTTTTGAGGCTGTAAATCTTTACAGGAGCCAAAAGCCTCCCATTTGGAGCACATGGTGGGCTCAAACCACAGACCTGTGGTTACTAGTCCAGTGTTTATCCTACAGAGCTACCACCCTCCCTTCAATAATGGGTAAAACCAAACAATTTATCTTTTCTTGTTGTTGTTAAGTGCCATCGAGTCAATTTAGTTCTGACTCATAGCCCCCCATGTATAGGGTTTCTGAGGAGCCGTTGATGGGTTTGAACTCCAACCTGTGGTCAACAGTCACACCAGGACTACAACTCATCTCTAGAGGAAGAGTGTTGTTGTTATGTTCCGTGGAGTCAGTTCTGACTCAGTGACCCTGTACAGGGTTACCGAGGCTATAAATCTTTATAGGAGCAGAAAGCCTCATCTTTCTCCAGTTGGTAGTTTCGAACTTCTGACATTGCGGTTCACAGCCTGATCCGTACTCATCTTTATTAACTGGTTGCTAGCATCAAAGCTATTGTGCCTGTTGACCACAGGTTGGAGGTTCAAACCCATCAGCTGGTCCTCAGAAACCCTATACAGAGGGGCTATGAGTTAGAACCAAACTGACTCAATGGCACAACATATTTACCAATATAAAGGAGCTCTGGTAATGGTTATGAATTGGGCTGCTAATCTCACGGTCAGCAGTTAGAAACTACCAGCTGTCCCATGGGGGAAAGATGAGGCATTCTGCTTCCGTAAAGATTTACAGCCTCAGAAACCCTGTACTGGGTCACTATGAGTCAGTACCGACTCCACAGTACATAACAGCAACAACAACATTTACCAATATAGAGGAATAAAAGAAAAAAAAAATTTGAATGAATAGTTTCAACACCAGAAGAGATTTTGATATTTTCATCAGCAACAGAAGAACTGTGCTCATCACTCTTGACTACAAATCTTAATGATGAATAACTATGGGCAAGAAGGAGATACATACTCATTTTATGGCAAACATTTCTATCTACCATTAGATGCAGTTTTTTTTTTTTTTTTTTTACAGGTAGCATTTTTAACATTCAAATTTTTAAAAATTCAATACATTAAAGGAATGCTGAAAGCAACATGGCTCCATTTTTGCTGGACTGAATTAGATATTCTTTGGGGTGAAGTCCTTCTAAAGATTACTTCTCAATCTATTTTCCCTTTCTTTTCCTAACTTTTCTCTCTATATAGCATAAGGATGGAGTGGAAGTAGGGGATAAAAATGTGCCAATCAGAAGACAGTGACAAGAATTTTAGTTGTTGCTTTGTTTTGTGGAGCTCACCCACCCATGCCTTCCCCCCTTTTCAGCTTTAAAACAAATCTCTCTTCCCAACCACTCCTATCCTTGGAGTAAACAGACCAGACCTTCATTTAGAGTAAAGGGGAGGGGGTCAACTAAAAGTTTATTGCAAAATAAGACGGAATTAACAACTGACTTTCTTATTTCAAAACTCCCATATTCTGCCAATTAAAAAAAATCTGTTCCCCCTATCTTCTGAATGACTTAGATTTCAGGCCATCACGGTTTTTAAGTCATAAAGAAAGCATTATTTTTCATACGTTCTGCAAACTGAATTGGGTGCCCTCTGTCCCCCTTCATTGTTGCGCCAGCATTTTAAAAGGTTCTTTCTGCCGGTTAATTTTAGGCTGACGTCGGGGTTCCAGGAAAGCATTTTTTTCCTCTTTAAGGATTATCGCAGATTTCACACCACCACACATTCCTCCAGTTTTCTTTCTCCTATTTACTCTCCTCAGAGAATTAGATGCTTGGAGATGGTGAAATTCTCTTCTCTGTGACAAGGCAGAGGGGTGCCTGTCTCCATGCCAAAAGAACCTAGCGTTGCCCAGGGTTTTCAGTGCTCCCAAAACTGACTTTACACTCTGTGGGTTCGAAAAGTGACTGAAGTCATGGAGTGCTCCTCGGTCCTTGTGGTCATGCAGCCCTTTGTCCACATGGTGTGCTGCACTTCTTGTGTCCTCTGATATTCCAAGACCCGCATGAGAATGGATTTGGGTGGGGCTTCGGACTCTCCTCGCTGGGCTCAGGAGGGATCTTCCACATGGTGGCCAGAAATTAGCCATTCTCATGGAAATCGAGATGAGCAATTGGGCACCTGGAGGTCTTTACCTGCCTGGGGTAGGCTTTCCCCACCAGCCACATCTTGGCATCCAAGGTTCCCTGGAGTCCCCAATCTCTCTGGGTGCAAAAGAAAGAGCACTTTCTCTCTGACCCAGGTCTCACAGTTCAAGTTCTCTCCAGCCAGCAATCTGGGGACTCGGGATGCCGAAGGGTCTTTGGTGTGGCCTCTGCTTCCCCTCAGCGAGATTTAGGGAGCCCGGGGCCAGGGCCGCCCCCAGATTCGCATAAAAACAACCTGGTCTCAGAGACGTGGGGTAAGTCCATGGGATTCCAAGCACTTGGTGCCCCGGGAGACCTCATTCTGTCAGGAAGATAGTTCATTGGTTTCTTCCTTCACCAGATCACTCAGTAGTTCCTGCTGAGAATTTCCTGTTTTGCTTT
Source organism: Chrysochloris asiatica (assembly GCF_000296735.1). NCBI lineage: Eukaryota > Metazoa > Chordata > Mammalia > Afrosoricida > Chrysochloridae > Chrysochloris > Chrysochloris asiatica. The sequence goes on from NW_006408685.1 coordinate 5,458,997, forward strand.
CTTGTTTGTGTGAATTTTCTCCTCTTGTACCACCCAAATGGAGACAACAACTGTGCCCATACAATCCAGCCACAACCATACTTTCTGTAGTTCCACCAGCTGGACAAGAACCAATACCAGTTCCTATACCAACTGATCAATGATAGACATCAACCAACCCAAACTTAACTGAACAGTGAATGGAAAATGGTTCACATGCTTCAATATTCTAATCACAGTCACAAGAGATAGATGGTGACAGCCTAAAAACACATCAACATGCAGTCATCATTTAAATACAAATACAACACCACCACAATGTCCCAGAGACAACAGACAAAAAAAAAAAAAGAAAAAGAAAAAGGAAAAATAGAGTGTGGCTCAATCAAATGTATGAGATGCAGAACCAGAAAACATTTCTGAAGAAGAAAAAGAATTGGAACTACCTGAGAAAGTATTCAAAATAATATTTAGGTACCTTCAATGGACTGACTGAACGATTGCGGAAAATAAGAACACAGAAAAAACTTTAGAAGAGTTTAGGAAAACACTGCAAGACCAAACACACAAAATTAAAGCAAATTTTGAAACAATGTTAAAGTGGCACATAGAAATCCAGGCAATTAATACTAAGATTTCAGAAATAGACAATAAATTCAAAGAACAAAGGAATACATTCAAAACAATGGGAGCCCAAACAAGTGAGATTGAAGACAAATCTCTCAGTACTATTATGTTGTTGTTAAGTGCCGTTGAGTCACTTCTGACTCACAGCAACCCTGTATAGGGTTTTAGAGGAGGGGCTGGTGAGTTTGAATCACTGACCTTGTGGTTCAAACCAACTTTGCAGTCCAGTGCTTTATTGCACTGCACCACACTAGGACCCTAACACTACTATAACAGAAGAATACATAGGAAAAACAATGATCAAATCCAAAGAAAGCCTAAGATTTATTTGGGGCAACATGAAGAGGAATAACTTATAAGTGATCAGAATTACAGAACAAGAAGAGACAACAAAAAGCCATCGACTCACTATTGTCAGTTAATTTTCAACAAATGGTGCTAGCAAAACTGGAAATACATTTGCAGAATAATAAAACAAGAACCGTAGCTCACACCATATACAAAAATGAACTCAATGTGGATTAAAGGCCTAAATGTAAAACCCAGAACTATAAAGATCATCAATAAAAAAACAGGGACAAACTTAGGGGCTCTGATACACAGCACAAATACACTCTCAAACAACTGAAAATACACAAACAGAAAAAGAAAATAGATGTCTGGCACCTCCTAAAAATTAGACACTTATGTACATCAAAAGTTTTCACCAAAAGAGTAATAAAAGAACACACATACTGGGAGAATTTTTTTTGGTATTCACATATCATACAGAGTACTACTCTATAAAATGTATATTGTTGTTGTTGTCAGGTGCCATTGAGTAGGAACCAACTCATAGCTACCCCATGCACAGCAGAACGAAACAATGTCAGATCCTGGGCCAACCTCACTACCGCTGCCACACTTGACACCATCAATGAAGCCACCTGGCTGATCCATCTCATTGGGGGTCTTCCTCTCTTTCTCTGACCCTCCATCTTACCCA
>NW_006408685.1:5462163-5465271 GCF_000296735.1 Chrysochloris asiatica
TTATTATAGTATTTGGTTTTAGAATCCTTAAATACCTCAAAAGGAAGACAAATAATTCAATTGAAAAATGGGTAGAGGACATCAAAAGACACTTCACAAAAGAAGACATTCAGGCTGCCAACAAACAGATGAAGATATGTTCTTGATCATTAGTCATTGCTGTTAAGTGCTGTCGAGTTGGTCCCGACTCATAACAACCCTGGATAGGGTTTCCGAGGAGCAGCTGGTAAACTTGACCCACAGCCTTGTGGTTCAAACCGACTTTGCAGTCCAGTGCATTAACCTTCAGAGCCACATCATTAGAGAGATGCAAATCAAAATAACAATGAGATATTACTTTACTCCAGCATTAATAGCAACTTTTAAAAAAGACAGAAAAAAATGCTGGTGAGGGTTCAGAGATAAAATGGTACAACTGCTGTGGAAAATGATATGACACTTTCTCAAAAATGTGGAAATAAAAATACCATAAGACCCAGACCTAGCAAACCCTCTACTTGACATAAGACACGTGGCAAAAATAGATATAGGCACACCTGTTTTCATTGTAGTACTATTCACAGTAACAAAAAGATGGAGACAGCCTAAATGCCCATCACCAGAAGAATGGTTAAACAAACTTTGGTACATACACACAATGGAATACTTTGTAATACTGACAAATTAAGATGAATCTGGGAAATACTTCATAACATGTATGAACCTGGAGGACATTGTTTTGAGTGAAATTATTCAATTACAATAGGACAAATATTGTATGAGATCACTGTTTGAAAAATGTCTTTCTTGCTAAAAAAATTCTATAATGGTTATTAGACTTGGGAGGTAAGGGGAAATTATTCTGAGTGTACTGTAGACACATGTTAACTTGGGTCAAGAAAAAAAAACCCAATATACAAGAGGGAAGTTGGCAGAGGAAAGATGAAGGTAACAGAAGACAAGAAGGAATGCAAGAGTTACAGTGAATAAAGGCAAATATTGGTATCTGATGGTACAGGGAGGGGATTGAAATCATTGTAATGATGAAGCATATGATGTGTTGAATGTAAAACTGATGATCTGCTTTGTAAACTTTCAGTCAATTCATACCAAAAAGTTAAAAAAGGAAGTTTTCCTTCTTTTAGACTCAATCTCTCCCTTCAAGCCTATGCAATGTTGTTGTTGTTGTTAAGTGCCCTTGAGTCAGTTCCAACTCATAGCCACTCTGCCTAGGGTTTCTGAGGAGGTGTATGTAAATCTCCTCTGCCAGAACACCTTCTGTTTCCAGAGGTGCTCACAAGATCATCTTATCTAGTCTGGCAGACCATTTACCAGTCTGTCTCCCTCTCTTGCCATCCATGCTCAGCTTCTCCTCCCAGTAAGCACTAAACCTACTTTTCTAATCTTTCCTCTTAAATTCAGGGTTCCAGGATTTTCATTTGTGTCTGCTTCATTTGGTCTCTGTATCTTTGTTGTAGAGGGTCCGTCCTATTACTGGAAGGCCTCCTTATTTTACCTTTTTATTGAAGGAAGGTTTACAGAGCAAATTGGTTTTCCATAAAAAAATTCATACACATTTTGTTTTATGACTTTGAGTGTAGTACCTACAATGTAATACCATTTCTTCCTGTGTTTTTCATTACCCACTTTCTTCCTGTGTTTTTCATTACCATTCATCCTTCTTTGTTTTCATTCCTTGTCTTACCTCATGATAAATACTGTCCTTTTGATCTCATAATGTTGGTTGGTTGTTCTAAGGAGTGACTGGTGTTACTGTTCAACTTATAGGTATGCCTATTGTATGACTAAAAATTGAATGGGAGTTGCAGTAATAGCCAGACACCATGTAGTTTTCATCTCAGGGTGGTGGAGAATGGGGCCCTCAAATAGTACATTAGGTCTTTGGTGCAGTTTTTTCCATGAGTCTAATTTTCTTCACTCTTCTTTACTTTGGGTAGGGGGAGACTAATAGCTGCACCTTCTATGATCAGTCACAAGGTTTTAAGATCCCAGTCACTACTCACCACAATAGGAGGTAGAACACTGCCTTTTTGAACCTTGATGTCCCCAATTTTATGGTCCCAAAGCTCCAGGTCCAGTGATTCATTTCTTCCAGGTATTTTGTTATGGCTAAGAACATTATCCTTTGCTCCATATTTGCTCTATTATAATCCATTATAAGCTTTATTACAATATCGTGGATATATTTACAACACATACAAATACATTTGTAGAAATACCTGCCAAGCCTACATATGGTTGGTTGTAAGCATAGTCTCTTTCACCTACTCTTACTATTTTTGTGGTTTTTTTTGGTCTTTTTTTTTTTTTTTCAGAGAAGAAATGAGCCCCATAGGGATTTTTTTAAAAAAGTTTTCATTGCGAATTGGGTGATAGTTTACATGGGAGAACATTGGTTTTACACTCATCCTACCTACTTTCTTTCATTGCAATGATCACAATCCCCTTCACACATCATCACCCAACAGTATTTACTTCTATTCCCTCTGTTCTTTTGTTTTTTTGTTTGTTTTTAATGTCCACAAAACTACTCAGGAGCATATAATCATGTTAACAACAAAAGGACACATTCTGCAAGCCTGCTTCCTGGCAACTAACACACAATCTTTCTCTTTCAATGAGTCCAGAGTCCTCAGCTGCTCTATCTCTCCATGTTATCATCACTGCCTACATCTCTGGTGTTGCTGCTTCTCTCTATAGGGTCCCACATTCCACTCATGCTCTTCTCCCTTGATAGTCCTAGGGTCCTCTGTTCTTGGACTGTAAGATTACCCTCCCTTTTACGTTACAAAATGTCTACGTTTACAGTTGTGATAATCGTACTTAGTCATGATAGCAATTACTCACCATTGAATCATAAGAATCTTTTCACCATCTACTTTCACCAGACCCATCTAGACAAGATGAACACTATTCAGTGGGGATTCTACCTTCCCCTGCACACTCTGAAACGAAACTCCTTGAAAACTTGTAAGCCAGCCATTTTGTGACTTTATAGCCCATCCATAAAGGTCCTAGGGTCCTCTGTTCCTGGAATATAAGATTAACTACTCTCCCCTTTTTTGTTACAAAAATTCTACCTTTACAGTTGTGGCAGTCACAGTTAGT
>NW_006408685.1:5473466-5476941 GCF_000296735.1 Chrysochloris asiatica
TTACGCGGGCCGTGAGACTGTGAATTCCCACCTGGGAGGCTCAACTCTCGAGCTTCTCCTCCCCGATCCCGGAGCCCCTACTCACGAGCACCGCCTGGCCACCTTGGCAAACCGGAACCCATAGTTAATCTTGATAACAATTACTCACTATTGAGTCATAAGAATCATATCCCCATCTCCTTTCACCAGTCCAATCTAGACAAGATGAAAATGATTTAGTGGGGATTCTACCTTCCCCTGCACTCTCTCAAATTAAACTCCCTCTTGAAAACTTGTAAGCCGGTCACTTCGTGCCTTTATAGCCCCCCTCCTCCCAATTTAGATAGCCAATGAGTAAGTTGCCTGTCCCTAGCAATACCCTGTATACAGAGGGAATAGGATTAATACTTGATGTAATGACTCCTTCCCTCTCAATTGGTATTTTGAGCTACTACTTCCATAAATATAGGTCAAGTTCATAAAATTATAGCAATTTATATATGCTTCCTTTATTAATTTTTTTTTTTTCTCTCTTTAGTCGAGTTCTGATCATCAAACCATTGAGGCTAGGTCAAATGGGTACTATCTGCAGGTTTGGGCATTCTTGTGTGTCTCCCCTCACTTCATATCAGCTGGACACTTCACTATCATCTCTAACCCTCCATGGACTCTGGAGTTCCCAGGTCTCACCATACTTCGGACCAACCAACCCTTCCTCTTCCCGTTTTCATCTCCAGGTTGATGGGAGTCTATGGAACATAGTAGAACTCGGCCCATATCTTCACTGCTGGATTTCCCCCCACTTCCACTCACATGTGCACCAATGTGGTTGCCAGTAAGCTTATATGCCTACTTGAGTGTTCCTTTTGAGTTTCAGTCTTGAAGGGAGGTTTGTCCTGAAAGGACTTGATTGCTTGCCTTGATGGCTTGCCGGCGAACAACTTGCTTGTTCTTTCATTAGACAATCAAACTGTCGATTTGTTTTGATTTTTTTATGCTGGTCTTTCTTGAAATAAGTAACTTCTGTTCCTCTAGCTGCTCCAGGCTGGTCTGCTTGTCCTTTCTAGTGGGAATGTCCCACCTCAGAAGGTTCTGGATGGAGATCACGATTCCACCTAAGGTCCTGTATATACTTCAAAGGCTCCACAAGAAGCCAATTTCACTGGGCAAGTTTTAGAAACCCTTTTAGGTATTCCAATGAGTTATAGGCTAAAGACGGGCTCACAAGCTTTCTGTAATCATGTTTCCCGATATTCCTTTTCATTCCACTTAAGTGTCTATTTTACAATTGTAAGCAAAGGAAACCATTATTCATAAAACAGTTAAGCACCTTAACATTATTTCTCCTCTTTTATGCCTCTATCCTTGTATCACAAAGACCTGTTGTTCCAAGGTTGAGCATACATCATTATTTACCTCTGTCCCATTTAGCCCATGCAAACCTTCCTAAGTGTTCCCCTATCTACCGTAATCTTCCATCCCTCTCCTGCTTCTTGTGTATTGGCTTCCCAACACCTGAACTGTGATGTGTCTATCCCCTATCCTGTACTCTACCGTCCCCTCCCTCTCAGCCTTGGTAATCAACAATTTTTTTTTTTCCTTTTACTGTTGATATCTTTTCTTAAGCTTTTACAATAATGGTCTTAAACAATATTTGCCTTTTTATGAGTGACTAATTTCACTCAGCATAATGTCCTCAAATGGAGCTCTGGTATCATAGTGGTAACGAATCAGGCTACGAACCGCAAGGTCAGCAGTTCGAAACTACCAGTTGTTCCACGAGAGCAAGATGAGACTTTCTGCTCCTGTAAGATTTACAGTCTCAGAAACCCTGTACAGGGTCGCTATGAGTTGGAACCAACTCCACGGCACATAATAACAACAACAACAACAACAATGTCCTCAAGGTTCATCCATGTTATGCAGTGGCTTGCAGCTTCCTTGTTATTCTTCAAAGTAGCATAATATTCCATTGCGTGTATGTACCAAGTTTGTTTACCAATTCTTCCATTGATGGGCACTTAGACTGTCTCCATCTTTTTGCTATTGTGAGTAGTGTTGCTATAAATATTGATGTGCATATATCTACTCATGTTCTGGCTCATATTTCTTTTTTTTCTTCTTCTTAATGTTTTATTTTGAATTCTGTGATAGTTTACATTAGAGAACATTCGTTTTACATTCATCCATAGTATATAATTTCATTGCTATGGTTACAATCCCCTTCATGCATCATCAACCATCCAAAGGGTATACACTACAAGCATGCTCCCCGATCATATGTACACAGCCCCTCCCCCTCTCTTTGTCTAAAATCCCCAACAGCTCCATCTCTCCACATCATCTTCTCTGCTTCCATCTCAGGCATCGCTGCTTCTCTGGGTAGGGTCCCAGGGACCTCTGCTCTTAGGCTGAAAAGTTAATCACTCCCTTCCTTGCTAAAAAACATCTACCTTTACAATTCCATCCCTCACAGTCCAGATAACAATTATTTACTATTGTATCACAAGAGATCCATCTGGATTTCATTTCATCAGCCCTGCCTAGACAGATTGTATACTACTCAGTGGAGATTCTACCTTCTTCCATGCCTTATGAATCTAGCTTCCCTCTTGAAAGCTTGTAAGCCATTCACTTCTTGCCTTTGTAACCCCCCCACCCCCATTTTGGGTAGTCAATGTCCAAGTTGCCTATCCCTGTCTACTCTGTGTATGGATGGGGTGGGAATGATCCTTGCTGTAAGGATTTGTTCCCTCTTTTGAGCTACTGCATCCATAGGTGTAGGTCAAGTTCATCAAATTGTATCAGATTTTTTTTCCCCCGCTTCTTTCTTCTTCTAGTTGAGCTCTGATCATCTAGTCATTGAAGCCAGGTCAAGTGGATATTATCTGCAAGTGTGGGTGTTCTTGTGCAGATGCCTTCTCTTTTTATGAGGTGGACGCTTCACTCTCCACTCTAGTCCTCTGTGGCTATGTCACTGATTCTGGGCCCAAGAGTCACCAGGTCTTGCCACACTGCTGGCCAACCAGGTCTTCACTCGGATTAACAGAAGTCTATTGAACACTGTAGGGCTTAGCTCGCTGCTTCATTGCTGTTTTTCCTTCACTTCCCTTTATCGGTGACGAGCGTATACAGAGCATGTATACCAATTGAGTCTTAGTATTGGAAGGGGGTTTGCACTGAGGGGACCCGACCACTTGCTTTTATGTTTCCTGGGCAAGCAACTTGCTTGTTCTTGTAGTTACAGTCAGTCAGCCTCTATTGTTTTGTATTTTTCCTGTAGGTTTTTCTTTCAAGAAGTATCTTCTGTTCTTCTAGCTGCTCGAGGCTGGTCCGCTAATCCTTTCAAGTAGAAATTTACCATCTCTGAAGATCTAGATGTGGTTCAGGCTTCCACCTATAGTCTTATGTATTGCCGAGGCTCTGCAGGAAGCCTCATTCACTGGGCATGTTGTAGCCCAATTTTAGGTATTCCAATCAGTTATAGGCAGAAGAC
>NW_006408685.1:5477271-5486003 GCF_000296735.1 Chrysochloris asiatica
CCTTTAGTATGGGTTCTTTTTCTTAGTCTTTTACAGTAGTGGTCTTATGCAGTATTTCTCTTTTTGTGACTGACTAATTTCACTCAACATAATGCCGTCAAGGTTCATTCATGTTAACGGGTGGTATGCAGCTTCCTTGTTATTCTTCAAGGTAGCATAATATTTCATTGTGTATATGTACCACAGTTTGTTTATCCATTCTTCAGTTGATGGGCACTTTGGCTGTCTCCATCTTTTTGCTATTGCAAATAGTGCAGCTATTGAACATTGGTGTGCATATAACTTCTGTTGTGGCTCGTCTTTCTTGTGGGTAAATACTAAGTAGAGGAATTGCTGGATCATAAGGTATTTCTATTTTCAACCTTTTGAAGAAGCGCCATATTGCTTTCCAAAGAGGTTGGACCATTTTGCAGTCCGACCAGCAATGCAGGAGTGTCCCAGTCTCTCCACATCCCCACCAGCATTTATTGTCCTCTACATTTTTGATCTTTGCTGTTATTGTTGGTGTGAGAAGATATCTCATTGTTGTTTTGATTTGCATCTCTCTAATGGCTAGTGATTGTGAACATTTCTTCATATTTCTGTGGCTGCCCGAATCTCTTCCTTGTTGAAGTGTCTGTTCATGTTTTGTGCCCACTTTTTAATTGGGTTATTTGTCTTTTTCTTGTAGAGATGTTGTAGTTTGCTATCTATTTTAGAAATGAGTCCCTTGTCTGATATGTCATTGCAAAAGATTTTTTCCCATTCTGTGGGCTCCCTTTTTACTCTTTTGGTGAAGTCTTTTGATGTACATAAATTTTTAACTTTTAGTATGTCCCACTCATCTATTTTGTCTACTTTTGTTTGTGTGGTTTTCAAAATGTTCCATAGTCTGTGTATTCCCAGAATTAGTACCCTCACATTTATCCCTATTTTTTCATTGATGGCCTTCATAATTCTGGGATTTACATGTAGATCTTTAATCCATACTGAGTTGGGTTTTGTATAAAGTGTGATGTGAAGGTCTTGTTTCAGTCTTTTGCATATCGTTTTCCAGTTCTGCCAGCACCATCTGTTGAAGAGACTATCACCTCCCCATGCAATACATTTAGGTGTTTTATCAAAAATCAGTTGGTTGTATGTAGATGGGTTAATTTCTGGATTCTCGATTCTGTTCAATTGATCTATGTATCTTTCATTGTACCAGTACCAAGCTGTTTTGACCACTGTACTGGCTCGTATTTCTTGTGGATATATATCTGGTAGCAGATTTCCTGGATCATCAGGTATTTCTATTTCCAATTTTCTGAGGAAGCACCATGCTGTTTTCCAGAGTAGTTGGACCATTTTGCAATCCCACCAGCAAATTAGGAGGGTCCCAGTCTCTCCACATCCTCATCAGCATATATTGTCCTCTACTTTTTTGAACTTCGCTGTTCTTGCTGGTATGAAATTATATCTCATTGTTGGTTTGATTTGCATCTCTATAATGGCTAATGATCATGAACATTCCTTCATATGTTTGTTGGCTGCCCAAATGTCTTCCTTGGTGATGTGTCTGTTATTGTCCTGTGCCCGTTTTAAAATTTGGTTATTTATCTTTTTCTTGTAGAGGTGTTGTAGTTTCCCATAAATTTTAGAAATTAATCCCTTGTCTGATATGTCAATGCAAAATATTTTTTCCCATTCTGTGGGCTCCATTTTTACTCTTTTGGTGAAGTCTTTTGATGCACATGTTTCTAATTTTTATTATGTCCCAATCATCTATTTTATCTTATTTTGTTTGAACAATTTTCACAATGTTTGGTAGTCTGTGAGTGCCCTGTATTAGAGCCCTCAAATTTGTGCCTATTTTTTCATTGATGACCTTTATAATTCTGGGATTCACATTTAGGTCCTTAATTCATGTTGGTTTGGTTTTTGTACATGGAGTTAGCTACACGTCTTGTTTCAATGTTTTACATTCCGCTTTCCAGTTTTGCCAGACCCATCTGTTGAAAAGACTGTCTCCTCCACGTGCATTGTACTTAGTCCCTTTGTCGAAGATCAGTAGGCTGTATGTGGATTGGCTTATTTCTGGGTTCTTGATTCTGTGCCATTGATCTATGTATCTTTCATTATACCAGTAACAGGCAGTTTTGACCACTGTAGCCGTGTAGTAAATTTGGAAATCAGGGAATGAGAGGCTTCCAACTTTGTTCTTCTCCTTTAGCAGTGCTTTGCTTATCCTACATCTTTTTCTTTTCCTTATAAAGTTTGTAATTGTTTTTTTCCATCTCTGTAAAGAATGTCGTTGGAATTTGGATTGGGAGTGCATTATATGTGTAGATTGCTTTGGGTAGTATTGACATTTTCATAATGTTAAGTCTTCCTATCCAGGAGCATGGTATATTCTTCCATTTTTGTAAGTCAATTTTGGTTTCTTGTAGTAGAGCTTTCTAGTTTTCTTTGTATAGGTCCTTTGTTTCTCTGGTTACATTTATGACTAAATATTTCATCCTTTGGGCAGCTGTTGTAAATGGTATTGCTTTTCTAATGTCCTTTTCAGCGCTGTCGCTGTCATTATTAATATAGAGGAATCTAACTGATTTTTGTATGTTGATCTTTTACCCTGCCACTTTGCTGAATCTTCCATGAAGGTCTAGTAGCTTTTTTATTGAGTCTTGGGGTTTTCTATGTATAGGATCATGTCATATCCGAATAGAGAGAGTTTTACTTCCTCTTTGTCAATTGGGATGTCTTTAATTTCCCTATCTTTCCTTATAGCTCTGGCTAAGACTTTCAACACAATATTGAATAGGAATGGTGACAAAGGGGATCCTTGCCTGGTTCCTGTTTGCAAAGGAAAGGCGTTCAGTTTATCTCCATTGAGAGTGATGGTAGCTATTGGTTTTGTATATATGCTCTTAATTATGTTAAAGAATTTCCCTTCAAGTCATACGTTGTTGTGTGTTTTTATCAGGAATGCATGTTGGATTTTGTCGAATGCCTTTTCTGCATCAATCGATATGATCATATGGTTCTTTCTCTTTTTCTCACTTATATGATGGATTACATTGATTATTTTTCTAATACTGAACCATCCTTGCATCCCTGATATGAATCCCACTTGGTCATGATTTTTTTTTCCTTTTTTTAATGTGTTGCTGGATTCTGTTGGTTAGGATTTTGTTAAGAATTTTTTTGCATCTATGTTTATGAGGAATATTGGTCTATAATATTCTTTCTTAGTGTTGTCCTTCCCTGGTTTTGGTATGAGGGTCATGCTTGCTTCATAACATATATTAGGAAGTTTCCCATCCTTTTCTATATTCTGGAATAATTTGTGTAAAATTGGTGACAACTCTTCCTTGAATGTTTGGTAAAACTCACCAGTAAACCATCTGGACCTGGACTTTTTTTGATTGGGAGTGTTGTGATGACTTTATCAATTTCTTCTTTTGTTGTGAGTCTGTTCAAGTTTTCTACTCACTCTGTGTAAGTTTAGGTATGTTGTGTTTTTCTAAAAACGTATCCATCTCTTCTAAGTTATCAAATTTGTTAGAGTACAACTCTTCATAGTATCTTTTTATTTTCCTTTTGATTTCATTTGATTCTACTGTGACATCACCCAAATGGTTTCTTATGTGTGTTTTTTGTGTCTTCTCCCTCTTTTCTTTTGTTAGGTTTGCCAATGGTTTATCAATTTTATTAATCTTTTCAAAGAATCAGCTCCTTGCCCTGTTGATTCTTTCTATTCTGGAGAATGTTCCATGTGCACTGGAAAAGAATGTGTATTGTGCAGTTGTTGGGTTGAATGCTCTGTACACATCTATGAGGTCCAGTTGGTTGATTGTGTTGTTTAGTTCTTCTATATTTTTGTCAAGTTTCTTTCTGATTTTTCTACCCATTTTTGAAAGGGGTGTATTAAAATCACCCTCTATTATTGTAGATTCATCTATTTCTTTATTTAAATCTATTAGAGTTTGCTTTATATATTTTGGAGCTCTTTCATTGGGAGCATAGATATTTATTATGGTTATTTCATCTTGCTCAATTGTCCCTTTAATCATGAGATAATGTCCATCTTTATCTATCTTGCTGGGTTTTGCCTTAAAGTTTATTTTATCAGAGATTAGTACTGCCACTCCTGCTAGTTTTTTATTGCAATTAGCTTGGTATATTTTTTTCCACCCTTTCCCTTAATAAAAAAACAAAAGCAACAAAACATTCAGGACCTGTTCTTGAGCTGATTATCTGTGCACATGTGTGGCAGAAGTACCCACTAGTTGTGAGGCTGGGGGATGTCCACTCTCTCAGGCTCCCTCTCTAGTCTCCCGAATGGAGGTGCTCAAACAGTGGGGATGCCAATGACCAGATACAAAATAAAAACAAAAACAAAAACAAAAGATAATCGGAAGAAAGCAAAACTGACTAAGTGTATTGTCCACCTTTGCTCCAAGGTCGCCGTAGCATTGTTCCATGATGTGTCTGCTCCCCTGTTTGGTCTTGCCATTTGGTTTCTCACAAGTTGTGGACTCTGGGCCGCCGAGCCCGGCAGATTCAAAAGTACGTGATTTCTTACTTCAGCTTCAAGTTCCACTAGCTATAAGCCTTCAAACTTTTAAAATATTCCTATCTCTGTGGTTCCAAATTTTGAAGTTCTGCCCTGGATCTGCTTTGCCTGGTATTCTGTTTTATGGCTGATGGTGAACTTCACTGCACCTCCACCCTAGCCGCCATCAAGCCCCCTGCCTCCCCTGATTCTTTCTATAGTTTTTCTGTTTTCTGTCTCATTTATTTCAGCTCTAATCTTTTCTTCTTCTTCTTCTTGTGACTACAGGCTCGCTTTGTTGGTCTGTTTCTAATTGTTGGAGATGTTGTATTAATTTTGGTTCTTTCTTCTTTTTGGATGTGTGCATTTATTACAATACATTGTCCTCTCGGCACCCCTTTTACCATGTCCCAAAGATTTTGGAATGCTGTGTTTTCATTCTAATTTGTTTCTAGGAAATTTGTAAGTTCACATTTTATTTCTTCTACTATCCAGCAGCTTTTAAGCAGGGTGTTATTCAGTTTCTATGTATTTGACTTTATTTCCTTGGTCTTCCTATTGTTGATTTCTTCTATTATAGCTTTGTGATCTGAGAAGATGCTTTGTAGTATTTTGATGTTTATGGAGGCTTATTTTGTGTCCTAACCCATGGACAATTCTGGAGAATGTTCCATGTGTACTGGAAAAGAATGTTTATTGTCCTGTTGTTGGTTTGAATACTCTGTACGTATTTATGGGTTCAAGTTGGTTGTTTGTGTTGTTTATTTCCTTTGTATCTTTGTTGAGTTTCTTTTTGGTTGTTCTATCCTTTTTCGAAAGTGGCATATTAGAATCTTCCACTATTGTTGTAGATTTGTCTATTTATTCTTCAGTTCTTGTAGGAATTGCTTTCTATATTTTGAATTTCTTTCATTGGGATCATAAGATATTTATTATGGTTATGTCATCTTGTTCAATTGACCCTTTAATCATGAGATAGTGTCTTTCTTTATCTTGTATGCTGGTTTTTGCCTTAAAGTTTATTTTATCAGAGATTAGTATTGCCATTACTGATCATTTTTTGTTTCAATTAGCTTGATATATATGTATTTTTCCATTCTTTAACTTTTAGTCTGTTTTTGTGTTTGTGTGTAAGTTGTGTCTCTTGCAGGCAGCATATTAAACAGTCTTGTTTTCTTATCCATTATGCCACTCTGTGTCTATTCACTGGTGCATTTAATGCATTGACGTTCAGTGTAATTATTTATAGGTATGAATTAATTTCTGTCATTATGTTAGTTTTTGTGTGTGTGGTGCAGCTGTTTTCTTTTTTCTGCATGCCTTCATGTGCTGAGTTCATGTTTTTGGTGCTCTTTCTTGTCAATTTCTTCTTAGTTTTAATGTCTCCATGTCCTTCTTATATCTTCATTTTCATGGTATTTTGTAAAGCATTAATTTTCTTTGTGGTTTCCCTATAATCTACTAACTTTTCCCTCCATTTAAGACAGTCTATTTTATCCTGCAGTCTACCTGACCTCCTCATCACCTGACTCTCTGCTACTATATTTTTCACTTCTTTGATATTGTTATTATTTTGATCTTTGATTGACCTCCCATGTACTCTGAATTCATGTTGCAATTTTGTTCTGATCTGGAGTTTTCTGTCCGTCGATTGAATTTCAGCTTGTATTTCCATATCTGTCAACCTCTCATTGTTGTCTTTTCTTGTTTGTTTTCAGTCCAAAGAACCCCCTTAAGGATATTTTGAAGTGTTGGATGGCTTTGACAAAGTCTCTTAGCTTCTGTTTATCCTGGAATGTTTTGATTACTTCTTTGTATTTGATTGACAGCTTTGCTGGGTAGATGATTCTTGGTTGGCAGTTTTTTTTCTTTTTCTTTTAGTGTTTTACATATGCCTTCTTGCCTGCATGGTTTCTGCTGAGAGATCAGAGCTTAATCTGATTTGCTTGCTTATGTAAGTAACAGTTCTCTTTTCCCTAGATGCTTTTTGGATTCTCGCCTTGTCTTTAATTTTGGAGAGCTTGATTATGATACATCTTGGTGATTTTCTTTTGAAGTCTATCCTTCAAGATGTTAAGGAAATTTTGTTCCAGAAACTCAAGTATCTCTTCTTTGGCCTTGTGTGATTCTTCCCATTCTGGAATGCCAATAATTCTTAAGTTATTGCTCTTCATGTTATCCAACATAAATCTTAGAATCTCTTCAGATTGATTTTTATCCCCCTTTTCTGCTCATTCTTCTATCTTAGTAGTATTGAGAGATTTGTCCTTCAGCTGGCTGTTTCAGGCTTCCATCTCTTCAATTCTATTCCTTTGCTCTTTCAGTGTATTGTCTATTTCTGACATTTTATTTTCATTCATTTGGGCCTCTTTTTGAAGGTTTTGAATTATTTCCAATACTATATCTATCTTGTTTGATTGCTCCTGTAGCACTTTCCTGACTTATTCCTTATTTTCCTACACTCCTCTGTGAAGCTTTGGCTGTATCTCAATACCATTCTTCTGAATTCCTTCTCAGGCAGAGGCAAAGCTTGCTCTCCTTCTAATGTGAAGTCTATGCCTACCTACAGCTCATTTGTCTCAGTTATTCTTTTCTTTTTCTGGACATGTGCTGAGATCTTATGTTGTTTCTTGGCTATATTCAATAATTGTGTTTTCAATGATTAAATGAATGTATATTGCTGTATTATTAAGCTTACTGAGTGCCCACTGGTGGATATGATCTGAAGATAGGCTTCTATTTTCTCGTCTCTTATTATTGAACTGCGAGCAATCTTAAAAAGTGTTGGCTATCTATGTATTGTGTAGCAGCTGGTATTGACTCTTGTCTGGATAGTGGAATATCATAGGGTATGCTTGTGGGTTTGCTAAATGGCCATGATTGATGTCTCTCTCTCTCTCTTTTTTTTTTCATGAGGCAAAAAGATACAGTAATTATCTAGTACATAAAATTTCTCCAGTGTGGTAAAATGTTAACAAGACATAGTATTTGTATAAGTGTAGAGGGTATTATGGTTGACTTTTTAATACCACTTTATTATTGAATATAAGAACAAAACAGTAAGTAGTGGACGTATATTAAGCACTGAGTCCTCTAAAATTTGAGGTTGTTATATTACTGCTCAACCAATATATACTACCATTCTCTAATAATATAAATGCCCACTTAATTTATCTTTTAAAAATAAAGTTTATTTCTTCTCAATTAAAGCTTCTAGAAGATTGACAAAGGTACATTCAACCCATTAAAAATAAGGATACTCTTCATCTTTGGATAAAGTATTGTCACTTATGGATAATGTAACCATATACAGATCACTAAAGTTTTAAGGCAGCTGTTGGGATTCCATTAAACACTATTTGAACTCTGTACCTTTAAATTTTCTTTAATAATAGCTTTGGAAAACCAAAACATTTATGACAGACAGCATTTAATTCAGATTTTATTAAAAAAGAAAAAATCCCATTGCTGTCAAGTTGATTCTAACTTACATCGATCCTATAGCACAAAGAACTGCCCCCAAGAGTTTCCAAAGCTGTTATCTCTAGGGAAGCAGCTGTCACATAGTCTCCCCACAGAGTGGCTGGTGAATTCAAACTACTGATGATTTTAGTTGGCAGATGAGTGCTTAACTACTGTACCACCATAGTTACTCCTCAGATTTGATAGTAATATAATAAAAAGCTTAGTGCAGTGTCAATTTATCTATGTAAGTTGTTTGATGTTAGTTTTATGTTATATGATTTTTTATGACTCAATGACAAAAACAAATTTAACTTTTCAAAAAAGTCTAAGTCTTTGACTTAGTATTTATAGCAATGCAAAAATGCTTTTAAAAACCACTGAATTTACAAAGGGGACAGAGACAAAGCAAGATATATACACAACCTTGGAATGGCAGGACTCTGAGATACAAGGATTGAGTCATGTTTGGAATGGGGGAGAATCCTGTTAAGACGCTGGAATGTTTTCTTTTACTATGTGACTAACCAAGAGGCGAGAGTTTTAGTCTGTGTTACAGGTCATAAGCTCTCCAAAATGGACTCCAGCCTGACTAATTCAACCCTATAGCGAGAGGACAGCCATTTCTCTCTTGTCGGAGCAAGCCTGCCTGAGGGAACCAGCATTCACCGAGGACCCATCTGAAAGAATGACGTCATCCACATCTCCACTGAGGCCCCTCCGGCAAGAGCACCAAGGACTCAGCCAGATGTTTCCA
>NW_006408685.1:5487306-5495835 GCF_000296735.1 Chrysochloris asiatica
TTCTACAAATTGGCTCCAATGTAAACAATTTCATCAACAGATTATTTCAGTGTAGATACCAAGGTGCCCAATACCCTTATAACTAAATAAAACAAACAAACAAACCCTAGTAGCATTTTATAGATGGTGGAATCTGTATTATATATATATATTTAAAACATGTTTGTACAGAACCAATACCTCTTCTTCTCCATAAAAGACTTGTTAAAAGTGATTAACAAAAAATGCCAATAAATCAATGGAAACTTGTTTCATTTAACTGTGCCTAAGGATAAGACACAAAACATTGGCTGAGAGAGGTAGATTAAAAAGAAAAAGTGAACCAGATTCTCCATTCTTTGTCACTTTTATTCAGTAGTTTTCACCCCTTATTTTCAGTGACAGACATGGCAAGGAAATGATTACAGCCAACTGTTATTAAAACATTTCTTTGGAACATATACCCCTTTTACCACTCCCCCTTATTTATTTATTTATCTATCTATCTATCTATCTATCTATCTATCTATCTATCTATCTATCTATTTATTTAAGGGACGTTGCCTGTCTTAGATGGTCAATGCAAATCCCCAGCCTTACCCGTCATTGAAACTCATTGCAGCAAAAGGCAATGGCTCTGTCTTAGGTTGACTGAGGCTCCACTGATCCTTACCCATCTTTGGCTACACATCCTGCATATGCTGAGGGAGTGTCTTTAGCTGGAGTCCATGAAGACGACTCCACAGTAATTTATTCTGAGCAACCGCCATCCAAAGAAGGCAAGGAAGGAGGAGACAAGCAAAGATGACAAGTATGCCAATAGCGAGAAGGGGACCCCACAATTGAGAGAGGGAAGATATAGTAGGTAACAACTTTTTAAGGTCGCAGAGAACTTGTTTAGCTAGTTCTGCAGGTGTGCTGTCAAGGAGGGGGGGCATAATGCATAGGAATTATTCGTGCATGTAACTCATTCCATTCTCGGCTGATATTCTCAGCGATCCATATTTCGTGCAGGTGGGCCTGCACTATGGGCCAAGGGAAGGCCAAAGCATTATACACAAGTTTAGTTACACAAATGGAGCGGTAATCAGCATGGCACACAAGACGTTGCCAGATCACGACCTGCTCTAAGGTGACAAAGCAGGATCATTATACTGAGGTTCAATTAAGTTCACAGGTAACAGGACAAAAGCCTAATTACAATAATACAATCTGCAATATAACAATGCTTACAATAAATGTTGTAGAGAACCAATACAAGCCAACGTCAAATAAATGGAGTTGTTAGGATATATAATAGTAAAAGGAGTTTCAAGATGATGTTGAATTAAGAATGGCTAGCATAACCATAAAATAGTCAAAACATACGGTGGTTGATGAACAATTTATACAAATAGGAACATCTGTTGAATCCCATTCCCAGTACCTGACAAGCAAAGCAACAAAGAGAGTCTTTGGAGTCGTCTCAGCTTTCTAAAAGTTAACAGTTCTCATAGCATGCTTCGTTAAGCACTTCCATTGTCCTCAGGTGGGGGCAGCCAGTTGTTGTGGAGGAGTTGGTGGCAGACTTGCTAGATTTTGTAGAGACAGACGTTGGAGGGGAGAAATCAAAAGTCCGGCTGTTGGAGCCTGTGGGTGCTGGTGGAGACATGCCTTCAGATGGCTCCTCAGTGAACACTTCCATGCTCCGAGGAGTGGGAAGTGGCCGTATTCTTGCTATAGGGTCGAATTAGTTGGTCTGGAATCTATAGTGTCCTGTGAAAAGACTATCTTTGCCCCTTGGTTAGTAACACATCATGTACTGTCGGAAAAAGCTGCATCAGCAGGTTTAGGGAGAGGAAGAGATTCATTGAAAATCTGCAAAGATCTGAGAGAGGGCCTCCACTCCAGGGCAGGGGTCCAGAACATTACAGAATAAATTCCACGGGGGAAAAGGCTTTTACTGAAACTCTCAGGTTTCTGTTGTTTATAATACTCTGCCTTTTCCCATGTATCTGAATTCACAGCCCTTTCACCTATCTCAAAAGCCAATTGTTTAGCCACACTACTTGCTGCCTTTTCATTAGTCATAGCTGCCTGGAGGCATCAGTTAAAAGGAAATTTTAAATAAAAATTTCATGATTAAGGGAATTCTGAGGTGTGGGGGGATAGTTCTCCCCCTTCTTTATTTTAAGTAAATAAGATTTTAAACATTTAACTTTATTTGTTAAGCTAGTAATCCTTTCTTCCTTACTGATTTTAACCTTTCTAATGAAGGTGAGGTTTGGCCTCCACCTTCCTTTTCCTTGTTCCAGGTTCCATATAGAAATGCTATAAGTTTACTGTATCCTTAGGGGGAAGAAGAGCATCTGGATCGAACTGATTAAACCCAGGGTGGTCCTAGGGAGCTGCCACCATTGTCCTTAATCCAATATTCCCAGAATTTACCACTCCACCCGGAGTGAATACCCCAGGCAGTTCCCCTCCAGAACCTCCCTGCTTAATTCCAGTAAACCTGTCCTTGTTCGTCCTCTGAGGAAGTTTTACTGTCTCAGTTCTAGAGGGAAATTCGGTTTTACATGGATACATAATTTGCTTTTCTATGGTATTATATTCCCCTTCCCCTACTAACATGTCAATGTGGCTCCCCTATTCCGCTGATTGTTGTTAAGGTTTGCTATATGCCGGGCTTCCTCATAATACCCAGATTTCCACAACAAATAATCACCTCCTGCAAGACAGGCACGGGTGATATTCTTCCAATCTAAAGGAGGCAAGGCTTCTTCACAGACTAGTTCTATCAAAGCCTGTGTAAAGGGAGCATTCGGCCCATATTGAACACAAGCCATTTTTAACTCTTTTAAACTTTTAAAGGGTAAAGAGCTGTGGGTGCGAGTCTCCACATCTCTACCGTGCTCATCTTGACCAGCGGGGTTCTCCACAATTGGATACAGTTGAAAACCAGACAACTCATCCCCCTGTCTTGCTCCATCAAGCAACGCCACCTGTATCAGGGAGTATCTTGGGGTAGCTATTTTTACAGTGACAGTGGCAATCACCGGGGTATTAGACTGAATGGTGGCACAGGGGTTCAAGCGTAAGGGAGTCGTTGTTTCTCTTTGAGTTCTAGCCTCTCTTTCTTTGGCTAAGTCAGCAAGGGCAGCGCGCCACTGTTCCTCCTTTTGCTGTATAGTTTCAGTCAATGCTTTCTTCTCTAAAGTTAAATCTTTTAACTGACTTAAAACTATTTTCAGCACAGATCTTAGATCTTCCTCAGGCGTTTCACCAGAAGTTAATGGGTAATTAGACTTGCACATGGGCGCTTCCTATTTTTCCAGCGCCATGTTAGGGTGCAGCCCTTCTTCTTCTGCCTTATCTACTACTGCCTCTCTTACTTCCTTGTCCTTCTGTGTCGGCGCCATTTTAGGGTGTGGCTTCTCCTCTTCTTGTTCCTTCTTTACACTGACTGGAAAAAGAGCACTGACCAGAGAATCTGGCCAGGCTTCATCCCCACTATTATTTTCTGTCTTATCCTCGTGTTTCACATTCCCCAATTCTTTTTCTATGCTCAAAGTCTGTAAAGATTGTAAATTAGGGTATATGGGTATAGATGGAGCTGTTGGTTCCGTGGAACTGCCTACCAGATGATCGCTGCCAAAATCAAAAGTATCTTGGACAACCAGCCACAAACTAAATGTATAGGCAGGCACCTGGGATGGGCCATTCTTAGCATAATATTCTTGCAGTTGATGACCTATCTGATTCCATAACTTAACATCAACCACTCCATCCTCAGGGAACCAAGGACAGACAGTATTTACAAAGTCTATGAATTTACAAAGCCGGCTATTATCTACTTTTGCACCTCTGCTACGTAGCATTTCTCTCAACATCTCTACATACCGTGTTTTTCCCGGTTTGTTACCCATACTTACCTGATCGGATTGCCCTCCCTTCTTTTAATGTCTGCACGTCCTTATTCTTTGGGTCTGTTTTGGAGGGTCCTTCGCGTTATCTCTCGTATTCAGGTCCCACGTTTTGGGCGCCACTTATCGGGGTCCGAGGCCTGCTCAGACCATTGCGCAGGTTTCCTGAAGGAGTGTCGAGGATTAACGAACAGGCAGGGGACACAGCTGATTGCTAGTGACAAAGTTTATTTGCAATCTCAGAGTATATATAGGGTGGTTCTGCAAGTCATTGCTGTTTTGCATAGTTACAAGTCTGTCCTTTACTGTGAATCAGGCAACCTTGGGAAAGCTCAGTAAATCAGGCAACCTTGAGAAAGCTACCTTCCCTGCTGTGTTGATAAGCAGACACTCTCTGGTTAGATGCAACCTTAAAGCTTAGTGAGGCCTGTAAGCCTTTTGGTCCCCAACAACCACTGACCCCAAACTGACTCATTTTGTGTGCTTTCATTTGTTCATTCATTCTTTTTCTTTTCTTTTAAACCACAACTAAGACTGGGTTGAGGGGGCTAAGGTAAGAGATGAAGGGGGGGAGTCCAGGAGCCCAGAAGAAGAGGAATGCTACAAGCCACAGTAAGAATGAGCTGTATTTAATTTTAAAAATGAGGGAGAGGTGTACCCAAGAATTGACACAGTATGAGGATACACAATTAAATCCCATAGCATGACTGAAGGCTTTCATTGTGTTTGATGTCATCACAATAGAAGGCATAAAAAGTGGAATAAATCAATGTTGATACAGTTCAATTTAGTCCATTAGGCAAGATGGTGCAAGAAATCATTTAAATTAAAAGTGTCCTACCCTTACCTAAGGAGTCCTGGTGTGGCACTGTGGGCTAATGAGTCAAACTGCAAAGTCGTTTGAACTGCAAGGTTGGTGGTTCAAGCTCACCAGCTGTTCCTTGGAAACCCTATACAGGGTCACTATGGGTTGGAATCAACTCGATGGCACTTAACAACAACAACAACCTTTACCTAAGGAGCTCTAGTAGTTTAGTGGTTATGAATCTGGCTGCTAACCTCAAGGTTGGCAGTTCAAAACTACCAGCTGTTCCGCGGGAGAAAGATGAGGCTTTCTGCTCCTGTAAAGATTTGCAGCCTCGGAAACCCCACATAGGGTCACTATAAGTTGGAACCGACTCCACGGTACTTAACAACAACAACAACAACCCTTACCTAAATGACTAGCAAACATGGAGAATAGCACAATGATGAACCCACAGAGTTTTCTCCATGTAGTTATAAAAATGGGTTGTCAAATGGCACATTGTTAAACACTGGAAAGGGGTGTCACAATTGACCTCTCTCTTTTATAGGTACAAAATGCTAGATTCAACTATCTCAACTAAGCAGGAAGTGGGCTCTTCTGCTAGGAATGCCAACTCTAATTCACTTTGTCTTCAAGTATATACAGATTGTTTGTATTAGCTACAGCAATGATATTTTCCTTGGGGTGTCAGGCTGTATGAAGTATTGCTACTGGCAAAGACTTTGCGTGGTTTCAGAACTTTGAGAGGTTTATTGTTTTTCTGTGATGCTTCTAGGGTTATGTCTCTCTCTCTTTGTGTTCCTTTCAAACATTCTGAAGACATTAATGTAAGATCCAGTCTTCATAACACTGTCAGATCCATTCCAACAACACTCAAATTTGTCAAATACACAGTCATTTTCATATAGTGAACAAAGTTTACTTTTCAGGTATTCACATATCTGATATGTTTCCACAGGCCTGTCTTCCATCTTTAAATCCCAAATTTTGACAGACAAAAATAGTCTCTAGTCATCATATATAAGCCACTATGGCTGAATTTTACATCAGAAATAGAAGAGATCATTTCGGGAAAAAAAAAGATCTCTTACTGGGATCTTCAGGTTCTTCAAACAGTTTAGAATTTCTAGCACAGAGGACAGATGCACTCATGTCACATAACTGAATTGTTCCTTAACTGCTGCTGTATACAAATGTTTTACAGCTGTTTGGATGGAATTCTGCTGCTATAATCACCTCAGTGAGCTCTTCTGTATTGGCAGGCTAAATGGCCACAATATTAAAACTTCGATCTGTAATTTTTAGTTGCCAAAGATTAATCCTCAAATCATCTGCCGATAAATATGTTTCATAATCACTATTAATAGAAATAGAGTTGATGTGATATGTATGAGCATTGGCAAATATTCTTCGTGTGCTGGTCTCAACCATTAGATCCATGGGCCTAAAGACTGGTACTCAGTAGGGTCTCTATACCTTCCATCTTCCTCTTTCAGAGATTTTCCATAATTTTATTGTTTTATCATTGGTAGATAATAAAAAAAAAACTTAGCAGCATTTTTCTGGGGCAACCATCTACTTTTTTTGTTGATCGTTTCTTCTATTTCTAAACTTTTCAAATAGTCAAACTCTGGTTCACACCTCTGGAAGGTGCTGTAAACATTATATTCTCCTTTGCTATGAGACTGGATTTTGTTCTCCTGCTCCTGTTGAAAGATGACGACACTACCACCTTTATCTCCGATTGCTAGTAATTCTCCAGAATGATTAAATTCTACTTTAGAAATTATATCCGCTTCTGCTACATCATCATCTATGGCTCCTTTTACCTGAGAAAAACACCATTGAATATCATTCCCTCCTCCAGCTCCTGCCATGTTGTGCTGCCAACGGTGACCCTGCTGGGTTCCTCGGGGGTCTCTGCTCCAGAACTCACTCCCCTCACCTGGGGGTGGGGGGGGGGTAGAGAGAACAAATGACACCTGTGGGGGAGAGGTTGGGGGTTGGGGAAGAAGGAAATAAGGGCGAGCAGACCAGCCTACAGGATGGTGGATTTCACTCTGGTGCTTCCCCACTTTTGCTTTTTCTCCAGCTAAGACAATGGCAGCTACGATGGCGGTGGCAGCGACAGGGACAGGTGACTCCACTTTCAAAATGGCACTGGCTGGCCTGACCAGTGATGTGACTTGCCGTCTCTTTCTGGGTAACATAGGTAGAGAAAACTCCCACCCCCAGGAAAAAGGTAATGAAACAATAGAGCTCCTTGAGAACTCAGAATTTCTAAAACCAGCATAGCTCCCCTGGCCTTGAGGCAGATAAAGCAGAAACAAACCTCACAGGTGGTGTGTAATGTGTGATTACAGACCCCAGACATTCTTTAGAATAGCTAATCTAACTATGTACCTTAAGGACCCTTGCACCATTATAACTGATTTATAGTCTTGGTTATTTTAGCTGTGTAAACTGATTTATGGTATTGTTATTCAAATTCATGCAGTCACTCTTACCCTGTTAATTGTCATCTAGTGTTCTGTGAGCTGACTAATCCGCATTTTTGCTTCTGTACTCCCTGCTTCAGCAAATTCCTTTAGATAAGCCCCTAGACTCCGAGCCAAGAACTTAGCATATATAAACCAGCAACCATTTCCCTATGGCACAGCAGGCCTCAAAGAAGTCATTGTCTCCTGCCATCCGGTTATAGCTGTCTGTTGTGCCAATAAAATTCTCTAAATTGGACATTATAGTGGTCATCATCCTTCTTTGGGATTTGAACCTGTAACAGTAAGACCCCAAAGACAAAAAATAGTAACAAAAGTAAAAATAAAACAAATAAACAAAACACCGTAGCAGGCTAGTCCAGTAGCCTTAGCTGTGCAGGTCAGTGTACGTGCACAGTAGAAACCTCCTTCAGTGGTTGGGGGTATCACTTGCTCAGGCTCCCTATCTAGTCACCATTGTGGAGGTGCACAGACAGAGATTGAGAAATGAATGGAAGAAAGATTGGTCACAATTTTATTTCTGAAGATCAGTTAGTTATCTGAGTATGCACAGCGTAATTCTCAAAATGACTGTGTCCTTGTAAATAGTAGTTAGTGTTGGCTCTTACCTTTTATGTTGGGGTTTCATAGGGTGAAAATATGACTTGGCTGTATGTCCAGACCTGTTGTCGCTTGTTAGATATGGCAGGAATAAAGGCTCCCTCCTTGAAGAGTCAACTTCAGGGCTAAATCCCAGATTCAGCTTTCAGCTACTTTCTCTTTGTGCTGTGGGAATATTGTACCCTGTGGGTTCAACGCTGGACCCTTTTGGGAGGGCGCTCCCACCCACATGAAGATACCCAGGCTGGGCAGAGATTGTGCGACAGGGGAGAGCATAAGAGAAGAGGGAAAAAAGTAAAAAAAAAAAAAAAAGTCACATCGCTTTTTCCACAAGTCACTGAGTGGCTTTCACATTGTATTGGGCTGGCTTTTGTCCAGCCCTCTGACCTCTGCCAAGACTGGTGTGCTCAGGCAGCATCTGGATTGATTCAGAAATCAAATTTCTTCTAGCTCCAGTCAGATTCTTTCACCAGTGGACACATGAAACTATTTCTCCTTTGTTGTTTTTCTTAGGTGCCATCAAGTCGGCACAGACTCATAGTGACCTTATGCACAGCAGAACGAAACAATGTCTGATCCTGGGCCAACCTCACTACTGTTACCACACTTGAGTCCATTGATACTGCCACCTAGCCAATCCATTTCATTGGGGGACTTCCTCTTTTTCTCTGACCCTCCATCTTACCAAACATAAGATCCTTCTCCAGTGACTGTTCCCTCCTGACAATATGTCCAAAGT
>NW_006408685.1:5498514-5506083 GCF_000296735.1 Chrysochloris asiatica
AGGGGCTCATTTTCTTGCAGTATCTGAGAGTCTTTCTCTGCTATTCAGAAGATTTTCAGTGACTAAAGATTCATAAGTAGTTCATCACTCTTTCTTCCTAGTCTGTATTTGTCTCAAAGCTCATCTAAAACCTATTCACCATGGCTGACCCTGTTGGTTATTTAAAATACCAGTGGCACAGCCCTCAGAATCACAGCAACTCACAAGCCACCAAAGTACGGCATACAGACGAGTGGTGGTTGCTTGGTTTTATGTCGAAACTGTCACTTTAAATTGCGAGAAGATCTGTGCACATGCGTAGTAGAACCCTCCAGGGGTGGGGGTGGGGTATCCATTCGCTCAGATTTCCTCTCTAGTTACCAGAATGGAGGTGCGCAGTCAGTGAGAAACCAATGAACAGTGGACAGATACCAAAACAAATGAATGTCCACACCTCTATCTCCTCGGTTCTGTCAGGCGTTCGTGACTGTTCTGATCCTTTCCCCACTTGTTCTTTCCCAAGATGGCAGCTCCAGGAATAGCTTAGCATCTTGAATTAGAAAGCAATACATTTCTTGATTCTCCTACAAATTCCCTAGCTATAAGCCTTCCAATCTTCTAAATATTCCTTTATATGTGGTTCAGAGTTCTAGCACCATCCCCTGAGCCTGCTTGTTCCGGTAGTCTGTGTTGTTGGTGACGGAGCTCCTCACTGCATGTCTACCCGATCTGCCATCTTGACTGTATTGTATTTCTCCTTAGTTTATATTAAATCTGAAACCTTAGGACTGTCCTGGCAAAGCATCTTCTCTGTCTTTTATGTGCCTCCCCACTGAGGAACCTCTGCTGATTATCTCTGCTTATCCTGCCCTCGAACTGGAAGTCCCAGAGTACAATTCTTCATAGTATTCTGTTACCATCCTTTTTATTTTTGTTGGTTCTATTGTGATGTCACCCATATAATTTCTTCTTCATAATTTGTATCTTCTCTTTATTATCTTTTGTTAGATTTGTCAATGGTGTGTCAATTTTATTAATCTTTTTAAAGAAACAACTTCATGTCTTGCTGATTCTTTCTCTTGTTTTACTCTTTTCTATTTCATTTACTTTTTACTTTAACCTTTATTATTATTTTTTTCTTCTGGCAGTAATAGGCTTACTTTGCTCCTCCTTTTCTAATTGTTGGAGATGTTTGGTTAAAGTATTGACTTTGTTTATTGTTTCTTTTTGATATGTACATTTCTTGCTATAAAGTGCCATTGCTGTGTCCCAAAGGTTTAGGCAGGTTGTATTTCCATTCTCATTTGACTTAAGGTATTTTATCACTTCCTTTTTTTATTTGATCTATTATGCAGTAGCTTTTAAGCAGGGTGTTGTTTAATTTCCATGTAGATGATATTTCCCCTTGATTTTCCTATTGTTGATTTCTAGTTTTATAACATTGTGATCTGAAAAAATGCTTTGTAGTATTTTGATGTTTTAAAATTTATTAAGGTTTGCTCTGTGGTCTAATATATGCTATATTCTGGAGAATGTTCCATGTGCACTGGAAAAGAATACATATTGAGCTGTTGTTAGATTGAGTGCTCTGCATATGTCTAGTTGGTCGATTGTGTTGTTTCGTTCTTCTGTGTCTTTGTTGAGTTTCTTTCTAGTTGTTCTGTTCTTCATCAAAAGTGGTGTATTAAAATCTCCTGCTACTATTACGGAGTTGTGTATTTCTCCCTTCAGTCCTATTGGAGTTTGACTTACATCTTTTGAGGCTCTTTCATTATAAGCATACCTATTTATTATGTTTAAGTCCTTTTATTATGACCCCTTAATCATGATATCGTATCCTTTGACTCTTATGCTGGTTTTGACCTTTATCTCTATTTTATCAAATATTAAAATTGTCACTCCTCCTCCTTTTTGATTGCCATCAGCTTGATATACTTTTTTCCATCTTTTGATTTTTAGTCTATTTCTGTCTTTGTGTGTAAGATGTATGTCTTGTAGACAGCATATTGAAGAATGCTGTTTTCTTGTACATTCTACTACTATATCTCTCTTGATTGATGCATTTAATTCATTTACATTTTGTGTAATTTTTTTTCCTGTACGTTTTAAAAAAAAGTTTTTTATTGTGAACTGAATGACAGTTTATATGGGAGAACATTTGCTTTATACCATCGTTTCATTGCAATGATTACAATCTCCTCCATGCAGCATCATTCAACAGTATTTGCTTCCATTCTGGGGGGGGGCAGAGATTTATCTGTGTAATTTTTGATAGGTATGAACTGATTTCTGTCATTTTGCAGAGTGGCTTTTTTGTGTGTGTGATGTTGCTGGTTTCTTTGTTTCATATAATTTTCTGTACTGAGTTCATTTTTTAAAAAAGTTTTTATTGTGAATTATGTAATAGTTTACATGGGAGAACATTAGCTTTACATTCATCCTATCTTATTTCATTTCATTGCAATGATTACAATTCCCTGCATGCATCATCAAACAGCCAAAGAGTACACCCTGCAAGACTGCCCCTGGCCATCAACACACAGAGCCTCTCCCTCCCAGAGTCCAGAGTCCCCAGCCACTCCATCATCGTATCTGCCCCCATCTCTGGTATCATTGCCTCCATCTCTGGAGTCATTGCTTCTCTGGATAGGGTTCTGCACTCTGTTCTTCTCCCTCGATGGTCCCAGGGTCCTCCGCTCCTGGACTGCAAGATCAATTACTCCCCTCCTTTTGATACAAAACATCTACCTTTACATTTTCAACAGTCCTGATAGTAATTATTCTGTCATGATAGCAATTATTCACTATTGAACCATAAGAGTCTTATCTCCATCTTCTTTCATCA
The DNA here is from genome assembly GCF_000296735.1 of Chrysochloris asiatica. Lineage (NCBI taxonomy): Eukaryota > Metazoa > Chordata > Mammalia > Afrosoricida > Chrysochloridae > Chrysochloris > Chrysochloris asiatica. Next base: position 5,501,339 of record NW_006408685.1, read on the forward strand.
GCCCTGTCCAGACAGATTGGAAAGCACTCAGTGAAGAGTCTACCTTCCTCTGTTCCCTCTGAAACTAGACTCCCTCTTGAAAGCATGTAAGCCAGTCACTTTGTGCCTTTGTATCCCCCCATTTTGGTTAGCCAATGTCTAAGTTGCCCACCATTCCTGTAAACCCTGTGTACCAAGGAAGTGGGAATGATCCTCGCTGTAAAGATTCAGTCTCTCTTTTGAGCTACTACATCCACAAGCATAGTTCAAGTTGATCAAATTGGATTACACTTTTTTTCCTCTTCTTTCTACCTCTAGTAGAGTTCTAGTCATCCAGCCATTGAAACCAGTTCAAATGGGTACTATCTGCAAGTATGCATGCTCTTGTGTATCTCCCCTCACTTCATATCAGCTGGACCCTTCACTCTCCGCTCTAGTCCTCTATGACCATGTCCGTGTCCTTGGGCCCAGGAGTCCCCAGGCCTTGCCATACTGCTAGCCAACCATTTCTAGACCTAGGTTGACAGGAGTCTATTGAATGTGGTCGGACTTAGCTCACAACTTCATTGCAGTTTTTCCCCCACTTCCCCTTATTGATGACCAAGGTGCTCAGCAGCAAGATCACATGCCTGCTTGTGTATTTCCCTTGAATATTAGTCTTGAAAGGGGGTTTGTCTTGAGGGGATCTGACCACTTGTCTTGATGGCTCCCAGGCGAACAACTTGCTTGTTATTATAGTAGTCAACCATTGTTTTTTATTTTTCCTGCTGGTCTTTCTTTCAAGAAGTATCTTCTGTTCTAGCCATTCCAGGCTGGTCTGCTGGTCATTTCTGTGGAAATTTCCCACCTCAAAAGGTTCTGGATGAGAATCAGGATTCCACCTATGGTCTTATGCAATGCAAAGGCTCTGCAGGAAGCCTCCTTCACTGGGCAAGTTCTAGCCCCATTTTAGACATTCCAATCAGTTACAAGCTTTCTCTGGTGATGTTTCTGGCTATTCTTCTCTCTTTCCTTAAGAGTCTATTTTACAATAGTAGGTAAGAGGAACCAAGATTCAAAAGACAGCCAAGTATCTTAACATTATTTCCCCTCTTTTTCCCATTCAAACTATGCCTCAATCCCTGTATCCCAGAGCCCTGTTGTTCCAAGGTTGTGCATACATCATTATTTACCTCAGTCCCACTTAGTCCATGCAAACCTGCCTAACTGTTCCCCCATCAGCTTTGTTCTTCCATTTCCCACCTCCTTCTGTGTAATGCACCCCCCAGCACCCGAACTATCCTGTGTCTATTCCCTACCCTGTGTTCCACTATCCTGTGCCTATTTCCTACCCGGTGCTCCACCTTCCCCTCCCTCCCCTCACCCCAGCTCATACACATCGATAACCAGCAAATAATATTTCCTTCATTTTAGTGTGGGTACTTTTTCTTAATCTTTTACAATAATGGTCCTATGCTGTAGTTCTCCTTTTGTGACTGACTAATTTTACTCAGCATAATGTCCTCAAGGTTCATCCATGTTATGCAGTGGCTTGCAGCTTCCTTGTTATTCTGCAAGGTAGCATAATATTTCATTGTGTGTATGTACCACAGTTTGTTTATCCATTCTTCCAATGACAGGAGCTTAAGCTGTCTCCATCTTTTTGCTATTGTGAATAGTGCAGCAATAGTCATTGGTGTGCATATATCTACTAGTGTTATGGCTCATATTTCTTGTGGATAAATGCCAAGTAGAGGAATTGCTGGATCATTAGGTATTTCTATTTCCTACCTTCTGAGGAAGTGCCATATTGCTTTCCAGAGAGGTTGGACCGTTTTTCAATCCCACCAGCAAAGTAGGAGGATCCCAGTCTCTCTGCATCCTACACTGAGTTCATTTTGTTTGTGCCTTTTCTTTACTTCCATTGTTAATGTCTACTGAATCCCATTGCCTTCTTGCTTGCATGGTTTCTGCTGAAAAATCAGAGCTTAGCTTTAGTGGTTCTCTTTTTTGTTTACCCTTTTGTGTTTCCCAAACTGCTCTCAGGATTCTGTTTTGTCTTTGGTTTCAGAAAGTTTGATTATTATATGGCTTGGTTATTTCTTTAGGAATCTATTCTGTTTGGAGTTTATTTAGCTTCTTCTTTGTTTATTGTCTTGTCTTTCATAATTTTAGGGAAGTTTTCTTCTAACAAGTCTTTGACAATTTTCTCTTCCTGTTCTAGAATTCTGATCACCCATAAAATCTTCCTCTTCATGATACCACACATGACTCTTAGACTTTCTTCGGATTTTTTTTCTAATTGCTCTTCTATCTTACTAGTATTGAGAGGTTTATGTTCAAGCTCACTAACCCTGGCTTCCATTGATTCAAATCTACTCCTTTGCCCTTTTAATATATTCTCTATTTTTGAAATGTTGGCATTAATCTGGATTTCTAATTGCAGGTTTTGTATTGTTTCAAAATTTGCATTTATTTTGTCTGCTTGTTCTTGTTGTGTTTCCTGAATTATCCTAAAGTTTTTTATCTGTGTTTTTCTTACTTTCTTTGATTGTTCTATCTTTTGTAGACATATGTTAGTTCCATAACCTTTTCTTCCTCAGAAACATTTTTCAGACCTGCATCTTGGTTATTATTTTTTTTGTGTGTGTGCCATTCTCTTATGTTTCTTTGTGTGATCTAAAATTGTCTGTTGTCTCTGGGTGTGCTTATATTTGTATTTAATTGATGATTGTATGTTGATGTGTTCTTAGACTCTCACCAACTCTCTCTTGTGGATGTAGTTAGTGAATAGAAGTGTGTGCAACATTGTCTGTTTACCATTAATGCACTTCAGTTTAGGGTGGGTTTAGCTGGTGTTGGATGCTGGTAACCACTGACCAGGTAGTATAGGATATGGTATTGTCTCTTAAGAAGTGGGTTGAACTGTGAAGAATACAATTGTGTCTGAGCTCTATGAACAGGGTTGTGTCCTGTTGGGTGTAAAAGAGGAGAAAACACCCCCATCACTCCACTTCACACACACTAGGAAGCAAAAACAATATACAAACAACCAACCAACAATGAAAAGACAAAATAATAAAGGAGAAAAAACAATTAAAGACAGGCAAGGATCAGGAAAAAAGGAATATAATATCTGAAAAGAGAGAAGTGGTAAAAGAAAATGGAGCTCTAGAAAATAAAAGGAAGAAATAAAAATAACCCTTAAAAAACCATGGAGGGGGAAGATGAAAAGAGAAAGTGATTAGAGAATAGTAAAGAAAGGTCAAAAGTGAAAAAAAAAATAAGAAGAGGGGGAACGAGAGACAGAAGAAAGAAGGAAAAACAAAAGCAGAGATAGAAAATTTAACATTCAAGGGAATGGAAAGAGAAGGATGAGAAAGAGTAAACAAACAAAAGCAATGAAACAATAAAAGAAAACAGCCAAACCCAAAATAAAAACAGTGCAGCTGTTGGTCTATGAGAGGAGAAAACCCTTGGGGCCTCTTGCAAGCCAAGGATCTCACCAGGTGTCTCATCAAAGCAATGCAGCCAGGACCCTGCTTCTCACTGATTTGACTCCAACCATGTGGCTCCAAACTCCATGAGAGCAGTGGATACAATGGAAGTGGATGAGGGTGGCAAATAGCTACACTAGGTCACTAGGGAAGCATGGGAATAAAGAAGGAATCACACCTTTCCAGGCACCTGTGTGACTCGCTTTGCCAGCCCACCTTCTGTGGCCAAAGCTGCTCACAAACTGGCCTCATCTGGCCAGTTGATCACCAGTCTGTTTTCCTCTCTTACCTTCCTTGTGCAGTTTCTCCTCCCAGCAAGCACTCAATCCACTTCTCTAACCTTTCTTCTGAATTTCAGGGTTCCAGGATTTTCATATGTGTCTGCTTTATTTGGTGCCTCATATTTTTGTTGTAGAAGGTCCAAGTAATGCATCTTACCGGATGTTCTCCATATACTATCACTTAAAAATGGTTGAACAGTGACCAGTTATTGTTGACACAGTGACTGTGTATTCTTTTCATCTTCTTTTGATGCTTCCTTCATAGCTCAATATTTTGTTCTTCAAATCCTTCAATATTGCAACCTTTGTATGAGAAATGCATAGCACATTATTTCCTGTTGGTTTTCTAAGCCCAGGTCTTTGCACATTTCATTATAATACTTTATTTGGTATTCTTTTTTTTTAAATGTTTTACTGGGAATTGAGTGATAGTTTCCATGGGAGAACATTGGTTTCACACTCATTGTTTCATTGTAATGACTACAATATCCTCCGTGCATCTTCATTCAACCATATTTGCTTCTATCCCTTGTGTTTCGTGGGTTTTTTTTTTTTTTTTTTTTTTTTTTTGGCTGTACCCAAAAACACTCAGGAATATATAATCATTTAAACAACCAAAGGGCACATTTTGCAAGACTGATTCCTGGCTGTCTTTCTCTTTCCAAGAGTTTAGAGTCCTCAGCTGCTCTCTCTCTCCATGTCCTCATGTTTGCCTCCATCTCTGTTGTCGCTGATTTTCTGGATAGGGTCCCACGGTCCACTCGTGCTCTTCTCCCTTGATGGTCCTAAGGTCCTCTGTTTCTGGACCGTAAGATTAACTACTTCCCCCTTTTTGTTATAAAACTTCTACCTTTAAAGTTGTAAATTCATCATGATAACAACTACTCACTATTGAATCATAAGAATCTTATCGTCATCTCCTTTCACCAGACCCGTCTAGACAAGATTAAAACTATTCAGTGAGGATTCTATCTTCCCTGGCACATTCTGCTTTTTTTTTTTTTTTTAA
>NW_006408685.1:5508613-5515515 GCF_000296735.1 Chrysochloris asiatica
TGATCAGGAAATGGGCTTCCCTTTTCACTCTTCTTCCTGAGAAATTTCAAGATGCCACTGTTGGTCTTTTTGATGTAACTTAGGATTTAATTTTTGGCTTACTTCTTTTTTTGTCTGCTTGTTCCACTCCACAATCCCTGTTCAGACCTTTTTTCTAGTTGTAAACAGTTCAGGGCCAGCTATGGCTGTTTGGTTTTAATTGGAAACTGTCTCTTTAAATTTCGAGGTGATCTGTGCGCATGCGTAGTTGAACTCTCCGAGGGTGGGGCTGGGGTGTCCACTAGCTCAGGCACCCCTGTAGTCACCAGAATGGAGGTACGCAGACAGCAAGGGACCAATGAACAGCTACCAAAAGAAAAGAATGTCCACATACTTATCCCTGAGGTTCTGTCAGGCGTCTGTGGCTGCTCCAATCCTTCCCCCGCTTGGTCTCACTCAGGATGGCGGCTCTTGGAGCAGCTGAGCGTCCCGGACTAGAAAGCAGTGGATTTCTTGTTTCTGCCACAAATTCCCCAGCTGTAAGCATTCCAAACTTCTAAATATTCCTTTATATGTGGTTCAGAGTTCTGGGACCATCCCCTGAACCTACTTGTTCGGGTATTCTGTGTTGTTGCTGGTGGAACTCTTTACTGCACTTCCACCAGATCTGCCATCTTGTTTGTTCTCCCCTGGCACACTCTTAAACTAAACTCCTTCTTGAAAATTTGTTTTTCTTTGTTTCTAAGTTAAATATCCTTATTTATTTATTTATATTCTAAACAGAGTGATAGTTTACATCAGCGAACATCAGATTTACACCATTATTTCATTGCAATAATTACAATCTCTTTTGTGCATCATCATTCAACAGTGTTTGCTTCCATTTCCTCTGTTTTTTTTGGGATGGGGTGGGAAGATGTTCACAAAAACACTGAGGAATATATAATAATTTAAACAACCAAAGGGCACATTCTGCAAGCCTGCCTCCTGGTCGCCAGCACTCAGTCCTTCTCTTTCCATGAATCTAGAGTCCTCAGCTGCTCCCTCTAACCATGTCCTCATCTCTGCCTCTATCTCTGGAGAGGGTCCCACATTCTGCATGTGTCCTTCTCCCTTGATGGTCCTAGTGTCCTCTGTTTCTGGATTGTAAAATTAATTATTGCCCCATTTTTGTAACAAAACTTCTACCTTTACAGTTGTGACTGTCACAATTAGTCATGATTATAATTACTCACTATTGAATTATAAGACTCTTATCCCCGTTTCTTTTCACCAGACCTGTCTAGACAAGATGAAAACTATTCAGTGGGGACTCTACCTTCCCCGCACACTCTTAAACTAAACTCCCTCTTGAAAACTTGTAAGTAAATCACTTCATGCCTTTATTGCCCCCTCATTTTAGGTGGCCAATGTCTAACTTGTCAGTCCATATCTACAGAGGGGAAAAGGATTGATACTAGATATGATGACTCCTTCCCTCTCTGTTGGTATTTTGAGCTGCTATATCCATAAGTATAGGTCAAGTTCATCAAATTGTAGCAATTTACCCTCATTTCCTTTATCAAAAAATTTAAAAAAAATCTTTCTCTAGTTGAGTTCTGATTATCAAGCCATCGAGGCTGAGTCAAATGGGTACTTTTTGCAAGTTTGGGTGTTCTTGTGCATCTCCCCTCACTTCATATCATCTGGGTTCTTCACTCTCACTTCTAGCTCTCTGTGGCTATGTCCTTGTCCATGGGCTCAGGAGGTCCCAGGTCCTGTCACACTTTGGACCAACCAGCCCTTCCTCTTCTGTCTCTCATATCCAGGTCAACGAGAGTCTATGGAACGTAGTTGAACTCAGCCCATATCTTCGTTACTGCCTTTCCCCCTCTTCCACTCACCAGTAGACCAATGTGGTCACCAGCAAGCTTACATGCCTGCTCTTTCCTGTCTTTAAATTACCTGTTGTTTTCTTCATGTATGATGTTCTTGATATCATACCCAACTCTTCTGGTTTTTGGTCATTAGTGTTCAATGTGTCAAATGTATTTGGAGATGGTCTCTAAATTCAGTTGATATGTATTCAAGGCTGTGTTTTGACTTCCATTCACTTTTTTTCAGCCTGAACTTCCATATGATCAGCTGATGGTCTCTTCCACAGTTGGCCCTGGCCTTGTTTAACTGATGACACTGAGCTTCTCCATCCTTTATTCCTCTGTATATAGTCAATTTCATCTTGTGCATTCCCTCTGATGAGGTACATGTGTATAGCCTTCATTTATTTTGTTTAAAAAAGGTGTTTGCAGTGAATAATTTGTTGGTCTTGAAAAATTCTATCATGTGATCTTCAGCATTGTTTCTATCATTATGTTCATATTTTCTACTGATCCTTCCTCTTTGTTTCTAACATCCACATTTCAATCATCAGTAATTGTTTATGTATCTTGATTACATGTGTGTTCAATTTCTGTCTGAAGAAGTTGGTAGAATTATTCAATTTTGTTGTCATTGGCTTTATTGGTTAGCACATAAATTTGAACAATAATTATATTAACTGGTCTTCCTTGCAGACATATGGCTATTATCTTATTACAGACAGCGTAATACTTCAAAGTAGATCTTGAAATGCTTTTTTGACAATGAATGTGATGCCAAAGTATATCTTGAAATGCTTTTTTGACAATGAATGTGATGCCATTTATCTTTAATTTGTCATTCTTAGCAAAATAAACCATATGATTGTCTGATTCAAAATGACAAATACCAGAATACCAATCTTATGTGTTCCAATCCACTTTTGATGACTTCTAATTTTCCTAGATTCATACTTCATACATTTCATGTTCTGATTATTAATGGCTGCTCTTCTCATTTTAGGTTTAGACCCATCAACAAATGAAGGTCCTGAAGGCTTTGCTCCATTAATCAATTCCAATTTCTTCATTCTGATAATCAAAGATAATCTGGCTATACCCTAAAATGTTATCCTGTGAGTTGCTTTCTTATCGTCAGGTCTGGCATTTCATTGTTCCATGCCTACAATGCTTACCAACTCTTCTCTATGCTTTTGCTTGGAATCTCTAAGTTTCTGTGGAAAGACAAACTCCTTTGCTTTGTCATATCTCAGCCACAGGATTATAACATGCTGTATACTTGCACTGGAAATTTCCTTTAAGTTGGCTCATTGCAGTCCTCTTACTGTACTGTGACCTAGGGAAGTTAATTGACTTGCCCAAAAATTAGCATTTAATATGTTTTAGGATCTACAGCATTGATGAGAAGCTAGAATGTTTGATACCTAGTCTAGTGCTCTTTCATGGCACTATAGTTTACTTTTCTTAAAACTGAGACTGGATCTCACCTATTTGCACAATTCACACTGATGTCTTTTAGCATTTGTGTGGAATTAACATGATTTGAGTTTCTATTATGTGTATTACCTTGAGGTGTCCACTTCACTAAATTTTCTCCTTAAACTACTCCCATGAAATAGGCATTTTAAACTATGTTTTGCTTTCTAAGCTCAGAAAGACAGATTTGCCAAAGTATGTGGTGAAAACAGGAATCAAAATCGTGTGTTTCTGGGCTAAAGTATGGGATGCACTTTTCTTCAACAGTATGAAACTGTTTATCTTGCCTCTCTTCAATTAGACTCTGAGTATTAAGTCACCCCCCCCCAAACATCTGAAGGCCTGGTGGTTCTATGGGCTAAGCAGTGGACTGATTGATACCTGAAAGGCTGATGGTTAGAACCCACCAAACGTTCCATGGGAGAAAGAAGAGGCAGTCAGCTTCTGTAAAGATTTACAACCTTGGAAATCCAATGTAACAGTTGTATCCTGTCCTATAGGGTTATTATGAGCCAGAATCTATTGGATGGCAGTGAGCTGGAGGCATCTAGAATATTTTGGAGTAATATCCGTACCCATCAGGTGTGGGTGGGGATAATGTGTGAATATGGAGATAAAGTACTCTTATCTGAGACTAAAACAAAACAGAATAAAATACTTTCATAATATAGCACTTCTGCTAAATTGAGTAAAAAGTTACATCAAACTTTGCTGGAATTTCTTCAAGCCAAACTGTGTCCAAGGATTTGAATAAAAGGTCATCAAACACTTGGTGACTGATACCACAATGAAGTATTAGAATCATGGAATAGAATTTTTTTTCTTGTAGATTGAGACATTTCTTGGTTTATTTCAAAGAAAAAATATTTTCGGGAGAACAAGTCAAATAGCTCATAAAACTAAATTTGTACATTGGATAAGATTTAAAAATAATTTTATGTGTATTCTCCGTGTGCTTTGATACAAAAACTTGAAGAAAATTCCTTTTCTAGAATTTTTTTTATTGAAATAGACTCATTAAGAGGAAATGTATTTTTTCAGATTATTTATGACTGTATTGACAAAGCTCACATAAATACAAAACGATTAATTATGATTGTTAGGTGTGGTCGAGTCAGTTCTGACTTATAGAAACTTAATGCACAACAGAGCAAAACATTACCTGTTCCTGAACCATTCTTACACTCATTAAGCTTGAACCCATTGCTGCTGCCACTGTGCCAATCCATCTCATTAGGGTCTTCCTCTTTTTTGCTTACCCTACACTTTACCTAGCATGATGTCCTTTTCCAGGGACGAGTCCCTCTTGATAATATGTCCAAAGTATGAGAGATGAAGTTTCATCATTCTGGCTGTACTTCTTTTAACACAGATTTATTTGTTCTTTTAGCAGTCCATGGTACTTTTAATATTCTCCTCCAACACCATAATTCAAATGCATTAACTCTTCAACAGTCCTCCTTACTCATTGTCCAATTTTCACATGTATATGAAGCTATTGAAAATACCATGGATTGGCTCCTTACTCCTCAAACAGACATCCTGAAAATACCATGGATTGGCTCCTTAGTCCTAAAACAGACATCTTTGCTCTTGAATACTTTTAAGAGCTTTTGTGCAGCAGATTTGTCTAATGCAGTCCATCTTTTGATTTCTTGACTGCTGTTTCCATGAGTGTTGCTAGTGGATCCAAGGAAAATGAAGTCTTTTGCTGTTTCTTCTTTGGTGACTTACGGTGGAAAAGCTCCCACCTCCAGGAAAGATGTGTCATCAAAAGGACCAAAAGCAGACGTAATATAAGCACATAGACAGAAATCACCACTTTGGAGTACAGATGTGGCTTTGGTCAACTTTTCTGTGCTATACCATCAGTGTGTGTGCAAATAGAAGCCTCCACCAGGGGTGGGGGTGAACCCTCTTTCAGGCCTTTCCTCTAGCCACTGCCGTATAGATGGGCATATATATATTTGGGTGTTAATGGGAGAAAGATCGACTGCTATTTTTGTCTCTGATTGTTAGTTATCTGCATGTGCTCAGCACCAATCTTGGAATTGTTGAGACCTGTTCTGTTGGGGTTTTATAGATTGCCTTGAGTTTTTCCTGCCCAGCGAACACAGGCAGCAGCCCAGCCGCAGGTTGCAAGGTTGGTAGCTGGAGATTCTAATATTTTCCCTGGGATAAAAGCTATATGCCCCACCCAGGCTCAAATGCACTGCCTCAGAAGCCTGGTCTAATTGTTAGTGTTTATCTGCGTGTGCACAGTGCAAGTCTTGGAATGGTTGAGTACTATTATGCTATGTGTTTACAGGTTGCTTTCTATTACTAGGACAATAGCTGGAAGTTCCACGCTGCTACCTGGGAGTAAGGCAATGTGCTCTGGCCCAGCTCAGGTACATGGCTTCAGATTTGGGCCGGCGGGTGACATCAAAAGTCGCTGCCCTGCTCCCTCTCTCTGGGCTATGGGTAAAGTGTCCTGCCTGATGTCTGTGTTGAGATCTTAAGCTGGGGCAGGGAGATTTGGGGGGAGAGTTGTGTTGTTTCTTGCGGATTTGTTTATTTAAGTTTTGTGTGTGTGTGTGTGTGTGTGTGTGTGTGTGTGTGTGTGTAACGCTGATTTCTGAATGGGCTGGCTTTAGCCCCACCCTCTAAACTCTGCAAGGGCGGGGTAATCGCTGGAGTGGTCTCACCAGTCCCACAGCGAGAGTCTAAAGATGCACATATTTTCCTTAGTAGTGTGATTTTTTTCAAAAATGCAAGTTCAGGAGATTGAAGTCTTAGAGCTTATGATTGTTTGGAAGCTGTGGGTTTATTATATGAACGTTTCCTTCCTGAGATCTCCCTCGCTTTTCACGGGAGCGTTCCCTACCTGGCTCCCCTGGCTGCAGCCCGGAACCGGAACCTGTCAATGTATTCTTGCAGCTATTTTTGAATTAGCTTTAGCAAAATTTTGCTTGCATATGATATTAATGATATTATCCAGTGATTTCCACATTCTATTGGGTCACCGCTCTTTGGAATGGACACAAATATGGATCTCTCCCAATTAATTGAGCAGGGAACTGTCTTCCAATTTTCTTGGCATAGATGAATGAGTGCCACCAGTGGAGCATCAGTTTGTTGAAAGATTTCAATGGGTATTCCATCCTGGGACTTTGTTATTTGCCAGTGTTTCAGTGCACCTTGGACTTCTTTCTTCAGCTCCATTGGCTCTTGATCATATACTACCTCTTGAAATCGCTGAACAGTGTCTATTTCTTTTTTGTACAGTGATTCTATGTACTCCTTCCAACTGCTTTTGATATTTTCTGTATCATTCAATATTTTGTTCATTATTGTTGTTGTCAGGTGCCATCGAGTCGGAACTGACTCATAGCGACCCCATGCACAGCAGAACAAAACAATATCCAATCCTGGGCCAACCTCACTACCGCTGCCACACTTGACGCCATCAATTATGCCACCTGGCTTATCCATCTCGTTGGGGGTCTTCCTCTTTTCCTCTGACCCTCCATCTTACCCAGCATGACATCCTTCTCCAGTGACTGTTCCCTCCTGACAATATGTCCAAAGTATGAGAGACGAAGCTTAGCC
>NW_006408685.1:5515615-5517560 GCF_000296735.1 Chrysochloris asiatica
TGCTCAGCATACTGGTTGAATAAGTATGGTGAAAGAATACAACCTTGTTGCACACCTTTCTTAATTTTAAACCATTCAGTGTTCCATGTTCTGTTCTAACAACTGCTTCTTAGTCCAGGTACAGATTCCTCATGAGTACAATTAAGTGTTCTGGAATACTCATACTTCACAATGTTGTCCATAGCTTGTCATGATCGACACAATTGCAAGCCTTTGCAGTCAATAAAGCACAAGTAAACATCTTTCTGATATCCTCTGCTTTCAGCCAAAATGCATCGGACATCAGCAATGATATCCCTCAATCTATGGCCTCTTCTGAATCTGGCTTGAACCTCTGGAAGTTCTCTGTCAATGTATGATTGCATTACCTTTAGCAAAGCTTTACTTGCTTGAGATATCAAAGAGATTGTCTGAGGATTTCCACATTCCGTTGGGTCACCTCTCTTTGGAATGGGCACAAATACTGATCTCTTCCAATCAGTCGGCCAGATAATTGTCTTCGAAATTTATTAGCAAAGATGAGTGACTGCCTTCAGTGCTGCCTCACTTTGTTGAAAGATTTCAGTTTTTATTCCATTGATTCCTGGTGCTTTGTTCTTTGCCAATTCCTTCAATGCACCTCGGACTTCCTCCCTAAGTATCACTGGCTCTTGATCATATGGCACCTCTTGAAACGGTTGAACATTAACCATTTCCTTTTGTTACAGTGACTCTGTGTATTCCTTCCATCTTCTCTTGATGCTTTCTTCATCATTCTACAATTTTCCCAGAGAATCTTTCAATAATGAAAGTTGATGCTTGAATTTTTTCTTCAATTCCCCCAGCTTGAAAAATGATGAGCGTGTTCTTCCTTTTTGGTTTTCTGATTCCAGATCTTTGCAAGTTTTGCTGTAATATTTGGCTTTATCTTCTTGAGCTGATCTTTGAAATTTTCTGTTCAACTCTTGGACATCCTCATTTCTTCAATTTGCTTTAGCATCTCTGCCCTGGAGAGCAAGTTTCAGCGTCTCTTCTGACATACATTTTGACTTTTTCCTTCTTCTTGTCTCCTTAATGACTTTTTGCTCTCTTCATGTATGATGTTCTTGATGTCATCCCACAACTTTTCTGGTCTTCAGTCTTTAGTGTTTAATGTATCAAACTGTTCTTCAGATGATCTCTAAATTCAGGTAGGTGGGATATATTCAAGATCATATTTTGGCTCTCGTGGATTTGTTTTCATTTTCTTCAGCTTCACTTTGAATTTGCATATGAGGAATTGATGGTTTGTTCTACAGTCTGTCCCTGGCCTTGTTTTCACTGATGATATGGAGCTTTTACATTGTCTCTTTCCACAGATGTAGTCAATTTGATATCTATGTATTCCATCTGGCGAGGTCCATGTGTGTAGTTGTCTGTTATGCTGTCTAAAGAAGGTATTTGAAATGAACAAATCATTGGTTTTGCAGAATTCTATCATGCGTTCTCCAGCATCATTTCTACCACCAAGACCATATTTTCCAACTACTGATCCTTCCTCTTTGCTCCCAACCTTTGCATTCCAATCACCAGTAATGAGCAACACATCTTGATTGCATGTTTGATTAATTTCATATTGAAGAAGTTGGTAGAATTCTTCTATTTCATCCTTACTGGCTTTAGTGGTTGGTGCATAATTTGAATAATAGTGGTATTAACTGGGCCTCCCTGTAGGCGCATGGATATTATCCTATCACATACAGGGTTGTACCTCATGACTGATCTGGATATGTTCTTTTTGATGATGAATGCAACCCCATTCCTTTTCAATTTGTTATTCCCTGTATAGTAAACCATGTGGTTGTCAGATTCACAATGGCCAATACCAGTCCATTTCAGCTCACTAATGCCTAAGATATCGATGTTGATGTGTTCCATTTCATTTTTGACAACTTCCAATTTTTCCAGATTCACACTTCGTGCATTC
>NW_006408685.1:5519650-5520144 GCF_000296735.1 Chrysochloris asiatica
GAATGAGAGATTTCTGCAAGACAAATGATTTGTTTATTTCAAATACCTTCTTTAGAGAGCATAACAGACGACTAAATACATGGACTTCACCAGATGAAACACATAGAAATCAAATCGACTACATCTGTGAAAAGAGAAGATGAAAAAGCTCCATATCATCAGTGAAAACAAGGCCAGGGGCAGACTGTGGAACAGACCATCAATTACTGATATAAAATTCAAACTGAAGCTGAAGAAAATGAAAACAAGTCCACAAGATCCAAAATATAACCTTGAATTTATCCCACCTGAATTTAGAGACCATCTGAAGAACAGATTTGGGGCACTAAACACTAAAGACCAAAGACCAGAAGAGTTGTGGGATGACATCAAGAACATCATACATGAAGAGAGCAAAACGTCATTAAGAAGACAAAAAAGAAGGAAAAGGTCAAAATGGATGTCAGAGGAGACTCTGAAACTTGCTCTCCAGCGTAGAGAAGCTAAAGCAAATG
>NW_006408685.1:5522344-5524030 GCF_000296735.1 Chrysochloris asiatica
GTGCCACAAAAGGGGGGACCCATTGTGGCCCTACTTAACAATGAGCCCTTCATGTTTAGGGTCCTCCGCATGGCCTCCACCATCTTGAGTTACCCTTTAAAGTGTTTTGTTCAGCTAATTTGCTTCCTCATTTCTTCTATTTCCTTTAGAATCTCCATGCTAGAGAGCAAGTTTCTGAGTCTCTTCTGACATCCATTTTGTTCCTTTCCTTCTTTCTTATTCTTAATATCCTTTGTTTTTCTTAATGTCCTTTTGCTTTCTTCCTATACGATATTGTCGATGTGATCCCACAACTATTGTGATCTTCAGTCATTAGTGTCTAATGTATCAAATCTGTTCTCTTGATGATTTCTAAATTCAGGTGGGATTTGTTCAAATTAAAAATTTGACTTGTGTAGACTTGTTTTAATTTTATTCAACTTCGGCCTTGACTTGCATATGAAGCATTTGAAGATATGTTCCACAGTCTACCCCTGGTCTTGTTTTGACTGATGATAGGGAGGTTTCCCACCATCTCTTCCCATAGATGTTGTTAATTTGTTTTCTATGTGAGGGTCATGTGTATAGTCATCTTTTATGCTGTTTCTTCTGTATTATATATTATACCTGCAACTTTGACCAATTTATTTTGCCTGTTTTGAGTCCCATTTTCTTTGTCTCTATGTACAATGGGAGTACTGCCACTTGTGATAATAACTCTAAAGGGCCTTTGTTAGGCTCAAATATTATATTAATGATTCATATAACTGGTAATCCAATGGGAAAGTAATTCTTAATATTGTGCTGTCTCTCCCTTCATACATCAAGGGTATAAGAAAGACCAGGGCTTAACTAAGATTAATTTGGGACATCTAGATGTACCCATCCATGTAGTGCTAATGTGGTGCTGTACTGTACTGCTAAATGCAAGGTAGGTAGTTCAACACCTCCAGATGCTTCCTAAAATCCTATACAATATTGCTATGAGTCAGAATAGACTCATTGGCACTTAGAAACAATAACAGGTATACTGAGTAGTCTCTAGCTTGATAAAATTGATAACGACTCTTCCTATGCTCTATCTAGTCTTCCTTATTCACTATTTGCTAATTTGTTTAATGACACAACCATTCATCCACTTACCCAAGTCAGAAAGCTGGGAGTTATCCTAAACCTTTCCTTTTTCATTTCAACGTATATCCTATTATCTAGTAATTCTAGTCATTAAAATCTATCAAATGTGTCCCCTATTCCAGATTAACTAGAAAAACAAACAAACAACAACAAAAATCCCTGGCAATCAACTTAAAAAAATTTGCCAGTGATAACCCTATGTGTATAATGAACTCAAACATATCAATGATTATGAAGATGGCACAGGATAGGCAATGTTTTTTTCTATAAGGTTGCCATGAAATCAGAGCCACTAATAAACACATAAAATGGTTTGGCAGTTCAGGTTGGCTCAATGGCCTTTTGTAGTAATTAAAGTGTTTCTGTCCATTATTTGTCACAAAGAGGTGTTTAATTTTTTAATTTTTTTTTTGGAGTTGTCTCAACAGAAATTTATATTTTTGATTAAAAAAAATCCCAGTAGTTAGTTAAACAACAAAAACATTTTTTGCAAGACCAGCTTACATGCATCAATATTCCCACAAAGTTAAAATTTTAAGGTCATTTACTTTTCTTTTTAAATTGTTTTTTAAA
>NW_006408685.1:5524130-5525372 GCF_000296735.1 Chrysochloris asiatica
TTATATTAAATTAATAGAATATTATATGCTATATTGAAATTAGTCATTTAAAAATGTTTTTTTGTGAATTATGTGATAGTTTACATATCATTTCATTCCCATGGTTACAATCCCCTCCATGCATCATTAACCTGCATCATGCCTGTCCCCTGGTCTTCAGCACCCAGCCCCTCTCCCTCTTTGGGTCTAGAGTCCCTAGCTGCAACATCTCTCAATGTTATCTCTGGCATAACTGTTTCTCTGGGTAGGATCCCGCACTCCACTCTTCTCCCTTGATGGTCCCAGGGACCTCCGATCCTGGACTGCAAAGTCAATCACTCCCCTCCTTTTGTTACAAAATGTCCACCTTAACATTTCCAACCCTCACAGTTAGCCCTGATAGCAATTATTCACTATTGGCCACATGAGTGCTATGCCCATCTCCTTTCATCAGCCACACCCAGACAAATTGGATACTACTCAGTGAAGATTCTACCCTCCTCCATGACCTCTGGATCTAGGCTCCCTCTTGAAAGCTTGTAAGCCAGTCACTTCTTGCCTTTGTAGCCCCACCCATTTTGGGGACCCAATGTCCAGGTTGCCCATCTCTGTCTACCCTGTGTATCAAGGGGGTGGGAATGATGCTGGCTGTAAAGATTTGTTCCCTTTTGAGCTACTACATCCATAGTTGAAGGTCAAGTTCATCAAATTGTATCAGATCACTCTTTTTTCCCCTCTTCTTTCTTCTTATAGTTGAGTTCTGATCATCCAACCACTGAAGCCAGGTCAAGTGGGTATTATCTACAAGTGTGGGTGTTCTTATGCATATGCCCTCTCTTCTTCTTTTTTTTTTCTATAATTTTTTTTCAATTTTTAAACTGTTTATTGTGAATTGAGTGAAGAATTACAGAGCAGATCATCAGTTTTACATTCAAGAAGTCATACACTTTGTTTCATTACAATCATTGCAATCCTTTCCATGTACCATTAGGTAGCAGTATTCACCTCTATTCCCTTTTTTTTTTAATTTAATTTAATGTTTTTATTGTGGATTGAGTGAAACTTTACAGGGCACATCATCAGTTTCACATTCAAGAATTCATATAACTTGTTTCATTACATTGATTATAATCCCCTCCATATATCATCAGTTAACAGTATTTCTCTCTATCCACTGTAGCTTTTTAAAAAACACACAAACAAAAAAACCCACTCAGGCATATATAATAATTTACATCTCCAAAGGGCACATTCTGCAAGCCT
>NW_006408685.1:5526027-5528556 GCF_000296735.1 Chrysochloris asiatica
TGTTGAGTCTTTTTTTTTTTTTTTTTAAATAAGTTTTTATTGTGAAGTTTATATGGGAGAACATCAGCTTTACCCTCATCCTATCGTATTGTGTTTCATTGCAATGATTACAATCCCCTCCATTCATCATCATATAACCCCAAAGGGTACACCACATAGGACTCCTCCCCAACCCCGGCCGCCAACACACTGCCCTTCTACCTCCCTGAGTGCAGTGTTCCCAGCCACTCCATCTGTCCATGTCATCTTCTCTGTCTCCATCCCTGGAGTCACTGTCTCTCTGGGTAGGGTCCCACTCTCCATTCTTCTCACTTGATGGTCCCAGGGACCTCTGCTCCTGGACTGCAAAATCAGTCTCTCCCTTCCTTTTGTTACAAAACATTTACCTTTACATTTCCAACCCTTACAGTAAGTACTGATAGCAAGTCTTCACTATTGTACCATATGAGTTTTATCCCCATCTTCTTTTATTAGCCCATCCCAACAGGTTGGAAATCATTCAGTGGAGATTCTACCTTCCTCCACCCCATCTGAAACTAGGCTCCCTCTTGAAAGCTTGTAAGCCAGTCACTTCTTGCCTTTATAGATCCCCCCCCCATTATGGGTAGCCAATGTCTATGTTGCCCATCCCTGTCAACCCCGTGTACCGAGTGGGAGTGATCCTCGCTGTAAATATGTGTTCCATTTTCTGAGCTACTACACCCATAAGTATAGGTAAAGTTCATCAAATTGTAGCAGGCTACTCTTCCCCTCCCCCTTCTTTCTTCTTCTAGTCGAGTTCTGATCATCCAGCCATCAAACCCAGGTCACGTGGGTACTATCTGCAAGTAGGGGTGTTCTTGTGCATCTCCCCTCACTTTACATCTGCTGGACACTTCACTCTCCACTCTATTCCTCTGTGGCCATGTCGTTGCCTCTGGGCCCAGGAGTCCCCAGGTATTGCCATACTGCTGGCCATCCAGGTCTCCCCTAAGGTTCACAAGGGTCTATTGAATATAGTAGGGCTTAGCTCATAACTTCATTGCTGTTTTACCCCCTCTTCCCTTATCGGTGACCAACGTGGTCACCAGCCAGACCACATGCCTGCTCATGTATTCCCCCTGAGTCTCAGTCTTAGAAGGGGTTTTGCTCTGAAGGGTTCCGACCTTGATGGTTCCCGGGAAAACAGCTTACTTGTTCTTGTAGTAATCAATCAGACTGCCATTATTGTTTTGAATTTTCCCTGCTGGTCTTTCTTTCATGAAATATCTTCTGTTCTTCTAGCCACTCCATGCTGGTCTACTTGTCCTTTCCAGTGGAAATTTCCTACCTCAGTCAGTTCTGGATTCCACCTATGGTCTTGTGCAATGTAAAGGCTCCACAGGAAGCCTCTTTCACTGGGCAACTTCTAGGCCCCTTTAAGGTATTCCAATCAGTTATAGGCTGAAGACAGACTTACAAGCTTTCTATAGTGTTGATTCTGGCTATTCCTTTCTCCCCACTTCAAGCGTCTATTTTCCAATGGTAGGCAAGGGAAACTAAGGTTCATAAGACAGCCAAGCATCTTAACACTATTCCCCTTTTACCCCTTCTAACCATGCGTCAATCCCTGTATCTTGGAGCCCTGTTGTTCCGAGGTTGTGCATACATCATCATTTACCTCTGCCCCACTTAGCCCATGAGAAACTGCCTAACTATTCTCCCATCAGCCTTGTTCTTCCATTCCCCTCTCCCTTCTTGTGTATTGCACTCCTCAGCCCCAGCCAAACAAAAGCTATCTTGTGTCTATTCCTTACCCTGTGCTCTATGTTTTGCTCCCTACCTCCCCTCCTCTCATCCCATAAATCCTGGTGATCAGCAAATATATATACATAATTTTCCCTCCTTTTAGTGTAGATTCTTTTTCTTACTCTTTTGCAATAATGGAACTATGCAGTATTTTTCCTTTTGTGACTGATTAATTTCACTTAACATAATGGCCTCGAGGTCCATCCATATTATGCGGTGGCTTGCAGCTTCCTTGTTGTTCTTCAAAGTAGCATAGTATTCTATTGTGTGTATGTACCAAAGTTTGTTTATACATTCTTCAGTTGATGGGCACTTTGGCTGTCTCCATCTTTTTGCTATTATAAATAGTGCTTGTTATAGACATTGGTGTGCATATATCCATTCGTGTTATGGCCCGTATTTCTTGTGGATAAATACCAAGTAGAGAAATTGCTGGATCACAAGGTATTTCTATTTCCAACCTTCTGAGGAAGTGCCATATTGCTTTATAAAGAGACAGGATCAATTTGCAATCCCATCAGCAATGCAGGGGCATCCCAGTCTCTCCACATCCTTGCCAGCACTTATTGACCTCTACTTTTTTGATCTTTGCTGTTATTGCTGGTGTGAGATGATATCTCTTTGTTGTTTTGATTTGCATCTCTCTAATGGCTAGTGATTGTGAACCTTTCTTTGTATGTTTATTGGCTGCCTGGATTTCTTCCTTGGTGAAGTGTCTGTTAATGTTGTGTGCCCATTTTTTAATTGGGTTGTCTTTTTCTT
>NW_006408685.1:5529678-5531857 GCF_000296735.1 Chrysochloris asiatica
CAAGGGAGAAGAGCAGAGAGCGGGACCCTACCCAGAGAAGCAGTGATGCCTGAAATGGAGCCAGAGATGATGATGTGGAGCTATGGAGCAGCTGGAGACTCTAGACCCAGAGAGGGAGAGCAACTGTGTGATGAAGACCTGGGGGTCACGGGGGAAGGATTGCATGGAGGGGATTGTAACCATGGCAATGAGATGATATACAATAGAATGAATGTAAAACCAATGTTCTCCCATGTAAACTGTCACATAATTCACAATAAATCATTTAAGAAAAAAAAAAAAAAGGTGGTTCGGGGGATTCTACACATTTTTTCCTCCTATTCCTTGCTGTGCCTTCTTTGCCCAGTCTGGATGCCTTCAGGTGAGTGGGTGCTCAAACCTCCCCCCCGCCCAAAAAAAAAAAAGTCCAGTGCTGACCTCACAGTTTTCCCTCAGTACAGAAAGAAAGAGCTTGGCAGCTACTTATGACATCAGCCTTGGGGTTGCATCCCCAAAATTAACTTGTGCAGGACCCTTTACTATCTAGCAAGAAAAAAGCAGGCCCATCAGGCCTGACAGACAAACCATGGAACAATCTGTAAAACCCCAAGATAAAAGGATGCAGCTATCTCAAGAATTACGCTGTGTACACGCAGATACCTAACTGACCTTCAGAGACAAAAATAGCGGACAATCTTTCTCCCATTAACTTCTCAATATCTATCTGCGCACCTCCACGGTGGTGACTTGGTGGTGACTCGAGGAGGAGCCTTAGCCACCAGACACACCCACCCACTGCTGGAGGCTTCTATGGTGCACAACACTGCCTGTGTAGCAAGGTGACTGGACAGTCGGCCACAATTTTATTTTTGTTTCAAAGTGGTGGTTTTTATCTCTGCTTATATATTGCTTCTGCTTTTGGTTTTTTTTATCACACATTTTTCCTGGAGGTGGGAGGTTTTTCTCCCTACGTTACCCAAGAAGAAACTGTGCCCATTTTTTAATTGGGTTATTTGTCTTTTTCTTGTAGAGATGTTTCCTACATATTTTAGAAATGAGTCCCTTGTTTGATGTGTCCTTGCAAAAGATGTTTTTCCCATTCTGTGGGTTTCCATTTTATACTTTTGGTGAAGTCTTTTCATGCATATAAGTTTTTAATTTTTCGTATGTCCCAATCTTGTATTTTGTCTTCTTTTGTTTGTGTAGTTTTCAAAAATTTTGGTAGTCTATGTATGCCCTGAATTAGAGCCCTCACATTTGTCCCTACTTATTTATGGATGGCCTTCATAATTCTGGGATTCACATTTAGGTCTTTAATCCATGCTGAGTTGGTTTTTGTATAAGGCATGAGGAAAAGGTCTTGTTTCAATCTTTTGCATATCGCTTTCCAGTTCTGCCAGCACCATCTGTTGAAGAGACTATTACCTCCAAATGCAATATATTTAGAAACTTTGTCGAAAATCAGTTGGCTGTGTGTGGATGGGTTAATTTCTGGATTCTAAATTCTGTTTCATTGATTAATGTGTGTTTTATTGTACCAGTACCAAAGTGTTTTGACCACTGTAGCCATGTAATAAATTTTGAAATCAGGGAGAGAGAGGTTTCCAACCTTATTTTTTTTTTTCTTAACCAGTGTTTTGCTTATCCTGGGTCTCTTTCTTTTCCATATAAAGTTTGTAATTGTTTTTTCCATCTCTTTGAAGAATGTCAATGGAATCTGGATTGGGATTGCATTATATGTGTAAACTGCTTTGGGCAGTATTGACATTTTCACAATGTTAAGTCTTCCTATCCAGGAGCATGGTACATTCTTCCATTTTTGTAGGTCTCATTGGTTTCTTGTAGTAGTGTTTTGTAATGTTCTTTGTATAGGTCCTTTGTCTCTAGTTACATTAATTTCCAGATATTTCATCCTTTGGATGGCCACTGTAAATGGTATTGCTTTCCTAATAGCCTTTTCAGCACTATCGTTTTTGTTATAGAGGAATCCAACTAATTTTTGTCTGTTGATTTTATAGCCTGCCACTTTGCTAAATCTTCCAATGAGGTATAGTAGCTTTTTTTACTGAGTGTTGGGGGTTTTCTATGTATAGGATCATATCGTCTGCAAATAGAGAGATTTTACTTCCTCTTTGCCAATTTTGATGCCTTTAATTTTCCTGTCTTGTCATATAGCTCTTGCTAAGACTTCCAGCACAAT
>NW_006408685.1:5532537-5544774 GCF_000296735.1 Chrysochloris asiatica
AGGGTTATGCTTGCTTCATAAAGTGTATTAGGAAGTTTTCCATCCTCCTCTATCTTCTGGAATAATTTGAGTAGAATTGGTGACAGCTCTTCCCTGAATGTTTGGTAGAACTCACCAGTGAAGCGATCTGGGCCTGGACTTCTTTTGGTTATGAGTTTGTTTGTTGTTTTTTTTTTTTTTTTTTTGATGACCTGATCAATTTCTTCTTTTGTTACAGGTCTGTTCAAGTTTTCTATTTCACTCTGGGTGAGTTTAGGTTGGTCATGTTTTTCTAAAAATGAATCCATCTCTTCTATGTTTTCAAATTTGTAGGAGTACAAATATTCATAGTATTCTGTTATTATCCTTTTGATTTCCTTTGGTTCCATTGTGACATCACCCATGTAGTTTCTAATGGGTGTTATTTGTGTCTTCTTCCTCTTTACTTTTGTTAGGTTTGCCAATGGTCTGTCAATTTTGTTTATCCTTTCAAAGAACCTGTTTCTTGTCCTGTTAACTCTTTCTATAGTTTTTCTGTTTTCTATCTCATTTATTTTTTGTCTAATCTTTATTATTTCTTCTCTTTTGGTGGCTGTAAGTTCCCTCTGTTGGTCTGTTTCTAATTGTTGTAGCTGCTGTGTTAATGTGTTAATTTTGGTTCTTTTTTCTTTTTTGGATGTGTGCATTTATTGCAATAAATTTTCCTCTCAGCACCACTTTCACCATGTCCCAAAGATTTTGATATGTTCTCGTTTGTTTCTAGGAACTGTGTGAATTCACATCTTATTTCTTCTACTACTCTGTCACATTTCAACAGGGTGTTAATTAATTTCCATGTATTTGACTTTATTTCCTTGGTCATCCTATTGTTGATTTCTAATTTGATAGCATTGTGGTCTGAGAAGATGCTTTGTAGTATTTTATATTTGTAAATTTATGGAGGTTTGTTTTGTGGCCTAACGTATGGTCTATTCTGGAGATTGTTCTAGGTGCATTGGAAAAGAATGTGTATTGTGCTGTTGTTGGGTTGAATGCTCTGTACACATTTATAAGGTTCAGTTGGCTGATTGTGTTGTTTAGTTCCTCTGTGTCTTTGTCAAGTTTCTTTCGGGTTGTTCTAATCATTTTTGAAAGTGGTGTATAAAACCCACTCACGATTATTGTAGATTCATCTGTTTCTTTCTTCAAATCTATTAGAGTTAGCCTTATATATTTTGAAGCTCTTTCATGGGGCGCATAGATATTTATTATGGTTATTTCATCTTGTTCAATTGTCCCTTTATTAATGAGATAATGTCCATCTTTATCTATTGTGCTGGTTTTTGCTTTAAAGTTTATTTTATCAGAGATTTGTACTGCCACTCTTGTTAGTTTTTTATTATAATTAGCTTGGTATATTTTTTTCCATCCTTTGACTTTTAATCTGTTTTTGTCTCTGTGTGTGAAATGTGTCTCTTGCAGACAGCATATTGAAGGATCTTGTTTTCTTACCCATTTTGCTACCCTCTGTCTCTTAACTGGTATATTAAATCCATTTACAGTTAGTGTAGTTATCGATATGTATGGATTATTTGCCACCATTATGGTTTTTTTGTGTGCTGTTGCTGCTTTCTTTGTGCCTTCCTTTGTTGAGTTCATGCTTTTTGTGTTCTTTCTTTTGAGTTTCCTTATAGTGGAGCTCTGATAGCGCAGTGGTTACAAACCGGGCTGCGAACCGGAAGGTCAGTTGTTCAAAACTACCAGCTGTTCCTCGGGAGAAAGATGAGGCTTTCTGCTCCCGTAAAGATTTACAGCCTCGGAAACCCTGTACAGGGTCACTATGAGTCGAAATCGACTCCACAGCACATAACAACAACAACAACAATAGTTTTAATATTTCCTTGTTGTTCGATTTTCATTCTCATGGTATGTTGTGAAGTTAATTTTTTTTTTAGGTTATCTTATATTCCATTAACTTTTCCTTCCATTTAGTGCAGTCTGTTTTATCTTGTAATCTACCCGAACTTCTCATCATCTGGATCTCTGTTCCTGCATGTTTACCTTTTACATTGTAATTGTTTTAATCATAGACTGACATCCCAGATTTTCTGAGTTTGTTTTTATTGTTTTGTTCTGTTCTCCACTATGACATCTGTCGATTTGGTTCTGGGAGGTTCTGCCATGTATGTCAATCTCTGGATGTTGTCTGTTCTTGTTGGTTCTCAGTCCACAGAACTCCCTTTAAGATGTTTTTTAGCTCAGGATTGTCTTTGAAAAATCCCCTTAGCTCCTGTTTGTCCTGGAATGTTTTGATTACACTGTTGTATTTGATTGATAGCTTTGCTGGATAAAGGATTCTTGGTTGGAAGTTTTTTTTCTTTTAGGGTTTTAGATATGTCTCCCCATTGCCTTCTTGCCTGCATGGTTTCTGCTGATAGATCTGAGCTTAATCTGACTTGCTTTCTTTGTAGGTAACACTTCTGTTTTTCTTAGCTGCTTTCAGGATTGTCTCCCCATCTTTGATTTTGGAGAGCTTGATTATGATATATGTCTCGGTGATTTTATTTTGCAGTCTATCCTTCCTGGGGTTTGTTGAGCTTCTTGAATGCTTATTTTTTCACTTTTCAGAATGTTAGAGAAATTTTCTTCCAAAGCTCCTCAACTATCTCTTCTGTGGACTTGTGTGATACTTCCTGTTTCAGAATGCTGATGATTCTCAAGTTATTCCTTTTCATGTTGTCCAACATGAATCTTAGATCTTCTTTGGATTTTTTATACTTTTTTTTGTGCTTGCATTTCTATCTTAGTGGTATTGAGAGATTTGTCCCCCAGTTCACTAGTTCTGCCTTCCATTTCTTCAGTTCTACTTCTTTGCCTTTTCAGTGCATTCATTGTCTATTTCTGATATTCTGTTATTAATCATTTGAATCTCTTTCTGTAGGTTTTTAATGTTTCCAATGCTGTATCTATCATATTTGATTTTTCCTGCAGCACTTTCCTGTTTTCTACCTTATTTTTCTCAACTCCATTATAAAGTACTTTGAAATATTTTATGATCATTTTTCTAAATTACTCCTCAGGCATTTCCAAGGCCTTCCCACCTTCCAGAATTGAGTCCAGGTTTACCTCTAGGTCATTTGTCTCACACATTTTATCTTGATTCTGGAAGTGTGCTGATATTGTCATCTGTTTTTGCATTTTGGACATGCTTGGTATTTAGATGTGGCCTTAGTATTTCCTGGCCATGTGTGTTTTGGTATTTTTTTATGCTTTCTGATTGCCTCTAGGTAGATGTAATCAGGAGGTGGGCTTCCCTTTTCTTATTACTTAACTCAGAGTAACTTTCACAGGTGTTATCTGCTTTCCTGGTGTGTGGCATTTGGTATTGGTTGTTGCCTGGATTGTGGGGTTTTATTGGTTGTGAGTGTATCTTTACTACTATATTGCAACAATTGCTGTCTCTTCTTGGGTAGTATAGGGAGAGGAAGAGCTCCCTGTAGGCAAAAAGGTGAATAGAAACAAAACACAACAGAACTGAAAACAAAAACAAAAACAAAAAAAACCCACCGTACAACCCCCTCCCACCCCCCCCCCCCAAAAAAAACCAGATTGGATACTGTAGTCTATAATCGTGGAAAAAGGAGAGGGAGAGAGTAAAGAAAAAAAACAAAAAACAATTGTAGCCAAAAATGAGTATAACTTTAATGTCCTCTTTCAGCTTTTTGCCTTCAAGGTCGTCAGAAATTTCAAGATGTCACTGTTCATTGTTATGCTGTACCTCAGGATTTAGGTTTTGGCCTGTTTTGTTTTTAAACTCTCTGCCTCTCCACACCCCTGTTCTGGCCTCTTTCCTGTTAATACACAATTCAGGCCTGGCTGTGGCTGTTTTGAGCTGCCTGCTTGTAGTATAGTGGTTATGAATTAGGTTGCTAACCCCAAGGCCAGCAACGTAAAACCACCAGCTGTTCTGTGGGAGAAAGACTAGGCCCTCTGCTCCTGTTCCACTATGATTCAAACAGGCTCCATGTCCCCCAACAAGCAAGAAGACAAGTTTCTCTAAATACTGAGAGGATCTATGCACATGCGTGGTGTAACACTCTTCCCATGGTGGGGGTGGGGAGTGTCCTCTTGCTTAGGCACCTCCTCTAGTCACCAGAATGGAGGTGCACAGACTGCTAGAGGCTAATGAACAGACACCAAAAAAAAAAAAAAAAAAAATCAGAACAAAGCAAAACCAGAGACTATTGTCACCTTTGCTCTGAGGTTTCCGTAGTCATTAATTCCTGGTGGGTCTGTTTACTCCCCAACTTGGTCTTGCTGTTTGGTCTCACCCAAGTTGTCGGCTCTGAGGTGCTGAGCCTGGCAGATTCTAAAGTACAAGATTTCTTACTTCTATTACAAGTTTCAGTAGCTATAAGCCTTCAAACTTTACAAATATTCCTACATATGTGGTTCTGAGTTTTGGAGCTCTCCCCTGAACTCGCTTCATCTGGTATTCTGTGGTATTGCTGACAGCAATCTTCACTGCACCTCTACCCTATTGCCAGTAAGCCCCGCCTCTCTCGAGGTATTTACTTTTAAAGAATATTTGGCAGCCCAGACACTGTTTCCAAGTGTAAAGGAAGGAAGGAGTTTTCAACATTTCACCTCATCTTTAAGTTTCTCTATATATAGTTAATTCATCTCTAAAACTTCTTAATAAAAACCTATGTTGTCATCTCTCCTAGGATAGCATTGAAGGAGATAAATAGCAAATTAAATAAATTCTGCTTGATACTGACGAGCCATAGCTTTTTAAATTCTAAGTACCATACTCACAAAATAATCACAAGATAAGCAAAATAACAATGAAATAGTGCTTTATTGTGGGTGGCATTAAACTTAGAGTACCATAGAGATTTGAAACATCTTTTTAAAGATTTGTTAAAAGGTAAGATTATCTTCCTGAAATATATAAAAGGGAAAAAATCTGGTTGAAAATATGACTGCACTTTTGAGGAATTAGCAACACAAACTTATTTTTATATAATTGTTAGAAAGAACTTCAGTGTACCCCCTTTTATAATTTCAGACCATGCCAGGAAAAGTTTGATGAATGGGTTAATTATCTCATAGTATTTTGAAGCAACATTGGGTGACTTAATAGAATTTAAGCATGGTTACTTAATGGGGAGGATGGTATATGAATGAACATATAATGAGCATTTCCCAGATATTTGTGCAAGTTTTAGAAGTTATATACTCATATTTTCAACACCATCTTGGTTGTACCTTTGTCTTTTCTGTCTCACGGATGCCTTACATTAATTATTTTCTGCTAGTTGTCTTGAGGTTGAGCTGCAACAATAGGATAAAAATAAACAAAAAATAAGGAGTTGAAAAGTGATATTATGAAAGGATAAAAAGTTGTCCTTAGAATAATTTAGAGTTATTGATTAAAAAAATTCATATCATGATCTTAGAAAGTTTCAAACTCATGCCCAAGAAACTATTATGATAATATTCTAACTACAGGGATAATATTGCTTCTGTATTTTAAGATGGAAACACAGTAATGATTATTTTGCAATACATTGTCTACTAACATTAAGGTAACACAATGTTGATACCTGTAGTTATGTTATTTACAACATATAAATAAAATCTAAATATTTAACCATAGGCTCTGTATCTTTTCTACTTAGTATCTGTGCAAACATTATGTCTTAGTTTCTTCATCTGTAAAATAGACATAATTATGGTACAGTAGCTGAAGAGGGTTGTTGTTAGGATTAAATGAGCTAATAAGTTAACAAGAGCACATGTCAGACAATAATTGTTCACTAAATATTAGTTATTATATGATTGCATGGAAATTTATTCTGCATTTTATGTATTTTTATGTCTTTTCTAATTTCAGAATTGCCATCACATCAATCTTTTATTTTACAAATTATATTTAAAAATAGTATGAAGCAGTGAAAATAAGCATATTAAGAACTGAACTTTCCGATCACACCCTTTTGCGTAAAACTCTAAAAATTAGCAACCTGAGTAACTTTCCCCCTGATTCAAACCATTTTTCAATTATCTATAAATAGCCTTTTTAAAGCCTAGAGCAGAACTTCCCTTGCCTCATTATCTATCACTATGATGACAACAGAATCAAATGTGCTGCTTTGTCTGTGACCAGTGTACATAGGAAGCATAGTATCTATTGGATGAAATATAATATCTCTGGTGCTTATCAATTGTCTCCACTTATAAGCCACTTTTTTTTTTTTTTTTCAAAATGACCCACTGAGTATATTTGTTTTAAATAGTCTTAATATTGGTAGTTGGTTTGTATTTCGTAGGTTGGTACAGTGTAGGCATACTTTAGACTCATGGATATGTTTGGGCCTTCAGGCCTAGTTGGCATCATCCTGGGAACTCTTTCTTTGTCTCCCCCCCCCCCCCCACCAAGACTTTCAGCTTCTCGGTTGCTGAATGAAGACTCTGAACATAGTATAAGCAAAGAGCATCCTGAGATTTCTCACTTTCTTTGGGTCCTCAATTTCAAATATGGCTTTTACCATAATCCTTTCTTCTTGGATAAAGTGGAGATATGGACCACAGTCCCTTGAAAGCCATGCCTCCCAACATCAGACCAATCTCAAGGACACAAAAATGATGTTTTCAAAAAGCAACAGGGCCTGCTGGTGAATCCTAGTTCTATCTCTGTGAGAACCCCTGATGAAGCAGGGCACAGGTTCTCCAGCCTTAGGTTGGCTCAGCCATGTGGAGCAGACTCCATAGTGCAGTGAGCCCAGCACATCTTGGGTCTTGTATGCCAGCACAGCGACTGTGAAGTGGATCTCTCCTGGGTGGGCACTGGGTGCTGAGCTGACCAAGTAGTACCGTGGTTGGAGCAGAGGCAGCTGGGTGAGGAGCAGGGGCACAGGCAATGCCACTGACAGAAACTGATCCAGCACTTCCAGTAGTGTGGGGCAGCAGAACCACTTCCACTCCTCATAGAGTCGGGGGTCCTGGCTGAGGGTCTCCAGCTCCTGCTGTTCGCTGGACTCTCCAGCTAGGGTGCTGAGCAGTCGAAGGAGTCGAGAGCTGGGTGGGGATGTGATGTGCAGGAAAAAGGTCAAAGCTTGGCACAATGTACCTGGGCGCAGTCTGGGATCCCGCACCCAGCCGGGTGGTGGGCCATTGCGACAAGTCACTTTTTTGATCAGGAAGTACCAAGATGGCAAGTGTGAACAAGTACAAATTGTTCACAGCTTATAAAAGGGCTGTGTTTAAGAAATTATTTTATAATTAAGTTGTTTATAATAAAAGTGATTCTTATTAAAATCATTACAAAAACTCACAGGTGATGACAACATTGAGTGTGCATGTGAAATTACCCTGTCGAATAGATGAGTGACAGTGGATTATGTGGCAAGTCATTTGCAAGTCAGTCATGGCTCTACCTATGATATAATTCACAACAGACTTGGGTTTCAACAAGTTTGTTTGAAATGGATACTCAAATAATTCATGGAAGAACATAAACAGAAGTGTTAGGGCACCTGCAAACAAAATTTGTACTGATACTCAAAAGAAGGGAAAATTTTCTTTAAAAATAAATTGTAACTGGTGATGAAGCATTCATCATAACGAGCTTGAGAATAAGTGGTAGAGTATAGAATGAAAACATCTTAAATTGCCAAGCAAGATACAGTTCAAAAGTCAACCATTAGTTGGAAAATTGATGCTTACAGTTTTCTGGAATTCTCAAGGGCCACCATTAGAACACTATCAGGAAAAAGGCTCAACAATCACTGAAGAGCTGAATCCTAAATTTAGGATTAAACACAGAGGACTGCTATCCAAGGGCATTGTGATCTTGCATGACAATGCAAGTCTGCACACCTCTGCCCACATTGTTGACACGCTGCAAAACTTTGCTTTGAGGTATTAAAGCATCCTTCCTACAGCCCTGATCTTGTCCCATCAGACTTTCACCTGTTTGGTCTCCTGAAAGCAGCTTTTGGGGTATGAAGATTCACCTCTGATGAAGAAATGAAGACTGCAGTGCATTTGTGGCCTGCAGTTCAAAGTAAAACATTTTAAAATAAGGAAATATGGAAGCTTGTTGAAAGATGGGCAAAGTGTATTGAAAAGCAAGAAGATTATGTCAAAAATGATGTATTTGTCTTTTCTAAAAGTGGATTAAAATAAATTCTACAGTCAGAGTAGAGGTATTTTTTGACTCACCCTCATAGATTCTGCTGCAAAAGAGGTTTAGCTTATCCAGTGGGGATTCATTCTCCCTTCCCCTGCACGCTCTGAAACTAATCTCCCTCTTGAAAAATTATAAGCCAATCATTTTGTGCCTTTACTGCTTTCCCCCTCCCAATTTTAGGTAGCCAGTGTCTAAGTTGCCTGTCCCTATCAAACCTGTGTACAGACAGAACAGGTTTGATTCTTGATGTGAAGATTCCTTCCCTGTCAGTTGGTATTTTGAGCTATAACATTCATAATTATAGGTCAAGTTCATCAAATTGTAGCAATTTACACTTTCTTCTTTTATTAAATATTTTTATCTTCCCCTAGTCGAGTTCTGATCATTAAGCCATTGAAGCTAGGTCAAATGGGTACGATCTGCACATTTGTGTGTTGTTGTGTGTCTCCCCTTACTTCATATCAGCTGGACACTTCACTCTCATCTTTAGACTTCTGTGGCTATGTCCTTGTCCAAGGGCTCAGGAGGTCCCAGGTCTCATCGTACTTCAGATCAACCAGCCCTTTCTCTTCTCTCTCCCATTTCCAGGTCGATGGGAGTCAATGGAACTTGGTCGAACTCAGCCCATATCTTCATTGTTGTCTTTCCCCCACTTCTACTCACAAGTAGACCAACGTGGTCACCAGCAAGCTTACATGCTTGCTCGTGTGTTCCCTTTGAGTCTCAGTCTTGGAGGGGGATTTATCCTGAAGGGACTTGATTGCTTGCCTTGATGGCTCCCCGGCAACAAACTTGTTTGTTCTTGTAGTGGCCAATCAGAATACCATTTTTTGTTAATTTAAATTACTATTATTTTTATTTTCTCTTTTTAGGATTTTTTTTTAAAGATTTTATTGTGAATTGTGTGGCAGTTTACATGGGAGAGCATTGGTTTTACACTTGTCCTTTTGTATTTCGTTTCATTCCAATGGTTACAACTCCTCTGTGCATCACCATTCAACAGTATTTGTTTCTATTCCCTCTGTTATTTTTATTATTATTTTTTGGATGTACACAAACACACTCATGAATATATAGTTATTTACACAACTAAAGGGAACATTCTGCAAGCCTTCATCCTGGCCACCAGCACACCTTCTTTCTCTTTCCATGACTCTAGAGTCCTTAGCTGTTCTCTCTCTCCATGTCATGATCTCTGCCTCCATCTCTGGTGTCGCTGCTTCTCTGGATAGGGTCCCACATAACGCTCATGATCTTCTACCTTGATGGTCCCAGGGCCCTCTGTTTCTGGACTGTAAGATGAACTACTCCATCTTTTTTGCTACAAAATTTCTACCTTTACAGTTGTGACCACCGCAATTAGTCATGATAACAATTACTCACTATTGAAACAAGAATCTTATCACCATCTCCATTCACCAGACTCATCTAGACAAGATGAAAACTATTCAGTGGGGATTCTACCTTCCCCCGCAGACTCTGAAACTAAACTCCCTTTTGAAAACTTGTAAGCTAGTCCCTTCATGCCTTTATAACACCCCCACCCCATTTTAGGTGGCCAATGTCTAAATTTTAGGTAGCCAGTGTCTGTGTTGCCCGTCCCTATTAACTTAGTGTACAGAGAGGATAGAATGAAGACTCCTTCCCTCTTAGTTGGTATTTTGAACTACTATATCCATAAGCATAGGTCAAGTTCATCAAAGTGAAGCAATTTGCACTTGTTTCCTTTATCAATTTTTCTTTTTGTCTTCTGCTAGTCGAGTTGTGATCATCAAACAATTGAAGCTAGGTCAATAGATACCATCTGCAAACTTGGGTGTTCTTGTGCATCTCCCCTCACTTCATATTAGATGGAAACTTCAATCTCAGCTTTAGACCTTTGTGGCTATGTCCTTGTCCATGGGCTCAGGAGTCCCCAGGTCTCATCATACTTCGGACCAACCAGCCCTTCCTTTCCTCTCTCTCATTTCCAGGTCATCTGGGGTCCATAGAATGTGGTTGAAGTCATTGCTGCCTTTCCCACACTTCCATTCACACTTGATTACTTGCCTTGATGGCCCCCCAGCAAACAACTTGCTTGTTCTTGTAGTTGCCAATCATACTGTTGCTTTTGTTTTGGCTTTTCCCTACTGCTCTACCTTTCAAGAAGTCTCTTCTGTTCCTGTAACTCCTCCAGGATTGTCTGCTTGTCTTTTCCAGGGGGAATGTCCCACTTCAGAAGGTTCTGTATGGGGTTCAGGATTCCATCTAAGGTCCTATACACTACAAAGGCTCCACAAAAGTCTATTTCACTGGGCAAGTTCTAGAACCACTTTTAGGTATTCCAATGAGTTATAGGCTTATAGGCTTTCTCTGATCATGTTCACTGATATTCTTGTCTATCCCACTCAAGTGTCTATTTTGCAGTAGTAGGTAAGGGAAACCAATATTCATAAGACAATCATGCATCTTTATATTATTTCACCTCTTTTAGCCATTCAGACTATGCCTTGATCCCTATATCACAAAGCCCTGTTCTTCCAAGGGTGAGCATATATCACTATTTACCTCTGTCCCATTTAGCCCATGGAAACCTGCCTAAGTGTTCCCTATCTATTTTTTTCTTCCATTCCCCTCCCACTTCTTCTGTATTGCCCTCCCAAACATCCAAACTATGATATGTCTATGCCCTTCCCTGTGCTTTACCATCCCCTCCATCCCATCCTTGGTAACCAACAAAGATTTCCCCCCCTTTAACATGGGTATTTTTTCTTAAGCTTTTACCATAATGGTCTTATGCAATATTTTTCCTTTTGTAACTGATTAATTTCACTAGGCATAATGTTTTCAAGTTTCATCCATGTTATATGGTGGTTTGCAGTTTCTGTGTTATTATTCAAGGAAGCATAATATTCCATTGTGTGTATGCAACATAGTTTTTTTTTGTTTTTCTTTTTTTAAATCCATTCTTCCACTGAAGGGCACTAAGGCTGTCTCCCCACCACTCATCTGTCAGTTTCTCATACTGTGGTGGCTTGTGAGTTTCTGTGATTCTGGAAGCTATGTCACTGGTATTTTAAATACCAGCAGGGTCACCCATGGTGGACAGGTTCCATGGGCTGCTAACAGAACCAACAGATATGTGTTGGAGGAATTGCAGCCAGAGTGCTCCTTGGAGGCCAAGATGGCCAAACATCATCTCTCATATTTTGGACATATTGTCAGGAGGGACCAGTTGCTAGAGAAAGATATCATGTTTGGTAAGGTGGAGGGTCAGACAAAAAGAGGAAGACCTCCAGCAAGATGAATTGGCAAGTGCTACAATAAATATTGGTTTACATATATTTATTTGTGTTCTGGCTCATATTTCTTGTGAATATATACCAAGTAGAGGAATTGCTGAATCATAAGGTAAATACCTATTTTTATCTTACTGAGGAAGTGCCATGTGGTTTTCCAGAGTCGTTGAACTATTTTACATTCCCACCAGCAATGTAGGAGGGTCGCAATCTCTCCACGTACTCACCAGTATTTACTGTCCTCTGCTTTTTGAACTTCGTTGTTATTGCTGGTGTGAGATGGGATCACATTGTTGTTTTGATTTGCATCTCTCTATTGGCTAATGAACGTGAACATTTCTTCATATATTTGTTGACTGCCTGAATGTCTTCCTTGCTGAAGTGTCTGTTCATGTCCTGTGCTCATTTTTCAATTGGGTTATTTGTCTTCCTGTATATTTTACAAATTAGCCCCTTTTCTGACATGTCATTGCAAAATATGTTTTTCCCCATTCTGTGGGCTCCCTTTTCATGCTTTTGGAAAAATCATTTGATGCATAAAGTTTCTAATTTTTAGTAAGTCCCAATCATATATTTTGTCTTCTTTTGTTTGTACAATATTTGCAATGTGATCCCTGTATTGTTGTTGTTGTTGTCAGGTGCCATCGAGTCAGAACCGACTCATAGTGACCCCATGCACAGCAGAACGAGACAATGTCAGATCCTGGGCCAACCTTACTACCGCTACCACACTTGATGCCATCAATGATGCCACCTGGCTGATCCATCTCGTTGGGGGTCTTCCTCTTTTTCTCTGACCCTCCA
>NW_006408685.1:5545194-5567126 GCF_000296735.1 Chrysochloris asiatica
TGATAAGAATGTTGTTTATTGGTCCAGTGGTGAGGATTTTTGTTTTCTTGACATTGAGATACAATCCATACCAAAGGCTGTGTTCTTTGATCTTCATCGGTAAATGTTTCAAGTCCTCTTCACTTTCAGCAAGCAAGGTTGTGTCATCTGCATAGCGCAGGTTGTTAATGAGTCTTACTCAGATCCTGATGCCACGATCCCTGTATTAGAGTTCTTATATTTCTACCTATTTTTTCATAGATGACCTTAATTATTCTGGAATTCACATTTAAGTTTTTAAATCCTGGTTGAGTTGGTTTTTGTATATGGTCCTATTTCAATCTTTTGCATATCAATTTCCAGTTCTGCCAGCACAATCTTTGGCCATTTGTCAATGATCAGTTGGTTGTATGTGGATTGGCTAACTTCTGGGTTCTCAATTCAGTTCTATTGATCTATATATCTTTCATTGTACCAGTAACAGGCTGTTTTGACCACTGTAGCCATGTAATAAAATTTGAAATCAGGGAGTAAGAGGTCTTCAACTTTGTTCTTCTTAAGCAGTGCTTTGCTTATCCTGGGTCTCTTTCCTTTCTATATAAACGTTGTAATAGGTTTTTTCAAAGAATTTCTCTGGAACTTAGATTGGAAATGCATTATATCTGCATATTGCTTTGTGTGGAGTTGACATTTTAACAATGTTAAATATTCCTATCCAGGAGCATGGTATATTCATCCATTATGGTAAGTCTCTTTTGGTTTCTTGTAGTAGTGTTCTGTAGTTTTCTTTGTATAGGTCCTTTGTTTCTCTGGTTAGATTTATTCCTAAATATTTCATCCTTTGGGTGGCTATTGTAAATGGTATTGCTTTCTTAATTTCCTTTTCAGTGCTCTCATTATTGGTATAAAGGAATCCTACTTATTTTTTTGTATGTTGATCTTGTACTCTGCCACTTTGTTGAATCTTCCAATGAGTTCTAGTAGTTTTTTTG
The DNA here is from genome assembly GCF_000296735.1 of Chrysochloris asiatica. Taxonomy (NCBI): domain Eukaryota; kingdom Metazoa; phylum Chordata; class Mammalia; order Afrosoricida; family Chrysochloridae; genus Chrysochloris; species Chrysochloris asiatica. The sequence goes on from NW_006408685.1 coordinate 5,546,166, forward strand.
CTGAGTTTTTTGGATTCTCTCGATATAGGATCCTATCATCTGCAAATAGAGAGAGATTTACTTCTTTGTCAATTTGGATGCCTTTAACTTCCCTATCCTGCCTTATAGCTCTGGCTAAGATTTCCAACACAATATTGAATAGGAATGGTGACAAAGGGTACCCTTTTCCGGTTCTTGTTTGCAAAGGGAAGGGTTTCAGTTTCTCTACATTGAGACTGATGTTAGCTGTTGGTTATACACATATGCTTTTAATTATGTTGAGGAATTTCCCTCCAAGTCTTACTTTGTTGAGTCAGTGTTTTTAACAGGAAATGATGTTGGATTTTGTCAAATGCCTTTTCTGCATCAATTGATACGATCATGTGGTTCTTTTCCTTTCTCATTATATGAGGTTTACAGTCATTGGTTTTCTAATGTTGAACCATCCTTGCATCCCTGGTGTGAATCCCACTTGGTCATGATGTATTAATTTTTATGTGTTGTTGAATTCTATAGGTTAGGTATTTGTTCAGAATTTTTTCATCTATGTTCATGATGGATATTGGTCTAAAATTTTCTTTCTTAGTGATGTCCTTCCCTGGTCTTGGTATGAAGGTTTTGCTTACTTCATCAAATGTGTTAGGAAGTTTCCCATCCTTTTCTATATTCTGGAATAATTTGAGTAGAATTTGTGACAGCTTCTCTCTGAATGTTTGGTAAAAATCAACAGTGAAGCTATGTGGACCCGGATTTATTTTATTTGGGCGTTCTTTGATGACCTGATCAATTTCTTCTTTTGTTATAGGTTTGTTCAAATTTTCGAATTCACTCTGTGTAAGTTTAGGTAGGTCTTGGTTTTCAAAAAATGTATCCATCTCCTCTAGATCTTAAAATTTGTTGGGGTACAACTCTTCATAATATTCTGTTATTATCCTTTTTATTTCTATTGGTTCTGTTCCATGTGCACTGGAAAAGAAACTCATGTGGTTTCTTATGTGTATTATTTGTGTGTTCTGCCTCCTTTCTTTTGTTAGGCTGGCCAATGCTTTGTCAATTTTATTAATCCTTTTGAAGAATCAGCTTCTTGTTCTATTGATTCTTTCTATAGTTTTTCTGTTTTCTATCTCATTTATTATTGCTTTACTTCTTGCAACTGCAGGTTTGCTTTGTTGGTCTGCTTCTAACTGTTTGAAATGCTGAGCTAATGTGTTGATTTTGTTTTTTTCTTCTTTTTGGATGCGTGCATTTATTGCAATAAATTGTCCTGTCAGCACTGCTTTTGCTTTGTCCCAACAATTTTAGCATTTGGTGTTTTCATTCTTATTTGTTTTTAGGAACTTTGTCACTTCACATTTAATTTCTTCTACTACCCAGTACCTGTCAAGCAGGGTGTTATTCAGTTTCTACATATTTGACTTTATTTCTTTGGTCTTCCTATCATGGATTTCTACTTTTATAGCATTGTGGTATGAGAAAATGCTTTGTAATATTTTGAAGTTTGTAAATTTATGAAGGCTTGCTTTGTGACCTAACACATGGTCTATTCTGGAGAATGTTCCATGTACAGTGGAAAAGAATGTGTATTGTGCTGTTGTTGGGTTGAATGTTCTGTACACACTATGAGGTTCAGTTGGTTGATTATGTTGTTTAGTTCCTTTATGTCTTTTTCAACTTTCTTTCTGGTTGTTCCGTAGTTTTTGAAAGTTGAATATTAAAAACTCCCAGTTTTATTGTAGATGTGTTCATCTCTTCCTTTAAATCTATTAGGATTTGCATTTTACAATTTGAGGGCCTTTTGTTGGGAGCATAGATATTTATTTTGGTTATGTCTTCTTGCTCAATTGACACTTTAACCATGAGTTAGTGTCTTTCTTTATCTCTTATGCTGGCTTTTGCCTTAAAGTTTATTTTATCAGAGATTAGTATTGCCTCTCCTGCTCATTTTTTATTGCAATTAGCTTGGTATTTTTTTCCCCTTCCATTAACTTTTTTATTTATTTAAGTTTTATTGTGAATTGAGTGATAGTTTACATGGGAGGGCAACAGCTTTATATCCATCCTATCGTATTTCATTTCACAACAATGATTCCAATCCCCTCCATGCATCACTATTCAACAGCATCCACCACCACCCCCTTTTTTTTGGATGTACACTGAAACACTCAGGAATATATAACCATTCAAACACCCAAAGGGTACATCCTGCCAGCCTGCCCCCTGACCATCAGCACACAGCCCCTCTCCCTCCTTGAGTCTAGAGTCTCCAGTCGCTCAATCTCTCCATATCATCGTCTCTGCCTCCATCTCTGGCGTTGCTGTTTCTCTGGATAGGGTCCCACACTCTGCTCTTCTCCCTTGATGGTCCCAGGGTCCTCTGCTCCTGGACGGTTAAGATCAAATACTCCCCTCCTTTTGTTACAAAATGTCTACATTCACAATCAGTCCTGATAGCAATTATTCACTATTGAACCACAGGAGTCTTATCACACCATCTCCTTTCACCAGTCCTGTCTAGACAGGTTGGAAACCACTCAGTGGAGATTCTACTTAACCCCACACCCTCTGAAACTAAGCTCCCTCTTGAAAACTTATACAGGCACTTCGTGCCTTTGTAGCCCCCCATTTTGGATCACCAATATCTAAGTTGCCCATCCCTGTCAACCCTGTGTACAGAGGGGGTGTGAATGATCCTTGCTTTAAAGACTTGTTCCCTCTTTTAAGTCACTACATCCATAAGTATAGGTCAAGTTCATCAAATTGTAGCAGAGTATACTTTTTTCCTCTTGTTTCTTCCTCTAGTTGAGTTCTGTTCATTCAGCAATTGAAGCTAGGTCAAATGGGTACGATCTGCAAGTATGGGCGTTCTTGTGCAACTCCCCTCACTTCATATCACCTGGATGCTTCACTCTCTTCTTTAGTCAGTCCTCTGTGCCTCTGTCCCTGTCCATCTGTTTTTGTCTTTGTGTGTAAGGTGTGCTTCTTGCAGAAAGCATATTGAAGGATCTTGTTTTCTTAACCATTTTGCTACTCTCCATCTCTTAACTGGTGCATTTAATTTGTTGACATTCAGTGTAATTATCAATAGGTGTGAATTAATTGTGGCCATTATGGTGTTTTTGGTTGTTTTTTTTTTTTTTTTTTTGGTAGTACTGCTGGTTTCTTTGTTCTACATTCCTTCCTGTGCTGAGTTCATGTTTTATTGTGTTATTTCTTGTTAGTTTAATCATAGCTTTAATATTCCCATATTCTTGTTGGTATTTTATGAAGTATTAATTTTTTTTGAGGTTATCCTATATTTTATTAACTTTTTTCTCCATTTAAAACAGTCTACTTTATCCTGTGGAGTCTTGGTGTGGCGCTGTGGGTTAATGCGCCAGACTGCAAAGCTGTTTGAACTGCAAGGTCAGCAGTTCAAGCTCACCAGCTGCTCATTGGAAACCCTATACAGGGTCGTTATGGGCCGGAAACGACTTGGCGGCATGTAACAACAACTTTATTCTGCAATCTACCTGACTTCCTAATAACCTGGATCTTGTTCTTATATTGTTACTTTCTTTCACATTGTAATTGTTTTAATCACAGACTGACCTCCCAGATCCTCTGAATTCATTCTTATAGTTGTGTTCTGTTCTGAACTCTTTCACCTGTCAAATGAGTTCTCCATGATGCTGCCATGTATGTCAATCTCTGTTTGTTGTCTGTTCTTGTTGGTTCTCCATCCAAAGATTTACCTTTAGGATGCTTTGAAGAACTGGGTTGGTTTGATAAAGTCCCTTAGCTTCTGATTATCCTGGAATGTTTTAATTGCACCATCATATTGTATTGATATATTTGTTGGGTAGATGATTCTTGGTTGGCATCATTTGGTTTTATTTTATCTCTGCATATACAGGCAAGTAGTAACAATAGGCTGTGTATGAATAGAGAAGGTATTTATTAAATTAATACATCATCTGTGAACTAGATTCATATTTATGATCTATGAGCCTTTTGACTATGTAATACATCTAAAATCATGTCCATTTGTCCATTTCCAGCTGTGCAGTAGATAGATCTTCCAAATAGAAGATCACTTAATTGCCTAGAGAGATCCAAGGAGAATACTAGATACCTTGTCTCCTCTCTTCCATGGCTTGCATTTCCAAGTAAAGGGGAAAAAAATAATTATTTTAACTTAATTCTAAGATTTAACCTCCTGAATTATATTAAGTGTAGAAAAAAATTAAAACATATTTATATACACTTATCACAAAAAAAAATTGATTCACAGCACTTGATGATATTGCAAACTTTATAACATTTAGTGGTTCCACTTCTATTATATTATCAAAACAATAGAGTACAATTTCTGAATTTATGTCAATGTTTAACCTGGAAGGATTCTTGATACCAATGGGATCTTGGACCCTTTAGGAAGTTTTTAAAAATCCAGATGCACTTACATCAAGGTCACCCTTTGACTCAGTGGCATTCTTACAGATGAAAGACTTGGAGCCAGCAGATTCTTAAATATGAGGTCATCAAAAGCCATATAATTTCTCCCAAATATAGGTAGATCAGGAAATTTAGAGGTGGTCAAATTGTCAGCATCAAAATTTGAGGCATTGCCATAAGTACTATTAGAAACAGAGAAATGAACTGATTTCCAATTTGGGCTTAGAAACATTATGAATATTGCTGATAATGGTGGTGTTGTGAGCATTTATGACATCCTAAACAGAATTAATGAAAGTTGTACCTGATGGCATGAGTACATTTCTATTGTCTGTAGCATAGTTGGTGTCAGCAGTGGTATTGTTGTTTTTGTTAATTGCTATTGAGTCAGTTCAACCCAGAGTGACCTTTTATAGGGTTTCTGAGGAGCAGCTGGTGAGCTTGAATCATCGACCTTGCCATTTAAACCGACTTTGCAATTCCAGCGCATCAACCCAAAGCACAGTGTGGCATAGCTGTGCTGGTGCCATTGACAGAAACCCTATGGCATAGGCAAATTCTGTGTCATAGTCAAGATCTGAATCATATTTTGGGACACCTGTATACTTGTGATCAGCAGCACTAATGAGTCTTATAGCATAGTTGTTGTCAGCACCATTGTTAGAACAGCATTACTGGGCCCAAGAGTATAACTCAAGTAAAAGATTATCGGAGAATCAGAGCTATTATTAGGACCAGGGATGTTGTGGTTTTGGTCAAGGTCAATGTTGCTGGAGTCAGGGTTATTGTTTCTGGGGTAAAAGCTGTTGGACCTGATCTAATATTTTGGAGGGCAGAGCCATTGTTTTGGAGGTCAGGTCCACTGATGTCAGAGGCAAGTCCATTATTGTTGGGGACAGTTTCACTGTTTGAGCCAAAGCCACTGTTAGGACCAGTACCATTACTGGGTCAAATGCTGTTACTTATGCCAGTGTCATTTGTGGATTAGCACAATGTTTGGAACCAAAAGTGCAATCCAAGCCCTTTATGTCTTATTACTGAGAGATGTAGTTTGGATTAGTGCCACTGTTGAAAGCAATGGCATAGTTCTTAACAACATCATTGTCTAGGAGAGCACCATTGTCAGAATCAATGTGTGCAACTCTCAGAATTAATGCTATGTTTGGAATTACATCATTATTAGTGGCTCTATCAAAGCTAGGATCATATTCACTGGTAAAGTCAGTTCCACTGTTACGGCCTCCATCATTGTTAGAATTAGCTCCATTGGTAGAGTCAGTATCACCATTGGAAATAGTCCCATTGTTCATGTCACCATCATTTTCACGATTTCTATCATCTTTGGGATCGTCATCAGTATCAGATTTATCCTTGGGATCTTTCTTATCTTTGAGGTTGTCTTCAACTTAATCATTTGTCTTATCTTCTCATCTTTATCAGCTTTAGGAAGAGGATCATCTTTGGGATTGGCATAATTGACACATTGTCAGGGTTGGCTTCATCTTTGGGTTTGGTAGCAAGGTTGAATGTGTCATCCTTTTCAAGGTCAGTACCACTTCTGGTGTTCATGATATTGTCTTAACCAGGAGTATTATGGTGGCTCATGGTATTTTGAAGATTTGTGAGAAAGGTATGAGCAACAGTAGAATCTATGAGATTGGGAAGAGCTGAACAACTTTCACAATGCAGAAAAGAAGCTGAACTCAAGAGATATTTAGAAATCTCCTGGTGTAGAATACAGTGAATGTTCACAAACTGCTTAGCATCCAGGGATCTAAATAAAGAGTCAGTCTGAGAAGTCTCACGATGCTTAATAGATTTATGGCTCTGAGAATGTTTAGTATCCAAGAGGGCTTGGAGATATAAAGGACCTGAATCATCATCATCATCATCATCATCATGATTTTTAGGATATTTATGAAAAGAGGACTTATTTATTTCCACAGAACATTCGGAACATATTTTAACTCCATCATCCAAAAAATGTATGCTATTTCTGAGACATGTGAAACATATAGCAGACATTGGGCTCATGGAAGTTGTGTGGCAGAAAGGAGTTTAAACTTCAGGTGTGTAACTTCCAGCATTTAGGACAAGAATAGAATTCATTTGATTCATGGGTCTCTGCAAATTCTGTGGGTGTCTGTAGTCCTTGTGATGATTTTTGCAAACAGAACCTTTGTGACTAATAATTCCTTGATGCTTGTTATCTATGAATGCATGTAGATCTGCTGAAAGGTTGTGATTGCAGTTTTCCTTTACTTTTGCTGTGGGACTTGTTTGATATTGAGAGTGAGAGAGCCTTTTTGAATCTCACAATCTTGTCATCACTCATCTGTCTTACAAATTGAATTCTTGAAACAGCTAGGGAGACAAAAGAAATTATATAAAGGAGACTAATCAAAGAGATAATGAAGTTTGAATTTGATGCCCACATTATAACATACTTCTATGCAAAGGAAAACTAATTTTTCTTCAATAATTTCTTAGAAGAGCTGTCTCCTCAAAGTAGAGTTGACTGTGATGACACAAATGGAGTAAAGCCTTCAGGATCTTAATTTGCTGATGGGGCAAAACTCAAAATGAAGAGAAGCAGCTGTAATATCCATTAATAATGGGAACATGGAATGTACAAAGTATAAATCTAGGAAAATTGTAAATTGTCAAAAATGAAGTGGAACACATAAACATCAATTTCCTAGGCATTAGTGAGCTGAAATGGACTGATATTGGTCATTTTGAATCTGACAATCACATGGTTTCCCATTCCTGGAACAACAAATTACAGAAGAATGACATCACACTCATCATCAAAAAGAACATATCAAGATCTGACTAAAAGTACAGTGCTGTCTGTGATAGGATAATACCCATATGACTACAAAGAAGAGCAGTAAATACCACAATTATTCAAATTTTTGCACCAACACTAATGTCTGTGATGAATAAATTTAAGAATTCTACCAACATCTTCAGTCAGAAATTAATCAAACATGCATTAAAGATGTATTGATAATTACTAGTGACAGGAATGCAAAGGTTGAAAGCAAAGAGGAAGGATCAGTAGTTGGAAAATGTGGCCTTGGTGATAGAAATGATGCTGGAGATCACATGATAAAATTTTGCAAGACCAATGACTTCTTCATTGCAAATCCCCTTTTTAAACAACATAAAAGATGACTATACACATGGAACTCACCAGATGGAAAACACAGAGATCAAATTGATTACATCTGTTGAAAGAAGCTGGAAAATCTCCATATCATCAGTCAAAACAAGGCCAGGGGTAGACTGTGGAATAGGCATCAATTGCATGTTCAGGTTGAAGCTGAAGAAAATTAAAACAGAGCCACGAGAGTTCAAATATGATCTTGAACATACCTCACCTCAAATTAGAGCTCATCTCAAGAACAGATTTAAAGACCAAAAACCAAAAGAGTTGTGAGATGACATCAGGTCATTAAGAAGACAAGAAAGAAAGAAGGGAATAACCAAAATGGATTTCAGAAGAGACTCTGAAACTTTCTCTCCAGTGTTGAGATGCTAAAGCAAATGACAGAAGTGAGGAGGTACAAGAGCTGAACAGAAAATTTCAAAGGCAGCTTGGGAAGACAAACTCAAATATTATAATGAAATGTGCAAAGAACTGCAGTTAGAAAACCAAAAGTGAAGAACGTGCTCAGCATTTTTTCAAGCTGCGGGAACTGAAGAAAAAATTCAAGTCTTGACTTGGGATGTTGAATGATTTTATGGGCAAAATATTGAATGGTTCTTGATGTTCAAGGGCTAGCATATGATCCCAAAGGAAGAAGTCTGAGGTACATTGAAGGCATTGGCAAAGAACAAGGCACCAGTAATAGATGGAATACAAATTGGAAGATTTCAAGAAACTGATGCAGCACTACAGGCCCTCACATATATGCCAAGAAATCTGGAAGACAACTACCTGCCCAATTGATTGTGCCAGTTCCAAAGAGAGATGACCTAACGGAATGAGTAAATCATTGGACAATATCATTAATATCCCATGCAAGTAAAGATTTACTAAAGATAATACAAAAATGACTGCTACCATACATTGACAGAGAACTTCCAGAGGTTCAAGCTGAATTCAGAAGAGAGCGTGGAAGGAGGGATGTAGCTGTTGACATCGAATGGATCTTGGTTGTAAGCAGAACATATCAGAAAGATATTTACCTGTGCTTTATTGACTATGCAAAGGCTTTCAGTTGTGTGCATCATGACAAGCTATGGACAATACTGTGAAGAATGATTACCCGGAACACTTAATTATGCTCTTGAGGAATCTGTACATAGACCAAGAGGCAGTTGTTCGAATAGAACAAGGAAACACTGAATGGTTTAAAGTCAGGAAAGATGTGTGCCAGGGTTGTATTCTTACACCAAATTTATTCAGTTTATATGCTGAGGACATAATCCGAGAAGCTAGATTATATGAAGGAATATGAGGCATCAGAATTAGAGGAAGACTCATTATCAACCTCGGATATGCAGATAATACAATCTTGCTTGCTGAAAGCAAAGAAAACTCAAAATACTTGCTGATGAAGGTCAAAGGCTACAGTCTTTGGTATGGGTTGCATTTCAATGTGAAGAAAACAAAAATCCTCACTACTGGACCAATTAACAACATCTATATAAAAGGAGAAAAGATCGAAGTTGTCAAAGACTTCATTTTGCTTGGAACAACTGTCAACACTCATGGAAGCAGCAGTTAAGACATCAAACGACATATTGCATTGGGAAAATTTGCTGCACAAGACCTCTTTATAGAGTTGATGAAGAGCAAAGATGTCAGTTTGAGGACTAAGGTGCACCTGACCCAAGTTAGGGTATTTTCAATATCCTTTCATGCATGCAAAAGTTGTACAGTGAATATGGATGACTGTAGAAGAATTGATGCATTTGAGTTATGGTGTTGGAGGAGAATATTGAAATTACCATGGATTGCTAAAAGAACAAACTAATCTGTGTTGGAAGAAGTGCAGCCAGAGTGCTACTTGGAAGCCAGGATGGCCAGACTTCATCTCTCATACTTTGGACATATTGTCAGGAGGGACCAATCATGGGAGAAAGATATCATGTTTGGTAAAGTGGAGGGTCAGATAAAAAGAGGAAGACCCCTAACGAGATGGATTGGCACAGTGGCAGCAGCAATGTGATCAGGTGTAGCAATGTGTGTAAGGTTGGTCCAATACAGGCAGTGTTTTGTTCTGTTGTGCATAGGGTTGCTATGAGTCAATGTCAACTCAATGGCACCTAACAACAACAGCAACATCATTATTACAAGTGTTACCATCTGATAATTCAAAAGGAGACCCCAAGTTTCTGCTCAAGTGGGTGCCAGCTTGATATGTTAGTCATAAAAAATTAAACATGACCATTTATCTCATATTTTATAACATTTAGAAAAAAGCTTACTCATTTAAAAAAAGCCCATTAGATAGGAATTGATTGGCATTATGTGGCCAAAATAAAACAATTAGTTTACATAATTTGGTCTTTCAAGAAACACTAGAGTTTTTTTTCTTTCCTGAAATATAAACCCTATATTTCTAAAATTTCCATATTTGGAGATAAATTTTTCACAGAGATTAAAATAGGAAAAAAATATCATATTAACTTTATTGTTATTTTTGTTAACTGGCATTCAGTTGGTTCCAACTAATAGCGACCCTGTATTCCATTTCCAAGGAATAGTTTGTGAGTTTGAACTGCCAGCCTTGCAGTTCAAGTTGACAGTGCAGTACAGTGTTTATCCTACAGTGCCACAGCAGGACTCCATTAGATTAAATTTACTATCAAGGATAAATTTCTGTAAATAGGTGTGGTGCTATGGGTAAGCAATGGACAGCTTATGGGAAAGTTAGAGGTTCAAGTCCACCAACTGCTCCTCAGAAACCGTATACAGGGTTGCTATGAGCTGGAACCGACTCCTCGGCATTTAACAACAACAACATCATGAACTTGTTGTTGTTACATGCCAATGAGTCACTACCAACTCTGCACAACAAAACAAAACACTGCCCGGTCTTGCGCCAAACCTCACAATTGCTGCTAGGTCTGAACTAAGTGCCGAATCAATCACAAGAACTTACCGGTTCATGATTCTGGACATCTAGGTATGTTTTTCCAAGATTTTATCTTTGAAATAGAACTATTTGATGTATATCCTCACAAAATAAGAGCCATGACACAAATAGATATATGCACACCCATCTTCCTTGCAGCATTGTTCACAATAGGAAAAAGATGGAGACTGCCTAACTGCCCATCAATAAAAGAATGATTAAACAAACTTTAGTACACACACACAATGGAATACTATACAATGCTGAAGAAAAGGGGTATATCTGAGAAACATCTCATAACATGGATGAACCTAGATTTCACTGAGTGAAATTTGTCAATGAGAAAAGGTTAAATATTGTATGGTGTCTCTATTGTAAAAAGTTAAGAAATTTTTTGTGCCCAAAGAAAGTCTATGATGGTTACCAGGGGTGAGAGAGAAGGGAGAATAAAATAATTTTAAAAAATCCATTCTAGAATTTACACAGATATTATAATCAGCAGGCAAATAATTAATATATATTTTAAAATTTCAAGAAGTAATATAATGCTATTGTTAAAATGTTAGGATGCAATATCAGAGATCCAAGGGGTAGTTTTGTGTGTTTTTTTAAAATTTTGATATGTGTATATTTATGTGCCTGTATTTTTGGGCATTATGACTTTGAATAAATTGGTTAATTTAAAAAAGGCATTTGCAATTAAATAAAAAAAAAGAACTGAAAATCTCAGTAAATATTATTATAGGATAAGTGCCCCCCCCAGGGAAATAAAGATGAGATAAATAAAAATCAGTGTGATTTCACATTAAAAAAAAGACATTTCTTTGATTCCCCCAAGGTCTTCAGAACTCTCCCCTCTCCAGGTTTTGGCATCAAACACTAAACAATATTTGAGAAGGATTCTAAAGCTACTGGATGATAGTTTACTATAAGAAAGTGACAGTGACTTTTTATGGAGAAAGATATATGCCTTATCAAATTCATATTAAGGTTACATAAAGTTATGTAATTCTAGATAATTAAGAGAGCAAAAATTTTTATTGAATGTTCATAAAAAATTCATTGAACATTCATAATTTTGGTGACATTTACAAAAGATTCAAACTGAAGTAAGCACAATTTTAAAGGATGTGGTCCATATACCTTTATGCAATGAAAATTTTATTGTATCTTCCACACTGGTTTATTTCTAAGAAAAAGAGCTCATATTCTTAAACATATGTAGACTCAGGGCAGGGTTTGATGACGGATTATGCAGAAGGGCTGTGCAGACCTCCACAAACAACAGCATGGAATACTGAACAAAACAGGGTCAAAGGACAGCCCCGGAACTCTCAACTTCATAGAAAGGGATAAATAGGTGTATTGAAGGCTTACCGTGAGTGGGATTTGTCACAGAAGCCAGATAGGAGGTGGTTTATGATTTATGGTGGCCAAGGAGTCCTGGTGCAGAAAATTTTTGAACAGGAAGAAGCAGATACACGGTCAAGAGAACATTCCCATCACAGAGGTCTGACTGATTGGCAGAGATAAAGGTACAACCATTTCTTTTTTGTTCTTTTATTTTACTCTGTCAACCCACCTCCACTCTGAGGACCAGAGGGGCACCTGGGTGAGCGGACACCCCCAAAGAATGTTCTACTATGCATGTGCAAGGATCTGCACAGCCAGATAGCTGGTGGCAGAATCAAAGGGGGGGGGGAGTCCACAGGAACAATTACAAACTAGAGTGTCTTCCAAAATAAGTCTAGCCAACCCTGGGAAGGGTCTCATTAGGAGAAACACTTGAACAAAGGGGAAATGAGAGGGACAATAAAGGGGAAAAAAGGCCAAAAACAAAACCTTGAGTTACATCACAAGGTGTAACGGGGACATCTTGAAATTTCTCAGGCAACTTTGAAGGCAAGAAGCCAAAAGGGAATGCTAAAATCTTACTCATATTTTGTTGGCAATTTTGGATTTTAGTGTCCAGTCTGGTTTTTGATTCCCCTTTTATCTTGGGGTGGGGGGGGGAGCTCTTTCTCACCTTGCTTTACCCAACAAGAGACAGCAAGTATGGTCATACAGTTAAGCTACAAATGCACCCTAGAAAATCCTACCATCTGGTCAAGAACCAATACCAGTTGCTATACACCAAAACAACGTAATAACCAATACTTGCTAAAAACACTTTGATTTTAATAGTAAGTGTGCAAACTTGACAATCAACTATCATGGTGTAATCAGACCATTCCAGGATAAATCAAAGTTAAGGGACTTTGCAAAAGCCAACCCAATGCTTCAAAACATTCTAAAGGGAGTTATTTGGACTGAGAACCACCAGAGAATGAAATACATGGAATCACAACCAGAACTCAGTAAAGAGATGGAAGAATCCAGAGCAGAACAAAACTATGAGAATGAAATCAGAGGATCTGGCAGGACAGTCTATGATCAAAACTACTACAATGTAGAAGAGAAAATTATACGAACAGAGATTCAAGTGGTGATGTAGATTTCAGGATAAAAACAGCTTGTTTTAAAAGGAGGAAAAAGTTAATAGACTATAGGGTAACCTCAAAGAAAATTCATACTTCACAACATATCAGGAAAATGAAAATCCAAGACGAATATGGAAACATTAAAACTATGAGCAACCCGACAAGAAAAAGCACAATAAAATGAACTCAGGCCAGGAAGGACTGCAGAACAAAGAAACAGGCAACACCACACACACACACACACAAACAAACAATGTAACGACAGCAATTAATTCATACCGATCAATAATTACACTGAATGTCAATGAATAAAATGCACCAGTCAAGAGACAGAGAGTGGCAGAATGGATGAGAAAACAGGATCTTTCAATATGCTGTTTACAAGACACACACCTTACAGACAAAGACAAAAATGGACTAAAAGTTAAAGGATGGAAAAAAAATTATACCAAGTTAATTGCAATAAAAAACGAGTAGGAGTGGCAATACTAATCTCTGATAAAATAAACGTTAAGGCAAAAACCAGCATAAGAGACAAAACAGACATTAACTCATGATTAAAGGGTTAACTCAACAAGAGGAGATAACCATAATAAATATCTATGCTCATAACAAAAGGGCCCCCAAATATATAAAGTAAACTCTAATAGAATTGAAGAAATAAATAGACAAATCTGCAATATTATTGGGAAATTTTAATATACCACTTTTGAAAAAGAATGGAACAACCAGAAAGAAACTCTACAAAGATACAGAACCAAACAACACAATCAACCAATTCGACCTCACAGATGTGGACAGAGCATCAAACCAACAACAGCAGAATACATATTCTTTTCCAGTGCACATGGAACATTCTCCAGAATATAGCATGTGATAGGACACAAAACAAGCCTCCATAAATTTAAAAACATCAAAATATTGCAGAACATTTTTTCAGATCCTATACTATAAAGGAGCTCTGGTAGCGTAGTGGTTATGAATCGGGCTGCGAACCTTAAGGTCAGCGGTTCGAAACTACCAACCGCTCCGTGGGAGAAAGATGAGGCTTTCTACTCCCATAAAGATTTACACCCTCGGAAACCCTGTACAGGGTCTCTATGGGTCGGAACCGACTCGACGGCACTTAACAACAACAACAATAACAATACTATAAAATTAGAAATCAACAATAGGAAGACCAAGCAAATAAAATCAAATATATGGAAACTGAATAACACCCTGACTAAAAGCTACTGGGTAGTAGAAAAAATAAAAGATGAAATTATTCAAACTTCCTAGACACAAATGAGAACGAAAACACAACATATCAAAATCGTTGGGACACAGCAAAAAGTGCTGCGAGGACAATGTATAGCAATAAAATCACACACCCAAGAACAAGAGAGACTAAAAATCAACACAGCATCTCAAACAATTAGAAATAGACCAGAAAAGTAAACATACAGTCACAAAGGAAAAGTAATAATAAAGATCAGATCAGAAATAAATGAGATAGAAAACAGAAAAAAACTATAGAAAGAAAGAACAAGACAATAAGTTGGTTCTTCGAAAGAATTAATAAAATTGACAAACCATTGGCAAATCTAACAAAAGAAAAGAGGGAGATGACACAAATAACACACATAAGAAACCATATGGGTGATGTCACAACAGAACCAATGGAAATAAAAAGGATAATAACAGAATACTATGAAAAGTTATACTCCAATAAACTTGAAAATTTAGAGGAGATGGATACGTTTTTAGAAAAACACGACCTGCTTAAACTTTCATAGAGTGAAGTAGCAAACTTGAACAAAACTATACCAAAAGAAATTGATCAGGTCATCAAAAAATTCCCAAACAGAAAAAGGCCAGGCCCAGATGACTTCGCTGGAGAATTTTACCAAACATTAAGAGAAGAGCTGTCATCAATTCTACTCAAACTTTTCCAGAATCTAGAAAATGATGGAAAAGTTATTAATACATTTTATGAAGCAAGCATAACCCTCATACCAAAACCACACAAGCACATCACTAAAAAAGAAAATTATAGACCAGTATCCCTCATGAACACAGATGCAAAAATTCTCAACAAAATCCTAGCAAATAGAATTCAACAGTATATAAAAAATAATACATCATAACAGTATTTGAAAAACAATCAGTGTAATCCATCCTATATATAAAAAAGGAAAAGAAACGCATAATACTGTTTGATGCAGAAAAGGCATTTGACAAAATCCAACATCCATTCTTGATAAAAACATTCAACAAAGTAGGAATTGAAGGGAAATTCCTCAATATGATTAAGAGCATATATATATACAAAATTAACAGACAATATCACTCTTAATCAAAGAAACTGAAAGTCTTTTCTTTGTGAACAGGAACCAGACAAGGATGCCCTGTATCACCACTCCTATTCAACTTTGTGTTGAAAGTCTTAGCCCAGACTATAAGGCAAGATCGGTAAATTAAAAGCATCCAAAATGGCAAAGAAGAAGTAACTCTCTATTTGCAGATGATATGATACTATACATAGAAACCCAAAGACTAAGCAATAAACTACTGGAACTCACTGGAAGATTCAGCAAAATACAAAAACCAGTTGGATTTTTCTATACTAAAAATGACAGCTATGAAAAGAAAACTAGAAAAGCAACACCATTCACAACAGCCACCCAAAGGATTTAGGAAATCAAACCAGATAAACAAAAGACCTATTCAAGAAAACCACAAAACATTATTACAAGAAAACAAAGGAGATTTACAAAAATGGAAGAAAATACCAAGTTCCTGAATTGGAAGAATTAACATTGTGAAAATGTCAACATTACCCAGCACAATCTACAACACAATCATAATCCAAATGCCAACAACATTTTTTTAAAGAGGTGGAAAATAACTATTACAAACTTTATATGGGAAGGAAAAAGTCCCTGGATAAGCAGAGCGCAGCTTAAGAAGAAGAACAACATTGGAGACCTCTCACTCTCTGATTTCAAGTTTTACTATATGGCTACAATGGTCAAAACAGCCTGGTACTGGTATAATGAAAGATACATAGATTAATGGAACAGAATTAAGAATCCAGAAGTTACCCCAACCACATAAAGCCAGCTGATATTTGACAAAGGACCAAAATACATTGAATGGGGAGGAGATAGTTTCTTCAACAGATGGTGTTGACAAAACTGGAAATCCATATACACAAAAAAAAGAAACAACATCTTTATCTCACACCATATACAAAACCTAACTCAATATGGATTAAAGACCTAAATGTAAATTCCAGAACTATAAAGGTCATTATGAAAAATAGGGACACAGTTTACAAATTGGGCTGCTAACCTCAGGGTTAGCAGTTCAAAACTACCAGCTGTTTTGTGGGAGAAAGATGAGGCTTTCTGCTCCCGTAAAGATTTACAGCCTAAGAAACCTTGTGCAGGGTCACTATGAGTCAGAACTGACTCCATGGCACATAACAACAACAACAATACAGGGCACACATAGACTACCAAACATTGCAAAAAGTTCACAAACAAAAGAAGACAAAATAGATGATTGGGACATACTAAACATTAGAAACTTATGTGCATCAAAAGATTTCACCAAAAGAGTAAAAAGGGAGCTCACAGAATGGGATTTTTTTTTTTTTTTCAATGACACATCAGACAAGGCACTAATTTCTAAAATCTATAGGAAACTGCAACATCTCTACAAGAAAAAGACAAATAATCCAATTAAAAAATGGGCACAGGATAATTAACAGATAATTCATCGAAAACATGCAGGCAACCAATCAACATATGAAGAAATATTCACTATCATTAGCCATTAGAGAGATGCAAATGAAAGCAACAATGAAATACCATCTCACAACAGCAATAACAGTGAAGTTCAAAAAAGCAGAGGACAATAAATGTTGGCCAGGGTGGTGAGAGACTGGAACCCTCCTACATTGCTAGTGGGAATGCAAAATGATTTAACTACTCTGGAAAACAGTATGGTACTTCTTCAAAAAGTTGGAAATAGCAATATCTTATGATCCAGTAATTTCTCTACTTGGTACATATCCAGGAGAAATATGAGCCAGAACATTAGTAGATATATGCACACAAATGTTTATTGTAGCACTATTCACAATAGCAAAGTGATGGATACAGCCTAAGTGACCATCAGTAGAATAATGCATAAATGGTACCTATACACAATGGAATATACTATGGTACCTTGAAGAATAATGAGGAAGCTACATGACACCTTATAACATGGTAAAATTAGCCGCAAAAAGGCTGATATTGCATAAAACCATTATTGTACAAGCTTAAGAAATAATTCCATACCAAAAGGAAAAAATATTTGATGGTTACCAGCCCCACCTAGACAGATTGCATACTACTCAGCGGAGATTCTACCTTCCTCCATGCCCTCTGAATCTAGGTTCCCTCTTGAAAGCTTGTAAGCCAGTCACTTCTTGCCTTTGTACCCCCCCCCCCATTTTGGGTAGCTAATGTCTAAGTTGCCCATCCCTGTCTACTCTGTGTATGGAGGCGGTGGGAATGATCCTTGATGTAAGGATTTGTTCCCTCTTTTGAGCTACTGCATCCATAGGTGTAGGTCAAGTTCATCAAATTATATCAGATTACACTTCTTTCTTCTTCTGGTTGAGCTCTGATCATCTAGTCATTGAAGCCAGGTCAAGTAGGTATTATCTGCAAGTGTGGGTGTTCTTGTGCAAATGCCCTCTCTTCTTATCCGCTGGATGCTTCATTCTTCACTCTAGTCATCTGTGGCTATGTCACTGACTCTGAGCCCGAGTCCCCAGGTCTTGCCACACTGCTGGCCAATCAGGTCTCCACCCGGGTTCACAGGAGTCTATTGAAGGATTTAGCTCACGGCTTCATTGCTGGTTTTCCCTCATTTCCCTTTATTGGTGATGAACGTGGTCACCAATCAGAGTATGTACTCCCATTGAGTCTTAGTCTTTCCTTGATGTTTCCTGGGCAAGCAACTTGCTTGTTCTTGTAGTATCAGTCGGTCTGCCTATATTATTTTGTATTTTTCCTGTTGGTCTTTCTTTCAAGAAGTATCTTCTGTTCTTCTAGCTGTTCCAGGCTGCTCTGCTTTCCCTTTCAAGTGGAAATTTCCCTCCTCTGAAGATTCTGGATGTTGTTCAGGATTCCACCTATGGTCTTATGTAATGCAGAGGCTCCACAAGAAGCCTCCTTCACTGGGCACGTTGTAGCCCCATTTTAGGTATTCTAATCAGTTATAGGCAGAAGACGGACTTACAAGCTTTCTATGATGATACTTCTGGCTATTCCTTTCTCTCCTGCTCAAGTGTCTATTTTATCATGGTATGCCAGGGAAACCAAGATTCAAAAGACAAGCAAGCATCTTTACATTATTTCCCCTCCTTTTCTGCATTCCAACCATGTCTCAATCCCTGTGTCCCAGAGCCCTGTTATTCCAAGGTGTGCATACATCATTATTTACTTCTGTCTCAATTATTTACTTCTGTCACACTTAGCCCATGCAAACTTCCTAATTGTTCTCCCATCTGCTATGTACATCCATTCCTCTATTGTTGATTTCTAATTTGATAGGATTGTGGTCTGAGAAGATGCTTTGTAGTATTTTGATATTTGTAAATTTATGAAGATTTGTTTTGTGGCCTAAGACATGGTCTATTCTGGAGAATGTTCCATGTGCACTGGAAAAGAATGTGTATTGTGCTGTTGTTGGGTTGAATGCTCTGTACACATCAATGAGGTCCAGTTGGCTAATTGTGTTATTTAGTTCTTCTGTGTTTTTGTTAAATTTCTTTCTGATTGTTCTATACATTTGTGAAAGTGATGTATTAAAATCACGCACTATTATTGTAGATTCATCTATTTCTTTCTTCAAATCTGTTAGAGTTTGCTTTATATATTTTGGAACTCTTTCATTGGGAGCATAGATATTTATTATTGTTATATCACCTTGGTCAATTGTCCCTTTAATCATGAGATAATGTCCATCTTTATCTATTTTGCTGGTTTTTGCCTTAAAGTTTATTTTATCAGAGATTAGTACAGCCACTCCTGTTGGTTTTTTATTGCAATTAGCTTGGCATATTTTTTTCCATCCTTTGACTTTTAATCTGTTTTTTACTTTGTGTGTGAGATGTGTCTCTTGCAGACAGCATATTGAAGGATCTTGTTTTCTTAGCCATTCTGCCACTCTCCATCTCTATTTACATTCAGTGTAATTATCGCTAGGTATGGAGTAATTGCTGCCATTATGTTTGTTTTTTTTGTGGTGCTGCTGTTTTCTTTGTTCTGTTTGTCTTCCTTTCTTGAGTTCATGCTTTTTTTTGTTCTTTCTTGTGAGTTTCCTCATAGTTTTAATGTTTCCATGTTCTTCTTGGATTTTTATTTTCTTGGTATGTTGAGATTGCCTTATACTCCATTAACTTTTCTCTCAATTTAGTGCAGTCTATTTTATCCTGTAATTGACCTGACCTTCTCACTATCTGGATCTCTGTTCCTACGTGTTTACCTTCTTTTACATTGTAATTGTTTGATCATTGACTGACCTCCCAGATTGTCTGAATTTGTTCTTATAGTTTTGTTCTGTTCTTGACTCTTCCTCCTGTCAATTTTATTCTGGGAGGTGCTGTCATGTGTGTCAATCTCTGGTTGTTTTCTGTTCTTGTTGGTTCTCAGTGCACAGAACTCCCTGTAGGATGTTTTGTAGCTCAGGGTTGGCTTTGCCCAAATCCCTTAGTTTCTGTTTGTCCTGGAATGTTTTGATTACACCATCATATTTGATAGATAGCTTTGCTGGATTAAGGACTCTTGGTTGGCAGGTTTTTTTTTTTTTTTTTCAGGGTTTTTTATATGTCTCCCCATTGCCTTCTTGCTTACATGGTTTCTGCTGAGAAATCCAAGCTTAATCTGATTTGCTTGCCTTTGTATGTGACACTTCTGTTTTCCCTAGCTCTTTTCAGGAGTGTCTCCTTATCTTTGATTATGGACAGCATGTTTATGATATGTCTCAGTGATTTTCTTTTGGGGTTTATCCTTCCTGGGATTCTTTGAGCTTCTTGAATGTTTATCTTTTCACTTTTCAGGATGTTACAGAAATTTCCTTCCAGAAGTTCTTCAACTATTTCCTCTGCGGACTTGTGTGATTCTTTGTGTTCTGGAATGCCAATAATTCTTAAGTTATTCCTCTTCATGTTGTCTAACGTGAATCTTAGACTGTCTTCAGATTTTTTTTTTTATACTTTTTTCTGTTTACCTTTCTATCTTAGTGGTATTGAGAGATTTGTCTTCCAGCTCGCTGGTTCTGCCTTCCATCTCATCTATTCTACTCCTTTGCCATTTCAGAGTATTGTCTATTTCTGATATTCTATCAGTGATCATTTGAACCTCTTTCTGTGGGTTTTGAATTGTTTCCAATGAGGAATCTATCTTATTTGATTTTTCCTGTAGCACTTTCCTGAGTTCTTCCTTATTTTTTTCAACTCCATTGTGAACTGTTTTGAAACATTTTTAATCATTTTTCTGAATTCCTTCTCAGGCATTTCCAAGGCCTGCCCTCCTTCCAGAATGGAGTCCAGATCTACCTCTAGGTCATTTGTTTCAGACATTTTATCTTGTTTCTGGACATGTGCTGATATGGTCATCTGCTTTTGCTTCTGGGACATGTTTAGTGTTTATCTGTGGTTTAATACTTAATTGAATATGTTGTTTTTTTTTTTTTTTTTTCGCTTTCTGAATGCTCCCAGGTAGATGTAATCAGGATGTGGGCTTCCCTTTTCACTCTTCTTATTGCTTCACTCAGTGTAACTTTCACAGATGTTGTCTGCCTCCCTGGTATATGGCAGTTGGTATTGGTTCTTGCCTGGGTTTTATAGAGTGTGGTTGTAGCTTAACTATATGGCAGCAGTTGCTGTCTCTTCTTGTGTAATACAGGGAGAGAAAGAGTCCCCCAAAGGTAGA
>NW_006408685.1:5567692-5577993 GCF_000296735.1 Chrysochloris asiatica
ATTGTTCACCTTTGCTCTGAGGTTCCCACAGTGTTTTTCTATATATATATATATATATGAAAATCAGAACAAAGCAAAACCAACAAAGTGAATTGTTCACCTTTGCTCTGAGGTTCCCACAGTGTTTTTCTGTGGTGTGGTTGCTTCCCTGCTTGGTCTTGCCATTTGGTTTCATCCAATTTGTCGGCTCGGTGCCACTGAGCTTGGCAGATTTAAAAGTATGTGATTTCTTACGTTTGCTCCAAGTTTCACTAGCTATAAGCCTCCAAACCTTTTAAATATTCCTATCTTTGTGGTTCTGAGTTTTAGAGCTCTGCCATGGATCTGCTTTGCCTGGTATTATGTGGTACAGAAGATATTTCTTGAAAGAATGACCATCAAGGAAAAAAAAAAAGAAAAAGCATACTGTTTGGCTATTACAAAACTAGCAAGCTATTCACCTGGGAACTCTCAACACAAGAAAAGTAAGCCCTTCAGGAAAAACTCCCTTTCAAGACTGAAACAAATGAGTAGGCTTATGATCTAGGTGGTGACCATGCTGGTCTACATGTGAGTGGGAGTGGGGGAAAGGCAATAATGAACACAATATCTGAATTCGACTATGTTCCATAGACTCCTGTCAATCTTGAGATGAGATGGAGAAGAGGAAGGGCTAGTTGGTCCGAACTTTGGGGAGAATTGGGACCTCCTGAGCCCATGGTCACTGACCTAGAAAACTGGGCTAGAGCTGAGAGTGAAGCGTCCAGCTGATATGAAGTGGGGGGAGGTGTGCAAGAACACCCAAACTTGCAGATAGTACCCATTTGACCTATCTTGGATGACTTGATGATCACAACTAGACTAGAGGAATGGAGGTCACTATGAGTCGATACTGACTTAATGGCACTAACTTAATATTGGGATTGAGTTCTGGATTGTGTTGTCCTGTATTGTAATCTCAAATTGTTGTCTGCTTTTGCTGGTTCTCATTTAGAAGAATACACTTAAGAAATTTGTGTAAAGTTGGTCTGATCATTACAAATCCTTTAATTTCTGTTTATCAGGACACAGTCTAATTTTGCTGCCATATTTGAGGGGCAACTTTGATTTTGGGTGGGCAACTTTTTTCTTTCAAAGTTTTTTATATGTCATTCCATTGATTTCTTACCTGCATGGCCCTGACTGAGATATCAGGATTTATTTCTATTGGTTCTCCTTTGTAGGTAATTTTTCTTTTTTCATGAGTTACACTCATGATTCTTTTCTTTGGATTTGGAAAATTTGATTAAGATATATCTTGGTTATTTTCTTTTGGGATCTATCTGGTGTGGGTTTCGTTCAGTTTTGGTATACTTATTTCTCATCTTTCATAATATTACAGAAGTTTTCTCCCAACAACTTTTCAACAATTTTCTCTGTGCTTTTTATTGTCTCTTCCTGTTCTGTAATTCTGCCAACCTGTAAGTTATTATCTTCATGGTGTCCCACATGACTCTTAGACTTTCTTTGAATGTTTTCATTCTTTTATCTGATTGCTCTAGTATACTTGTTTTGAGAGATTTATCTTTTAGCTCACTAATTCTGACTTCCAATACTTTGAATCTACTCCTTTGGCCTTTTTAAAATCTTAGTATAAATCTTTTGTATTTTTAATTGCTGGTTTTGTGTTGTTTTAAGATTTACATTTATTTTGTTTGTTCTTATTTTACTTAATTCTTCTAACATTTTTCCTATGTTCTCCTTGCTTTCCTCAACCTTTTTGTCAATCATTTCAAGGTACTTAAATAAAACTCTTTGAGTTATTTTTCAGTTCATTCCATTACCTTTGCTTCCTAAGAAATGTTTTCTGGCTTTGCATCTTGGTTATTTGAGCCAAACTCTCTTGTTTCTTTATGTGAGATAAGATTGTCTGTTGTCGCTGGGTTATTGTGGGATTGTTGTATTTATAGTTAATTGATGATTGTATGTTGATGTTCTTAGGCTCTTACCAACATCTCCTAGGGGAATAATGAGATAGGCCTGTGAGGTGTACCTTTTGGATTGTCATCATTGCAATGAAATGAAATATGATAGGATGAATGTAAAACTGATGTTATGTAAATCCATATAATTCACAAAAAAAACTTAAAAAAAAAAAAGCCATCCACATAAAGTCTCTGGAAATTAGCCCAAAGGCATATAGTAAATGAAGAAACATCAAGAATATCTACTGAGAATCAATTAATTCAATGGAACATGTGAACATCAGTCCCCACAGCTCTGAGACCAGAAGAACTAGACAGTGCCTGGCTATCACTACCAATCCCCCTGAAAGGCATCACATTAGAGAGTCCCAGATAGGGTGGGAGAAAATGTGGAACAAAACTCAAAATTATTTTTTAAAAAAAGACTAGGTTTACTGGTCAGCAAGAGACCAGAGAAACCTGAGACAATAGCTCTCTACCACCCTTCAGGTCAGGAAAGGAACTCATCCTGTGGCTCAATTTTTAGTCAAGCAGTAGATAGGTTTATTGGGGTTGGGGTGGGGACGACAACACTAGCAAGGCATGTTTACCATGGAATGATCAATCATTCAAAATCTAAAGGGAAACATTTTCCTAAGGACAAATTTGAGAAGGAATAGGAAGGTGGGTGGAATGCAAATAGGAATCACACAGAGGAAATGAAATAACTGTTGTTGCATGGAGGGGACTGTAATCATTGAGATAAAATAAAGTGTATGAATTTTTAATGTTAAGCTGATGATCTGGTCGGTCAACCTTCATTTAATTAACAATAAAATGTTTTTTGTTTTTTTTTTAAGAATATCTACTGAAATTTTGTAAGAAAAACAAGATACTGAACCAAGAGAAGCAAGAGACTCCCCATCACATTTCAGAAATATAGAACTCCAGTCCAGACTGCTGCTGTTGTTGTTAAGTGCTGTAGAATCTGTTGACTCATAGGGATCCTGTATAGGTTTCCGAGGAGCAGCTGGTGAGTTTGATCCTTGAATCTTGTAGTTAGTAGTCCTGTGCTAATCCTACAGTGCCATGCTAAACTAGTGCAGTCAAAAACACAGGGCTCCCTCTCCTAGCTCCCAGTCAGACTGTTTTCTTTCCTGGAGAAGCAGGATGTCAGCATTTCTTATCATATCCTTAAACACCAGTTTCTGAGGTTAAATTCTTAGTGAATTCTCACTGTGTCAGGAGTCCTGGTGTGGCACTGTGGTATAAAGCACTAGACCACAAGGTCGATTAGAGCCACAAGGTCGATGGATCAAACTCACCAACCACTCCTTGGATTAAGGTCCCTATGAGTCGGCACTGACTCAAGGGCACTTAAAAACAATTACAACAACAATAATGGAGGTTCTACCTTGGGCGTTTCTCTGACCCCCAGTGAGATGGATTTGCAAAGTGGCAGCAGCATCAATGGGCTCAAGCGCGGCAACAATTGCGAGGTTGGCCCAGGACGGAGCAGTGTTTCGTTTTGTTGTGCATATGGCACCTAACAACAACAACAACAACCTTGGGTTTGGCACCACTGAGAATACTGGTGTCCATCTTGTCCTGGATGATAAGGTGGTATGATTCCATGTTAGGAAAAGAAAGCCAAGAAGGCCTGAGGCTACTGCCCCCTTCCACCTAGAACTCATTTCCTAAAGTGCGGTTATCAGTACCTGCCATTATTCCCACCCTCTATCCTGAGCATAGCTCAGAGATTTTGGTTGGAAGGACAAGTAGGCCTTAAATCACATAGCTCTTAATCTCTTCCCCAAGGATTTGAGTTTATTTCAATAGGGCATGGAGAATTTCAAACATAAAGGCACTTTTAAAAATGGTGATTGTGATAAGAGGCAATTAGGAGGAGATTGGTAGAGTCAAAATCTCTAGGTAAGCTAGTTTTGCAGGTGATAACTGGGAAAGAAATAGATGGGAGGAATTCTTGGGTTAGGAAAAATGTCAAAAACTGATCTTTTGATCTATACCTTTAAAGGAGTCTGAATTTGATAGGAAAGAAAGGTCATATTTAGAGCAATGTATGCCACAGGGCTTTGTTGAAAACAGTAGAGCAATCAGACACCAATTACAGTAGTTTAACACATTGTTGTTAATTGTCTTTCAGCTGACTCATGACAATAGCACACTTGCAAAGTAGAAATATTCCATAGTGTTTTCAAGATTTTGACCTTTCAGAAGCAGATCTTTAGGCCTGTCTTCTGAGGCATCAGTAAGTGGGTTTGAACTGCCAACCTTTCAGGTCATCAAGACTTAACCGTTTGTGCCATCCAAAGACCCTTAAGAAGAGAGTGCTTGGTGACTGAGAGTACACTCAAAGCTTTGCAGCCCAAAGGAAGAACATGAGATGCTTGATACTTTTAGGGTGAAATAAGCTTAATTGAAACAATCCAGCCAGTCACTAAACAAATACACAAATAACATAACAATAGCCTGAATAGTTAAACAATGTTGTTGTTGTTATGTGCCATGGAGTCCATTCTGACTCATAGTGACCCTCCACAGGGTTTCCGAGGCTGTAAATCTTTATGGGAGCAGAAAGCCTCATCTTTCTCCCACAGAACAGCTGGTAGTTTCAAACTGCTGACCCTGAAGTTAGCAGCCCGATTCGTAACCACTACGCCACCAGTCTTGAGTAAAACTGTAGGCTGTGTCCTATTCCTCTAAGTTTTCCTAGAGAATCATTGTATGTAAGGATGGTCTTGAGGCCCCATAAAACAACAGGTTCTGTTTTAAGAATTTCCAGATATTGAAAGAGACTATGATAAAATATTTAGGCAATTTCTATCAACTATATTCACCTGTGACACCTATTTGTTGCATAGAGTGCTGTTCTTCAGTTTGCTTTTGCTGAATATGTGGAGGTATCAGGAACACTGGTCTCCAAAAACCTAAAAACACATCAAGTAGAATCAATTACTTTTTAATTTATGATAAAATAAGATTGAATAAAGGAAGATTTTACGTGATTCTGCAGCGAGAAAAAAAATCTGATTATATTCTTTTTTGTTTTTCAAATACATCTATTAATAATGATGATACTTTTATAAATGTTTATAGTTTGGTGGTGAAGCAGTAAAGAGCTTCAGAAGTGTTGGCAGTTCAAACTCCTTAGTGCTCCTTGGGGGAAAGATATGATAGACTTCATCTGTAAAGATTTACAGCATTTCTACTTTTTTCTATAAGGTCACTATGAGTCTGAATTGACTCGATGGAAACAGGTTTTTTTTTGTTTGTTTGTTTTTGCTTGGTTTTTAACCAAACTAATACTGAAATTTTAGTGTGTAGCATTCTAGGGTAAACACTGGACTGCAAGGTCATTTGAACTGCAAGGTTGCCAGTTCAAACTCACCAGCTGCTCTTTGGAAACGTATAGAGGGTCACTGTGAGTCAGACCCAACTCAATGACACTTAATAACAACAATACTCGACTATATACTAGCATTATATTTGACCCATATAAAACAATATTCGACTATATACTAGCATTATATTTGACCCATATAAAACTTAAATCATGGTGATTGCATTCCACTGAGTCAGTTCCGACTCATGGTGACCCGATATAGGGTTTCTGAGGCTGTAAATCTTTATGCGGAACAGAAAGCCTCATCTTTCTCCCAAGAGAAACTAGTAGATTAAAACTACTGACCTTATGGTTAGCAGTCCAGCTCATCACCACGATGCTACCAAGACTGTAAAAATTAAGTAGATACTCTGAAGGATAAATTTATAAAGCCTACTGACTAACACGGAAGGAGCTCTGGTAGCATAGTGGTTACGAATCGGGCTGCAAACCTTAAGGTCAGCAGTTCAAAATTACCAGCTGTTCCGCAGGAAAACGATGAGGTTTTCTGCTCCCGTAAAGATTTATAGCCTTGGAAACCCTGTACAGGGTCGCTATGAGTTGGAACCACTCCATGGCATATAACTACCACCACCACCAATGGAGTCCTGGTGTGGTGCTGCAGGATAATGCACTAGACCACAAAGTCAGTTTGAACTGCAAGGTCAGCAGTTCAAACTCACAAGTGACTCCTAGGAAACACTGTAAGTCAGAAGTGACTTGATGGCACTTAACATCAACAACAACAACAATTAACTAAAACCAGTAGTTCAAATTACCATATGTTCCGCAAAAGAGAGATGAGCCTTTCGTCTCTTGTAAAGACTTACAGCTGCTATGAGTCAGAATAGACTTGGTGCCACAACACTACCACCACCATTGAATAAAACAGGTGCTCATAGAGGGTTATAAGTTGTCTGCTAACTTCAAGTATCATGGACTGTCAGAAGAATACACAAATGTATCATGGAAGAAGTAAACCCAGATTGTGCCTTAGAAGGGAGGATGGAGAGAATTCTCTATTGAACTATGGACATGCTGTCGTGGAGAGACATCATGCTTGATGTAGTGGAGGATTAGTGAAAAAAAGAATGATACCCCAGTAAAACTATCCCCAGTGGGGATAACAATCTGCTCAAATATAACAATTATGAGGATGACACAGGAATGGGCAGTGTTTCAATGTGTTGTGCATGTTGTAGTTGTTATGTGCCATGGAGTTGGAATCGACTCATAGCGACCCTGTACAGGGTTTCCGAGGCTGTAAATCTTTACAGGAGCATAAAGCCTCATCTTTCTCCCGCAGAACAGCTGGTAGTTTCGAACTGCTGACCTTAAGGTTTGCAGCCCGATTCATAACTACTACGCTACCAGAGCTCCTTAGGGTCACTATTATTCTGAATCAATTTGAGGACACCTAACAACAACAGTCATAGGCTATGTTGGAATGTGGGACTGAGAGAGCATGTGTTTAATGTCAATCAGAATGGAAATGACAAACCACAGATCCCAAAATGATATCTGAGCAAAAGAATTTCATCGCTCTGCAATACAGATTTCTGGGTTCCTGGAGTTGTGGTGACTGACCCAGGTCATTGTTCTGTGATCTTTTTTTGAACCTTGAGTCATGAGAAAACTGGTTCCTAAAATGACATTTGAGTCGAATAAGTAGCCTCATAGGAAAGATAATTTTGCCCTAGGCATTGGGCCCTTTTAAACAATTATCTTTATGCACTTAATTTGGAGAAACAGAAACTCCAAGTTCAGACTTCATGTTGTTTAGGGTAAATTGTTACTATATAAACACTGTTCTTGCCAGTTTACATGACAATGTAGAAAGCATGAGTATAAGAAATTTTGAATATTCCAAAGTATCTTATACTCATGCTTTCTAGTTGAAATTTTAGAGCTCTAGTAGTGTAATGGTTACAAGTTGGGCTGACAACCTCAAGGTCAGAAGTTTGAAACTACAGGTAGTTCTTCAGAAGAAAGATGAGGCCTTCTGAGCCCTTAAAGATTTACAGCCTAGGGTTTCTATGAGTTGGAACCAACTATACAACACATAAACATCGACCACCACCAGTTGAAATTTTACCCAACTTTGTTGTTAGGTTCAATCAGGCTGGTTTCCAACTCATAGCAACCCTATGCACAACAGAACAAAACACCATCCTCACAATTGTTGTTATCCTTGAGCCCAAGCTGCTGCCATTGTGCCACTCCACCTCATTGGGGATCTTCTTCTTTTTTGCTTTACCAAGCATAATGTCCTTCTCCAGGGACTGGTTCTTTCTGATAATAATGGCCAATATATGAAAGGCAAAGTCCCACCATCCTGGCTTTTAAGGAAAATTCTGGCTGTACTCCTTTCCACATAGATTAGTTTGTTCTTCTACCAGTCTATATAGTATTTTAATGTTCTTCTCCAACACAATAAATCAAGTATATTGATTCTTCTATGGTTTTCCTTATTCATTATCCAACTTTCACATGAATATAAGGTGACTGAAAATACTATGGATGGGGTCAAGGACACTTTAGTACTCAAACTGAAATTTTGGCTCTTGAGCACATTAAAAAAATCTTCTGCAGCAGATTTGCCTAATGCCATATGTCGTTTGATCTTTTTAAAAACCTTTTATTGTGAATTAAGTGATACTTTATATGGAAGAACATCAGTTTGCACTAAACCAATCATATTTTGTTTCATTGCAATGATTACAGTCCCTTCCATGCAACATCAGTTAACAGTATTTGCCTCTGTTTCCTTTTACTTTTTTTTTAAATGTATACAAAACCACGCAGGAATATAATATATAATTGTTTAAATAAACTAAGGACACATCTTGCAAGCCAGCCTCTTGGCTGCCAGCACACAGCCCTTCTCTTTCCATGAGTCTAGATTCCTCAGCTGCCATCACCTCTGTCTCCATCTCTGGTTCCATGCTTCTCTGGTTAGTGTCCCATGCTTTTCTCTCTTTATGGCCTTAGGGTCCTCTGTTCCTGGAATATAAAATTAACTACTCCCCCCTTTTTTTCTGATTTGGCTAAATTTTATTACACACCAAGATTTATCATAATAATTAAAGGGGGGAAAGGACAGGTTAACAAAAATTTGTCAATACAACAATTTCAATTTGAGAATATTTACTGTTTTATTAGCTGACCAGATTACAAAAATAATCATGGTAGATACCTTGGTTCATCCTTCTAATAAGCCTGTTGATCTAATCTTCCCTGTTGCCTGCATCTCCACCTTCTACAAAATGGGTGGCCTTTTTCTTCATTCCACCTCAAGGAGAAGAGAATTTGAAGGTCCACAGAAGTTATTTGCTTCTTTGAGACGTTTCCCAACGGTGTAGAGCTCATGAATCAGATCCTCCATGCAGATGATGTCATATTTAACAAGAGAACGTGAAATCAACATGTTATTTGTCAGGGTAATTCGCTTATTACTGTTTTTGCCATATCCACTCTTGTAGCTCAGCTCATTCATTAAATTCAGGTTTGGGTACCTCCATGCAATATATGGTTCCACAATCCTAAGCATGTTAATTGAAGCCTTGTTGAGCTTAACAAAGGTGTCATTGAAGATCTGGTGTAGGTGAAGAAGCTGCAACACCTTTTGAACCTTTGGGCTCACGTCATTGATACCTCTGATCCTGATAACAAATGCCAGCTTGGGCTCGCCAGGTACATAGAAGTTGTCCACTTTTCTTGCCATCCTAGCCATTTGAATCTCAGTTCTGTACATCTGCCTATATACTGTGTGATAGTGCTTGACTTTTTCATAGATAAGCTTCCTCCTTGCTTTTTAGAAGCATCTTTTGGGCAAACTTCTTTCTCAGACACTTGATCTTTAGTTCCTCAAAATTCCTTTGCTTTTTCAGCAGGATATCTGGCACAGCAGGAACTTTCTTTTTCTTCTCTTCGAACACCCTCCATGGTTCCAGCAGGTTTAAAAAAAACCCAAAAAAACAAAAAACTCCTCCCTTTTTGTTACACAACTTCTACATTTACAGTTGTGACAATCGCAATTAGGCATGATAACAATTATTCACTATTGAATGAAAAGAATCCTATCCCCATCTCCTTCACCAGACCCATCTAGACTAGATAAAAACTATTCAGTGGGATTCTAAATTCCTCCACTCACTCTTAATCTAAAGACCCTCTTGAAAACTTGTAGCCAGTCTCATCATGCCTTTATAGCCCTCCTCCTTTTATGTAGCCAGTGTCTAAGTTGTCTGTCCCTATCAGTCAGGTGTATTGAGGGGATAGGCTTGATCCTTGATGTGAAGACTCCTTCCCTCTCGGTTGGTATTTTGAGCTACTACATCCATAAGTAAAGGTCTAGTTCATCAAACTGTTGCAAATTAAACTTGCTTCTTGTATCAAACTTCATCTTACTCTAGCTGAGGTTTTTTTTTTTTTTAAGTTTTTATTGTGAATTATGTGACAGTTTACATGGGAGAACATTAGCTTTACATTCATCTTATCATATTTTGTTTAATCACAATGATTACAATCCCCTCCATGCATCATCAAACAACTAAAGGGTACGCCCTGCAAGCCTGTCCCCTGGCCGCCAGCACACAGACCCTCTCCCTCCCTGAGTCCAGAGTTCCCAGCCGCTCCATCTCTCCATGTCATCATCTCTGCCTCCATCTCTGGTGTCACTGCTTCTCTGGGTAGGGTCCTGCACTCCGCTCCTCTCCCTTGATAGTCCCCAGGACCTCTGCAGCTTCTGGACTGCAAGATCAGCCACTCCCCTCATTTTATTACAAAATGTCTACCTTTACATTTTTTTACCCTCACAGTCAGTCCTGTTAGCAATTATTCACTATTGTACAAGAGTCTTATCCCTATCTCCTTTCATCAGCCCCATACAGGCAGATTGGAAACCACTCAGTGGAGATTCTACCCACCCCGCACCCTCTGGAACTAGGCTCCTTCTTCTTCTTTTTTTTTTTTTT
>NW_006408685.1:5578736-5579409 GCF_000296735.1 Chrysochloris asiatica
TAAAGATTTTTCCCTCTTTTGAGCTACTGCATCCACAGGTGTAAGTCAAGTTCATCAAATTGTATCAGATTACTTTTTTTCTTCTTCTTCTTTCTTCTTCTAGTTGAGCTCTGATCATCCAGTCATTGAAGCCAGGTCAAATGGGTTTTAACTGCAAGTGTGGGTATTCTTGTGCAGATGCCCTCTCTTCTTATGAGGTGGACGCTTCTCTCTCCACTCTAGTCCTCTGTGGCTATGCCACTGACTCTGGGCCCAAGAGTCCCCAGGTCTTGCCACACTGCTGGCCAACCTGGATTCACAGAAGTCTATTGAACACTGTAGGGCTTAGCTCGTTGCTTCATTGCTGTTTTTCCCTCACTTCCCCTTATCGGTGACAAGCTTGGTCACCAATCAGAGCGTGTATTCCCATTGAGTCTTAGTCTTGGAAGGGGGTTTGCACTGATGGGACCCGACCACTTGCCTTTATGTTTCCTGGGCAAGCAACTTGTTTGTTCTTGTAGTAACAGTTGGTCTCCCTCTATTGTTTTGTATTTTTCCTGTAGGTCATTCTTTCAAGAAGTATCTTCTGTTCTTCTAGGTGCTCCAGGCTGGTCTGCTCGTCCTTTCAAGTGGAAATTTCCCATCTCTGAAGATCTGGATGTGGTTCAGGCTTCCACCTATAGTCTTATGTATT
>NW_006408685.1:5579555-5580170 GCF_000296735.1 Chrysochloris asiatica
GTTCTTTTTCTTAGTCTTTTACAGTAGTGGTCCTACGTAGTATTTCTCTTTTTGTGACTGACTAATTTCACTCAACATAATGCCCTCAAGGTTTATCCATGCTAACTGGTGGTTTGCAGCTTCCTTGTTATGCTTCAAGGTAGCGTAATATTCCATTGTGTGTATGTACCACGGTTTGTTTATCCATTCTTCAGTTCATGGGCACTTTGGTTGTCTCCATCTTTTTGCTATTGTAAATCATGCTGTTATGAACATTGGTGTGCAAATATCTTCTCGTGTTGTGGCTTGTTTTTCTTGTGTGTAAATACCAAGTAGAGGAATTGCTCGATCATAAGGTATTTCTATTTTCAACCTTCTGAGGAAACGCTGTATTGCTTTCCAGAGAGGTTGGATCATTTGGCAGTCCCACCAGCAATGCAGGAGTGTCCCAGTCTCGTCACATCCCCACCAGCTTTTATTGTCCTCTACATTTTTTATCTTTGCTGTTATTGTTGGTGTGAGATGATATTTTATTGTTGTTTTGATTTGCATCTCTCTAATGGCTAGTGTTCCTGAACATTTCTTCATATGTTTGTTGGCTGCCCGGATCTCTTCCTTGGTGAAGTGTCTGTTCAT
>NW_006408685.1:5582334-5582931 GCF_000296735.1 Chrysochloris asiatica
GATGTGTTGCTGGATTCTGTTGGCTAGGATTTTGTTGAGAATTTTTGCATCTATGTTCATGAGGGATATTGGTCTATAATTTTCTTTCTTACTGACTTCCTTCTCTGCTATTGGTATGTGGGTTATGCTTGCTTCATAAAATGTATTAGGAAGTTTTCCATCCTCCTCTATCTTTTGGAATAATTTGAGTGGAATTGGTGACAGCTTTTCCCTGAATGTTTGGTAGAATTCACCTGTGAAGCCATCTGGTCATGGACTTTTTTTGGTTGGGAGACTTTTGATGACCTGATCAATTTCTTCTTTTGTTATGAGTCTGTTTAGGTTTTCTACTTCACTCTTTGTAAGTTTAGGCAGGTCGTGTTTATCTAAAAATGGATCCATCTCTTGTAAGTTTTCAAATTTGTTGCAGTACAACTCTTCATAGTATTCTGTTATCCTTTTGATTTCCTTTGGTTCTGTGTCACATCACCCATGTGGTTTCTAATGCGTGTTATTTGTGTCTTCTCCCTCTTTTCTTTTGTTAGGTTTGCTAATGGACTGTCGGTTTTGTTAATTCTTTCAAAGAACCAGCTTCTTGTCCTGTTGATTGTTTCTATA
>NW_006408685.1:5583031-5584337 GCF_000296735.1 Chrysochloris asiatica
TGTAGTATTTTGATATTTGTAAATTTATGGAGATTTGTTTTGTGGCCTAAAACATGTTTTTTTCTGGAGAATGTTCCATGTGAACTGGAAAAGAATGTGTATTGTGCAGTTGTTGAGTTGAATGCTCTGTATACATCTATGAGTTCCAGTTGGCTGATTGTGTTGTTTAGTTCTTCTGTGTCTTTGTCAAGTTTCTTTCTGGTTGTTCTATTCATTTTTGAAAGCTGTGTATTAAAATCACCAAATATTGTAGATTCACCTATTACTTTCATCAAATCTATTAGCATTTGCTTTATATATTTTGGAGCTTTTTCATTGGGAGTATTGATGTTTATTTATTATGGTTATGTCATCTTGTTCAATTGTCCCTTTAATCATGACATCATGTCCATCTTTATCTATTATGCTGCTTTTTGCCTTAAAGTTTATTTTATCAGAGATTAGTACTGCCACTGCTGTTCGGGTTTTATTGCAATTAACTTGGTATTTTTTTTGCCATTCTTTGACTTTTAATCTGTTTTTGTCTCTGTGTATGAGATGTTTCTATTGCAGACACCGTATTGAAGGATCTTGCTTTCTTAATCATTCTGCTACCCTCCATCTCTTAACAGGTGCATTTAATCCATTTACATTCAGAGAAATTATTGGTAGGTATTAATTCCTACCATTATGTTTTTTTTTGTGTGTGTGTGTCTGTGTGTTGCTGCTTCTCTGTTCTGTGTGTCTTCCTTTGTTGAGTTCATGCTTTTTTTGTTCTTTCTTGTGAATTTCCTCATAGTTTTAATGTTTCTATGTTCTTCTTGGATTTTCATTCTCTTGGTATGTTGTGAAGTGTTAATTTTCATTGAGGTTACCTTATAGTCCATTATCTGTTCTCTCTATTTAGTGCAGTCTATTTTATCCTGTAATCAACCCGACCTTCTCACTATTTGGATCTCTGTTCCTACGTTTTTACCTTCTTTTACATTGTACTTGTTTCGATCATAGACTTACCTCCCAGATTCTCTGAGCTTGTTCTTATAGTTTTGTTTTTTTCTCAACTCTTCCTTCTGTTGACTTAATTCTGGGAGGTGCAACCACGTATGTCAATCTCTGGTTGTTGTCTTTTCTTGTTGGTTCTCAGTCCACAGAACTCCCTTTAGGATGTTTTGTAATGTAAGGTTGGCTTTGGCAAAATCCCTTAGTTTCTATTTATCCTGGAATGTGTTGATTACACCATCATATATGATTTATAGCTTTGCTGGATAAAGGATTCTTGCTTGGCAATTTTTTTCTTTCAGGGTTTTATATATGTTTCCCCATTGCC
>NW_006408685.1:5585161-5586531 GCF_000296735.1 Chrysochloris asiatica
GTGAAGCCATGTTGGCCTGGGCTTTTGTTGGTCGGGAGTTTCTTGATGATCTGGTCAATTTCTTCTTTTGTTATGGGTTTGTTCAAATTTTCTACTTCAGTCTGAGTAAGTTTAGGTAGGTTGTGTTTTTCTAGAAATGTATCCATCTCATCCAAATTTTTGAATTTGTTGGAGTACAGCTCTTCCTAGTATTCTGTTATTATCTTTTTTTATTTCGTTTGGTTCTGTGGTGAATTCACCTATGTGGTTTCTAATGAGATTAATTTGTGTCCTCTCCCTCTTTTCTTTATTTAGTTTTGCCAATGGTTTGTCAATTTTATTAATCCTTTCAAAGAACCAGCTTCTAGTCCTGTTGATTCTTTCTATAGTTATTAGGTTTTCCATCTCATTTATTTCTGCTCTTATCTTTATTATTTCCCTTCTTTTGGTGACTGTAGGTTCCCTCTGCTGGTCTGCTTCTGTTGTTGAAGGTGACGTGTTAATGTGTTGATTTTGGCTCTTTCCTTTTTTTGGATGTGTGCATTTATTGCAATAAGTTGACGTCTCAGGACTGCTTTCACTGTGTCCCAAAGATTTTGGTAGGTTGTGTTTTCATTTTCGTTTGTTTCTAGAAACTTTGTGAATTCACGTTTAATTTCTTCTTTTATCCAGTCGCTTTCCAGCAGAGTGTTGTTCAGTTTCCATGTATTTGACTTTATTGTTTTGGTTTTCTTATTGTTGATTTCTGGTTTTATAGCATTGTGGTCTGAGGAGATGCTCTGTAGAATTTTGATGGTTGTGAATTTATGGAGGCTTGCTTTGTGGCCTAACACATGGTAAATTCTGGAGAATGTTCCATGTGCACTGGAGAAGAATGTGTATTGTGCTGTTGTTGGATAGAATGCTCTGTATACATCTATGAGATCAAGATGGTTGATTGTGTTGTTAAGTTCCTCTGTAGCATTGTCAAGTTTCTTTCTGGTTGTTCTATCCCTTTTCGAGAGTGGTGTGTTGAAATTTCCTACTATAATTGTGGATTTATCTATTTCTTACTTCAATTCCATTAAGATTTGCTTCATCCTCTTGGTGCTTTTTCATTGGGAGCGTATATGTTATTATAGTTATGTCATCTTGCTCGATTGACCCTTTGAGCATGAGATAGTGTCCTTCTTTGTCTCTTAAGCTAGTTTTTATCTTAAAGTCTACTTTGTTGGAGATTAGTATAGCCACTTCTGCTTGTTTATTCCTGCTGTTGGCTTGGTATATTTTCTTCCATCCTTTGACTCTTAGAGTCTGTTTTTGTCTTTCTGTGTAAGGTGTGTCTCTTGTAGGCAGCATATTGATGGATCTTGTTTTCTTATCCATTCTGCCACTCTTTGTCTCTTTACTGG
>NW_006408685.1:5586631-5589269 GCF_000296735.1 Chrysochloris asiatica
AAAAAAAAAAAAAGACTAAAAAAGCAGCACCAACAAAAACTAGACTGAATACTGCAGTCTCTAATCACAGAAAAGGGAGAGGAGGGAGAGAAGAAAAAGGAAAAAAAAAAATCTGTAGCCTAATGTGAGTATGACTTTAATGTCCTTTCTTCAGCTTCTTGCTTTCAAAGCTGCCTGAGAGATTTCAAGATGCCAGTGTTGTTTGTTATGCTAGACCTCAGGCTTTAATTTTTGGCCTGTTTCATTTTTAAACTCTCTTTCCCTCTCTATAGCCCTGTCCTGCCCTTTCTGTATTTAAAAACAGAACAATAAGCAAGAAAATATTAAAAGTTCAGATTCTGCTCTTGGGCTGAGTATCTGTGCGCATGCATGGCAGAAGAACCCACCAGTGGTGAGGGTAGGGGGTGGCCACACATTCAGACTCTCTCTCTAGTCACCAGAATGGAGGTGGGCAAACAGTGGGCATGCCAATGACCACATACCAAAAAAAAAAAAAAATCAGAACAAAGCAAAACTGACAAAGTATATTGTTCACCTTTCTCCCAAGGTTCCTGTGGCATTTTTTTCCGTGGTATTTCTGCTCCCCCTGTTTAGTCTTGCCATTTGGTCTCTCCCAGAATGTCGGCTCCAGGTCTCCGAGCCCAGCCTGGCAGATTTCAAAAGTACGTGATTTTTTACTTCAGCTCCAACTTCCACAAGCTTTTAAAATATTCCTATCTCTGTGGTTCCGAGTTTTGGAGCTCTGCCCTGGATCTGCTTTGCCTGGTATTCTGTGTGATTACTGATGGCAAACTTCACTGCACCTCCACCCTAGCCGCCATCAAGCCTGCTGGAACTAGGCTCCCTCTTGAAAGCTTGTAAGCCAGTCACTTCTTACATTTGTAGCCCCCTCCTTTTTGGGTAGCCAATGTCTAAGTGGCTCATCTCTGTCAACCCTTTGTACCAAGGGGGTGGGAATGATCCTTGCTGTGAAGATTTGTTCCCTTTTATGAGCGACTATATCCATAAGCATAGGTCATGTTCATCAAATTATAGCAGATTACTCTTTTTTTTTTTTTTTTTCTTTTCTCCCTCTTCTTTCTTCTTTTAGTTGCGTTCTGATCATCCAGTCATTGAAGCCAAGTCAAGTGGGTACCATCTGCAAGTATGGGTGTTCTTGTGCATCACCCCTCACTTCATATCAGCTGGACGCTTTGCTCTCCACTCTAGTCCTCTATGGTTATGTCACTGTCTCTGGGTCCAGGAGTGCCCAGGTCTTGTGACACTGCTGGCCACCCAGGTCTCAATCCAGGTTCACAGGAGTCTATTGCATGTGGTTAGAGTTAACTCACAACTTCATTGCTGTTTTTCCCCCACTTCCCCTTATTGGTGACCAACGTGGTCAGCAGCCAGACCACATGCCTGCTAGTGTATTCCCCTTGGGTCTTAGTCTTGGAAGGGGGTTTGCCCTGAGGGGACCCAACTACTTGCCTTGATGACTCCTGGGTGAATAGCTTGCTTGTACTTGTACTATTCAATCAGACTGTCATTATTGTTTTTTATTTTTCCTTCCGGTCTTTCTTTCATGAAATGTCTTCTGTTCTTCTAGCTGCTCCAGGCTGGTCTGCTTGTCCTTTCAAGTGGAAAATTCCTATCTCAGAAGATTCTGGATGGCTTTCGGGATTCCACTTATGCTTTTATGCATTTCAAAGTCTCTGCAGGAAGCCTCCTTCACTGGGCAAGTTCTAGCCCCATTTTAGGTATTCCAATCAGAAGGAACTCTGGTAGAGTAGTGGTTGTGAATTGGGCTGTGAACCTCAAGGTCAGCAGTTCGAAACTACCAGTTGTTCCGTGGGAGAAAGATGAAGATTTCTGCTCCTGTATAGATTTTACAGCCTCGGAAATAGGGTCGCTATGAGTCAGAACCAACTCCACAGCACATAACAACAACAACAACAATCAGTTATAGACAGAAGACGGACTTAAAAGTTTTCTGTGGTGATATTTCTGGCCATTGCTTTCTCTCCCCCTAAAGTGTCAATTTCACAATGGTAGAAAAGGGAAACCAAAATTCAAAAGACAGTCAAACGTCATAACATTATTTCCCCTCTTTTACCCATTCAAATCATGCCTCAGTCCCTGTATCCTGGAGCCTTGTTGTGCCAAGGTTGTGCACACATCATTATTTACCTCTGTCCCACTTAGTCCATGCAAATCTGCCTAACTGTTCTCCCATCTACCCTGTTCTTACATTCTCTTTCCTCTTCTTGTGTATTATCCCCCCAGTGCCCAAGATATCCTGTGTCTATTCTTTACCCTGTGCTCCACCTCCCTTCAATTCACCCCATACATCCTGGTAACCAGCAAATAATTTTTTTTTTTCCATTTTAGTGTGGATTCTTTTTGTTAATATTTTACAGTAATGCTCCTATGCAGTATTTCACCTTTTGTAATTGACTAATTTCACTCATCATAATGTCCTCAAGGTTCATCCATGTTATGCGGTGGCTTACTTCCTTGGTATTCTTCAAGGTAGCATATTATCCCATTGTGTATGCACCACAGTTTGTTTATCCATTCTTCAATTGATGGGCACTTAGGCTGTCTCCATCTTTTTGCTATTATAAATAGTGCTGCTATGAACATTGGTGTGCATATA
>NW_006408685.1:5589369-5592620 GCF_000296735.1 Chrysochloris asiatica
ATTGTTTCCAGTGCTGTGTCAATCCTATTATATTGTTCCTGCAGCACTTTCGTTACTTCTTCCTTATTTTCCTCTACCCCTTTTCGGAGTATTTGAATTTGTTTCTGTATCAGTCTTCTGAATTCCCTCTCAGGCATATCTAGAACCCACTTCTCCTCCTCTATGAAGCCTTTGTCTGTCTACAGCTCATTTGCATCTGCTGCTCTTTTCTGCTTTTGGACTTGCTTTGATAATGTTAATTGTTTCTTATTGGGCATGATTATTCTTATTTTATTGTAATTATTGGTAATATAATCAGGAGATAGGTGGTGGTGGGCGGGTAGCGGGTGGGCAATTTGGGCCTCAGTTGGGCCTGGGCCTCGGCAGTGGGCTGTTTGGTCCTCGGGCGGGTGGGTTGAGCCTAGGAAGGTTGGCTTGGGCCTCTGAGGGCTTGGGCGTCAGTGCCTGGGCTGCAGGAGGGCTGGGCCTCAGGCAGGTGGTTTGGGCCTTGGGTGGGTGGTTTGGGCCCCAGGAGGCCTGGGTATCAGTAGCTGGGCATCGGGTGGCTTGGTCTTCGGTGGGCGGGTTGGGCGGATTGGGCCTCGGGGGGCCTGTACCTCGGGGACTTGGCTGAGGGCGGGTTGGGCCTCAGGGGCCCTGGACCTTTGTGGCGACTGGGCTGTGGGCCACCTGTGTCATGCGGCAGGTAGGCGATTTGGGCCTTGGCTGGGCCTGGGCCTTTGTGACCAGTCTGTGAGCAGGTTGGGCCTCAGGGCAGGCCTTTGCCTCAGTGGGTGGGCCTGTGCCTTGGGCGTTCCTGAGCTTCGGCAGCGGCTTGGCAGAGGGCTAGTCTATGCCAAGTCAGTAGAGGGTGGGGGGTAGTGGCTGCACAGAGGTGGTGCCTGTATCTGATGATGTAAAAAATGCCTCTCTCTGTCTCTTTGTACCGTGGGTACCCCAAATTTCCTGATATCCACACCAATATCCCTCTCTATTTGTTCGGCTTTGTTAGTTTATGCTTCCTCTCCTCTGGAAATGCAGCCTTCTAAATGGGGTTGCTCTAGCCCTGCACTCCAAGCTCTGCAGGGGGCGGAGGCACTCACCGGTGCAGGAGTGGGAGCCGCGTGCAGGCAGGCAAAAGCTCAAAATGCCTGTAATTCCTCAGTAATTTGATCTTTAAAAAAAACGAGTTCAGAATGTTGAAATATAAGATCTTATGTTTGCTCAAATGCTGTCTGTCTGTTAGATGGAGGTTTCCTTTGCGCTATTCCGCCCCTTCCCCCCGGAGCCTATCCTACTTAAGCTGCCTGGTCAGGGAAGCGCTGGAAGTCTCTCCAAGAAACAGGTTCTTGTCCTGTTAATTCTTTGTATAATATTTCTGTTTTCTATCTCATTTATTTCTGCTCTAATCTTTATTATTCTTTCTTCTGGTGACTGTACGTTACTTTGCTGGAGATGCTGTGTTAATGTGTAGATTTTGGTTTCTTCTTCTTTTTGTGTTTGTACACTTACTGATATAAATTGTCCTCTTTTTTATTGCTGTTCTAAAGATTTTCATTCTCATTTGTTTCTAGGAATTTTGCAATGTCACTTTTTATTGGTTCTACTACCTGAAGTGTTTAAGCAGGGTGTTATTCAGTTTCCATGTATTTGACTTTATTTCTTTGGTTTTCTTATTGTTGATTTCTAGTTTTATAGCATTGTGATCTGAGAAGATGCTTTGTAGTATTCTGATGTTTGCAAATTTATGGCGGCTTGTTTTGTGGCGTAACACATGTTCTTTCCTGCAGAACGTTACATGTACACTGAAAAAGAATGTGTGTTGTGCTGCTGTTGGGTTGAATGCACTGGACACATCTATGAGGTCAAGTTGGTTAATTGTGATGTTTAATTCTTCTAGGTCTTTGCCGAGCTTTTTGTCTCATTGTTCTATCCTTTTATGAAAGTGGTGTATTGAAATCTCCCACTATTATTGTAGATTTGTGTATTTCTTCCTTTATTTCTGCTATGGTTTGTTTTATATATTTTGGAACTCTTTCAATGGGAGCACAGATATTTATTATGGTTGTATCAATTTCTTCAGTTGTCTTTTAATCATGAGATAATGTCTTTCTTTATCTATTATGCTGGTTTGGGCCTTAAAGCTTATTTTATCAGAGATTAGTATTGCCATTCTTGTTATTTTTTTATTGCAAGCTTGGTATATTTTTTTCTAGCCTTTAACTTTAAATCTATTTTTGTATTTGCATGTTAGGTGTGTCTCTAGCAGACAACATATTGAAGGTCCTTGTTTGCTTATCCATTCTGCTACTCTGTGTCTCTTGACTAGTGCATTTAATCTATTGACATTCAGTGTAATTATGAATTGTTGTCATAGTTGTTAGGTGCC
Source organism: Chrysochloris asiatica (assembly GCF_000296735.1). Taxonomy (NCBI): domain Eukaryota; kingdom Metazoa; phylum Chordata; class Mammalia; order Afrosoricida; family Chrysochloridae; genus Chrysochloris; species Chrysochloris asiatica. The sequence goes on from NW_006408685.1 coordinate 5,591,738, forward strand.
ATCAAGTTGGTACTGACTCATAGCTACCGTATGCACAGCAGAACAAAACATTGCCTGATCCTGGGCCAACCTCACTACTGTTGCCACGATTGAGTCCATCGATGCTGCCACTTGGCCAATCCTTTTCTTTGGGGGTCTTCATCTTTTTCTCTGACCCTCCACCTTGCCGAACATGATATCCTTCTCCAGCGACTGGTCCCTCCTGACAATAAGTTCAAAGTATGAGAGACAAAGTTTGGCCATCTTGGCCTCCAAGGAGCACACTCTGGCTGCACTTCTTCCAAAATAGATCAATTGGTTCTTTTGACAGCCCATGGCACTTTCAATATTTTCCTCCAACATCATAACTCAAAAGCACCAATTCTTCTATGGTCATATGCTTTCACATGCATACGAGGGTATTAAAAATACCATGGCTTGGGTCAGTCCTTAGTCCTCAAACTGACATATTTACTCTTCAATACTTTAAAAAGGTCTTGTTCAACAGATTTGCCTAATGCAAATCTGCTGCTTCCATGAGTGTTGATAGTTGATCCAAGAAGAATGAAGTTCTTGACAACTTCAATCTTTTTTTCATTGGTAAGAATGTTGTTTATTGGTCCAGTGGTGAGGATTTTTGTCTATTTTACATTGAGATGTAATTCATACCAAAGGCCACAGCCTTTGGTCTTCATAAGTAAATGTTTCAAGTCCTCTTCATTTTCAGCAAGTACGGTTGTATTTTCTGCATATCGCAGGTTGTTAATGAGTCTTCCTCCAATCCTGATGCCACGTTTTTCTTCATATAACCCAGCTTCTCGGATTATTTGCTCAGTATACAGGTTGAATAAGTATGGTGAAAGAATACAACCTTGTCGAATACCTTTCTTAATTTTAAACCATT
>NW_006408685.1:5592720-5596964 GCF_000296735.1 Chrysochloris asiatica
ATTGTTGTTTTGATTTGCATCTCTCTAATGGCTAGTGATGATGAACATTTCTTCATATGTTTGTTGGCTGCCTGGATCTCTTCCTTGATAAAGTGTCTGTTCATGCCCTGTGCACATTTTTAAATTGGGTTATTTGTCTTTTTCTTGTAGAGGTGTTGTAGTTGCCTATATATTTTAGAAATGAGTTCCTTGTCTGATGTGTCATTGCAAAATATTTTTTCTCATTCTTTGGGCTCTAGTTAAGTTTTGATCATCAAGCTATCTAAGTTAGGTCACATGGGTACTATCTGCAAGTTTGGATGTTCCTACATACGTTACCCCACTTCATATCAGTGGGTTGCTTCACTCTCAGCTCTATTCCACTGTGGCTAGGTCAGTTCCCATGGGCTCAGGAGTTCCCAAGTCTCCTGAAACTTCAGACCAACCAGCCCTTCCTCTTCTCTCTCTCATCTTAAGGTCAACAGGAATCTATGGAACATGGTTGAACTCAATCCATGTTTTCATTACTGCCTTTCCCCCCATTTCCATTCACAAGTAGACCAACGCAGTCAAGAGTGAGCTTACATGTCTACTGGTGGGTTCCCTTAGTGTTTCAATGTTGAAAGGGGTTTGCCCTGAAGGGATTGATGGGCTGTCTTGATGGTTCCCGGGCCATCAGCTTTCTTGTTCTTGCAATAGGCAAACAATCTGCTGTTTTTATGTTTGTTTGTTTTTTTTCCTTCATGCTGGTCTTTCTTTAAAGAAGTATCTTCTATAGCCACTCCAAGCTGGTCTGCATGTCCTTTCAAGTGGGATTGTCCCACCTGAGAAGGTTCTGGATAGGGATCAGGATTCCACATAATGTCCTATACACTACAAATGTTCCAAAAGAAACCTATTTCACTGGGCAAGTTTTGGAGTCCCTTTTAGGTATTCCAATCAGTTATAGATAGAAGATGGACTTACAAGCTTTCTGTAATCATATTTCCTGATATTCCTTTCTATCCCACTCAAGTGTCTATTTTATAATAGTCTGCAAGGGAAACCAATATCCATAAGACAGTCAAATATCTTAACAAAAGTTCCCTCTTTGACCTATTCATACCATGCCTTGGTCCCTATATCACAAAGCCTTATTGTTGCAATGCTGATTATATATCACTATTTACATCTGTCCCATTTAGCCCATGCAAACCTACCTAAGTGTTCTCCTATCTTCATGTTCTACCACCCCTCTTATTGTGTACTGCCCACCAGTTCCTTTTGTATTTCTGTCCCCAACCCCTGAGCCATGATGTTACTATCTCCTAACCTGTGGTTTATTGTCCCCTCCCTCCCACCCTTGGGGACCAACAATGGTTTTTTTCTTTTTTTGTATGGATATCTTTTCTTAAGCTGTTACAATAATGGTTTTATGCAATATTTGTCTTTTTGTGGCTGACTAATTTCACTCAGCATAATATCCTCAAGATTCATCTATGTTATGCAGTGACTTGCAGCTTCCTTTTTTTATTCTTCAAGGTAGCATAATATTCTACTGTGTGTATGTAGCAAAGTTTGTTTATCCATTGTTTCATTGATGGGCACTTAGGCTGTCTCCATCTTTTTGCTATTGTGAATAGTGCAGCAATAGTCATTGGTGTGCATATATCTACTTGTTTTCTGGCTCATATTTCTTGTAGATATATACCAAGTAGAGAAATTGCTAGATCATAAAGTATTTCAACTTTCTGAGGAAGCACTATATCTATTTCCAGAGTGATTGAACCATTTTACATTCCTAACAGAAATGTAGGAGGGGCCCAGTCTCTCCACATCCTTGCCAGCATTTATTGTCCTCTGCTTTTTTTTATCTTAGTTGCTATTGCTGGTGTGAGATGGTATCTCATTGTTGTTTTTATTTGCATCTCTCTAATGGCTAATGATCGTGAACATTTCTTCATATGTTTTTATCTTTCTTCTTTGGTGTAGTGTTGTTCATATCTTGTGCCCTCTTTTAAAATGGGTTGTTTCTTTCTTGTAGAGGCATTGTAGTTTCCTAGATTTTTGAGATTAGTCCATTATCTAATATGTCATTGAAAAACATTTTTTTCCCATTCTGTGGGCACCCTTTTTACTCTTTTGGTGAAATCTTTTGATGCACAGAAGTTTCTAATTTTTAGTATGTCCCAATCATTTGTCTTTTTTTGTTTGTATAATTCTTGCAATGTTTCATAGTCTATGTATGCTATGTATTACAGTTCTTAAATTTTGCCCTAGTTTTCATTGATGACCTTTATAATTATAGGATTTACATTTAGGTCTTTAGTCCATGTTGAGTTGGTTTTTGTATATGGTGTGAAATAAAGGTTCTTTGCATATTGATTTCCAGTTTTGCCAGCACCATCTGTTGAAGAGACTATCGCCTCTCTATTCAATGTACTTTGGCCATTTGTCAAAGATCAGTTGGCTGTATGTGGATGGGTTAACTTCTCGTTTCTCAATTCTGTTCCCTTGACATATGTATCTTTCATTGTACCAGTACCAGGTTGTTTTGACCACTGTAGCCATGTAGTAAAATTTGAAATCAGGGAGTGAGAGGCTTCCAACTGTGTTCTTCTTCAGCTGTGCTTTGATTTTCCGGGGACTTCACTTTCCAAACAAAGTTTGTAATAGTTTTTTTCATCTCTTTAAACAATGTCGTTGGAATCTGGATTAGAATTGTGTTATATGTGTAAATTGCTTTGGGTAGTATTGGCATTTTCACAATGCTAAGTCTTCTTATCCAGAAACATGATACATTCTTCCATTTTTGTAAATCTATTTTTTTTTCCTTGTATTAATGTTTTGTAATTTTGTTCATAGATGTCTTTTGTTTCTTTGGTTAGGTTTATTCCTAAATATTTCATCATTTGGGTGGCTATTTTAAATGGTATTGGTTTCCTAATTTTCTCTTCAGCGCTGTCACTATTAGTATACTGGGATACAACTGATTTTTAAATGGTAATAGTGTACCCTGCCACTTGGCTGAATCTTCAAATGATTTCCAGTAGTTTGTTTGTTTTTGCTGAGTCTATAGGATTTTCTATGTGTAGGATTATATCAGCTGCAAATAGAGTTTTATTTCTTCTTTGCCATTTTGAATGCCTTTAATTTCTCTATCTTGCCTTATAGATCTGGCTGAGGCTTCCAGCTCAATATTGAATAGGAGTGGTGATAAAGGCATCCTTGTTTGGTCTCTGTTCACAAAGGTAAAGTTTTCGGTTTCTCTCTATTGAGAGTGATGTTGACTGTTGGCTTTGTATATATGCATTTCGTTATGTTGAGGAATTTTCCCTCATTTCCTACTTTGTTGAGTGTTTTTTTTTTTTTTTTTTTTTTAAATCAGGAATGGATGTTGGATTTTGTCAGATGCCTTTTCTGCATCATTTGATACAGTCATGTGTTTTTTTTTCCTCTTTTAAAAATGTATGTGGGGATTACATCAACTGTTTTTCTTATATTAAACCATCTTTGGATCCCTGATATGAAAACCACTTGGTTATGATGTTTTATTTACTTATTTTGATGTATAGTTGAAATTTATTGGCTAGGATTTTGTTGAGAATTTTTTATCTATGCTCATGAGGGATGTTGTTGTTGTTTTTAAATGCCTTCAACATGGTTCTGACCCACAGTGACACTGTATAGAGTTTCTGAGGAATGGCTGGTGAGCTTCAACCACCAGTCTTGTAGTTCAGCCCAACTTTACAGTCCAACACATTAATTAGCTGAGCCACACCAGAACTCCTCAAGAGGGATATTGGTCTATAATTTTCTTTTTTAGTGATTTCTTTCCCTGGTTTTGATATGATATGCTAAAATGTATTAGGATATTTTCCATCTTTTTTTATATTCTAGAATTATTTGAGTAGAATTGGTGACAGCTCTTCCCTGAATGTTTAGTAAAAATCACCAGTGAAGCCATTTGGACCTGGACTTTTTTGGTTGGGAGTTTTTTGATGACCTGATAAATTTCTTCTTTAGTTAGAGATCTGTTCAAGTCTTCTACTTCACTCTGTGTAAGTTTAAGTAGGTCTTTTTTTCTAAAAATGTATCCATCTCCTCTAGCTTTTCAAATTTATTGGAGTACAACTCTTCATAGTAGTCTGTTTATTATCCTTTTTAATTTTCATGAGTTCAGTTGTGACGCCATCCATGTGTTTTCTTATGCATGCTATTTGTATCTTCTCCCTCTTTACTTTTGTTAGGTTTGTCAATGCTTTGTCAGTTTTATTAATCTTTTT
>NW_006408685.1:5606532-5608598 GCF_000296735.1 Chrysochloris asiatica
CCTCTTGGTCTAGGTACAGATTCCTCATGAGCACAATCAAGTGCTCCAGAATACTCATACTCTTTCTAGCATTATTCTCATTCAAACTGCTACTCTCAAAAACTCACATTTTATTTGTATTTTGTTCTACATTTGAAAACTATGGAGTCAAATTAAAACCCAGGGTAGATCCAGAAATGCCTTAGTATACTGTCATGGCCACAAAGTGGTCAGAAATAGGATCCCTAGTTAAAGACCATCATCATTAATAACATGAACCCCCAAATAGTAATTAACTGCTAACATTTGCTACTTCACAGAAATAAAGAGTTGTGTTTTTTAATGCTTCTTACCCATAAATCTAGTCTCAGATAGCTTCAACGAACTTGTTTTTTTTGTTGTTGTTGTTTGTTTGTTTGTTTATTTGCAACATAATCCTGGCTGAGCCTTTTCATCATATCACCATGGCCCTTCCCTTCCATCTCCTGTTGAACTATGCTGTAATTCTCCTTAACATATTTGTCAAATGGTCTTGCATGAGGCTCAATGGGGGTTCCATCTTTACAAGTTAATGGCAGCTCAACAGATTGCCTTTGCATATAGCACAAATAAAGCGTTCAGTGTTCAATGATTTGGTATAGCAGCCAATCCTGGATTTGCATTGAGTATACTCATAATGAATCCTATAGTTAATCTTATAGTTATGGCAACGAGTGACCCTTGGCAGCTCTGGGTGACCATATTGGATTTCTTGGCACAATACCACCACATGTCACCATGAGAATTTCGGACACCATCAGGTAGCCAGGAGGCTTCGTGGCATATTTCATGGACCAAGGTATCCCGGAGTGGGTCTTCAGAGTCACAGACTTTTACAGAAATCTGGATCTTGGCATATTGCTTCTTTGGGTGCTTTGTCTCGCCAGTTGTGCATAAACCAGCAGTTCTAAGCATCTGTTTATTCCAGCCAATATCTATTTTCTCTGGCATCTTTTAATCAAAGACAGAGCTGTTAAAAAGCTTGTAGATTTTCTGAACCAGTTCATCCTTATTTTGCTTGAAATTCTTTCCAGAATACTGCTTTGACTTCTCAAGGTCAAGCAAAAAAACATCCAGGTACTTTGCACACAGCTTTCCTGGTCTGGTGTTTCTTAGATTTTTTGGAGCTGCGCTTCCTCTTTGAAGGTTCACACTTTTTGCGTCCTGCAGCAACAGGTGTCCAGAGATATGTTTGGTTTCATTTTTCCTTTTCTTTGGTTGGTCTACCACAGATTTTGGTTCTTCATCTGTTGACAACTTTCCAGCCACATTTGGTAGTTGGCAACGATTTTCACCAATATTTTGCTCACCATCATCATTGCGTTCAGAGACAGCCATTTCACTCAGCTGTTTTTCAATTAAGGAGCTTGGCCCTTATCACACAAATTCCCTTCTTTTAGCACTGAGCCATGCAAACAATTGTCAGCATGCTTATCATCTTTGTTACTTGTTTCACACAGCTTAGTTTTCTTATTTTCAGGGAAGCATTCAGCATGCAATCACCATGCAGCTAGCATGTCTCTTCTTTCTCTTTCTCATTCTGGTCACCATGGTCTCACATTCTTCATTGTCATTTGAGTCATATGTAAGATTGCAATGGTTCTCATACTGTATATGTGATCCACTAGCCTCTTCTTCTTTGGACATTTCTATGTCTCCTTCTGCTGCATTCAACTTCTGTACCTCTTTTCCCTCCTTCCACGTTTTCCTCATCAGTGTTCTAAGTAACTGAGAGACTGTGCAACTTAGAAAGACGCCAGACACCGGACCTTTTATAGAGCTTGAGAAACAACAGGAAGTCCTTCCATCTTCTCTTGATGCTTTCTGTATCATTCCAAAATTTGCCCAGAGAATCTTTTAATAACGAAATCGGAGGCTAGAATTTTTTCTCAGTTCTCCCAGCTTGAGAAATGCTGAGCGTGTTCTTCCTTTTTGTTTTTCTGATTCCAGATCTTTGCACAATTTGTATTATAACAAATTGGCTTTATCTTCTCAAGCTGATCTTCGAAATTTTCTGCTCAGCTCTTGTTGTTGTTGTCAGGTGCCAT
>NW_006408685.1:5610410-5613483 GCF_000296735.1 Chrysochloris asiatica
AACAAATCATTGATTTTGCAGAATTCTGTCATGCATTCTCCAGCATCATTTCTATCACCAAGGCCATATTTACCAACTACTGATCCTTCCTCTTTGCTCCCAACCTTTGCATTCCAATCACCAGTAATGATCAATATGTGTTGATTGCATCTTTGGTCAATTTCATATCGAACAAGTTGGGAGAATTCTTCTATTTCATCCTCACTGGCTTTAGTGGTTGGTGCATAAATTTGAATAATGGTGGTATTAACTGGGCTTCCCTGTAAGCACATGAATATTATCCTATCACAGACAGTGTTGTACCTCATGACTGTTCCGGATATGTTCTTTTTGACAATGAATACAATACCATTCCTCTTCAATTTGTTATTTCCGGCATAGTAAACCATGTGGTTGTCAGATTCAAAATGGCCAATACCAGTCCATTTCAGCTTACTAATGCCTAAGATATCGAAGTTTATGTGTTCCATTCCATTTTTTAAAACTTTCAATTTTCCCAGATTCATATTTCGTACATTCCATGTTCCGAATTTTAATGGATGTATACAGCTGTTTCTCTTCATTTTGAGTTGTGCCCCTTCAGCAAATGAAGGTGCACGGTCTTTTCTGCCATGGGCTTTACTCCATTTGCATCATCACGGTCAACTCTGCTTTGAGGAGGCAGCTCTTCCCCAGTCGCATTTTGAGTGCCTTCCAACCTGAGAAAATAATTTTCCAGCACCATATCTGACAGTGTTTCTCTGCTGTTCATAAGGTTTTCAGTGACTAAATATTCAGAAGTAGTTCGTCACTCTGTCTTCCTAGTTTGTCTTTGTCTGGAAGCTCGTCTGAAACCTGTCCACCATGGGTGACCCTGCTGGTATTTAAAATACCAGTGGCATAGCTTTCAGAGTCACAGCAACTCACAAGCCACCACAGTATGACAAACTGACAGATGAGTGGTGAGTAATTACCAATAGGTATGAATTAATTGCTATCATTATGTGTTTATTTTTGTTGTTGTTTGTTTGTTTGTTTTTGTGGTGCTGCTGTTTTCATTGTTTTGCATGCCTTCCTGTGCTGAGTTCATGTTTTTTTGTGTGTGTGTGTTTTTTTCTTGTCAGTTTCTTCATAATTTTAATATTTCCATGTTCTTGGATTTTAATTTTCTTGAAATATTGTGGAGTATCAATTTTCTTTGAAGTTATCATATATTCTATTAACTTTTTCCTCTTTTGAAAACAGTCGATTATATCCTGAACTCTACCTGACCTTCTCATCATCTGGATCTATGTTCCTATATTTTTACCTTCTTTCATATTGCAATTACTTTGATCATAGACTGACTTCCTAGATTCTCTGATTTCTTTCTTGTAGTTCCATTCTGTACTCTTACATCTCTCTACTGAGTTCTGGGTGGTGTTGCCACATAGGTCAGTCTCTGGTTTTTTTCTGTTCTTGTTGGTTCTCAGTCCAAAGAACTTCCTTCAGGATGTTTTGAAACACTGGCTTGGCTGTCACAAAGTCCCTTAACTTCTGTTTATTCTGGAATGTTTTGATTACAGAGTCATACTTGATTGGAAACTTTGAGGTGTAAATGATTCTTGGTTGGCAGCTTTTTCCTTTCATGGTTTTTTATGTTGTTGTTGTTGTTAAGTGCAGTAGAGTCAGTTCTGTCCCATAGCGACCCTGTACAGGGTTTCCGAGGGTGTAAATCTTTACGGGAGTAGAAAGCCTCATCTTTCTCCCGCGGAGCGGCTGGTAGTTTCAAACCGCTGACCTTAAGGTTTTTTATATGTCTCCCCATTTTCTTCTTGCCTGCATAGTTTCTGCTAATACATTAGAGGTCAATCTTATTGGCTTGCCTTTGTAAGTAACACTTCTCTTTTTCCTAACTGTTTTCAGGATTCTCCCTTCATCTTTTATTTTGGAAAGTTTGATTATGAGAAGTCTTGATTAATTTCTTTTAGCATATGTTCTTCCTGGGGTATGTTAAGCTTCTTGAATGTCTACCTTCTCTTTCAGGATGTTAGTGAAATTTTCTTGCAGCAGCTCTTCAACTATTTTCTCTGTGATTTTCTGTGATTCTCCTGTTCTGGGACTTCAGTCACTTATAGGTTATTCCTCTCCATGTTGTCGCACATGAATCTTCGGCTTTCTTCAGATTTTTTCACTCTTTTCTTCTGCTTTCTTTTCTATGTTAGCAGTATTGAGAGATTTTTCTTCAGGCTGACTGATTCTAACTCCCACTCCTTTCAATGTATTGTCCATTCCTGATATCTTAGTATTAATCATCTGGATCTCTTTTTATAGTTTCGATTTTTTTCTAATGCTATTTCTATCTTATTTGATTGTTTCTTTAGGACTTTTCTGACTTCTTCCTTTTTTGCTGAACCTTTCTGTGGCACATTTGGATGCACCTCAACATCATTCTCTTTAATTCTTTATCAGGCAGTTCCAAAGCCTGTGCTCCTTCCAATGGAAATTCTAGGTCTACCTCCAGATAATTTATTTCAGCTACTCTATCTGGTTTCTGGACATGAGCAGAACTCTTCTGTTGCTTTTAAGGTATTGTGATGGTGTTGTATTATTAATAATTAAATGAACGTATTTTGGTATATTATTAAGCTCTCTGATTGCTTCCTGTTAGATGTGATCAGGAGATGGGATTCTCTTACTACTAAACTCAAAGTGTTTTTAGGATCTGTTGGCTATTTATGCTGCTTTGGGGTATAGTCGCTGGTATTGGTTCTTGCCTGGATGGTGGGATTTTATAAGTTGTGATTGTAGCTTGGCTGTATGACTGCAATTGCTGTCTCTTTTTGAGTAAGTTAAGGAGAGAAAGATCCCCTCCCTCCCCACAAGGTAAAATGATAACCAAAAATAACAGACTGCACACTAAAGACTAAAAATCTCCAAAAAAATAAAAACAAGGAGAACAAACAAGATGGCAGATTGGGTAGACATGTAGTAAAGAGCTCCACCAACAACAACATAGAATACCCGACCAAGCAGGCTTAGGGGATGGTCCCAGAACTCTGAACCACATATAAAGGAATATTTAGAAGGTTGGAAGGCTCACAGCTGGGGGAAT
>NW_006408685.1:5616068-5616713 GCF_000296735.1 Chrysochloris asiatica
CTTCCTTATTCACTGTCCAGCTTTCGCATCCATATGAGGTTATTGAAAATACCATGGCTTGGTATTTTCCACTCACCCAGTGGGCTCTCCGCTGTTGGTGAGCTGCTCAGAGCCGCGCTGGGCACGAGCCTCCTGGCGTTGCCGCCACCACCGCCTCCGCCTGCCATCGCTCGGGACATGGCGGTTTGGTCCATAACGTGCGGTGTTGTTGGATTAGGTGGGTGAGACCTGTGTCTGTCCGCGTATCCCCAGGGTCACGCTAATGGAGGGGGTGGCGGCTGAACGATGTGTGAGACCTGCGCAGACCTGGTGTAGGTGTTAAATGAAACCCAGACCATGGAGCGGCAGGGTGAGAGGTGTCTGGAAACCAGGTCGACGGGGAGGGGGGACGCTGCCTAGCGGGAAGAGACTGCAGCAGCCAGCCAGGCTGTCCTACTTACCACGGACTTGAGTGCACCGTCCCGGCCTAGCTGTTGGATCATGGCTTTGAGGCGGGCTCGACCAACTTAGAGACCCACAAGCACAGCCCAAAACGTCTCTCATTACAACTTTGACTGCCTTATGAATATTAATTTCCCTTGCCTACTATTGTAAAATAGACACTTGAGTGGGATAGAAAGGAATGTTGGGAAACATGATCAGAGA
>NW_006408685.1:5617931-5634897 GCF_000296735.1 Chrysochloris asiatica
AAAAAAAAAAAAAAAATCTTATAGGGGGAACCTATTACAAGAAAACACAAAAAACTCACATATTATAAATTAAAAATTAACATTATCAACTTTTTCCAGAATAAATAAGTGTTAGGAATATGCATTAAAAAAAAAAAAAGAAGGTATTTGAAATGAACAAAAAAGAAATAAAAATAAAAACAAACCCAAAAAATTTAGCAATATATGGCTAAGATTTTAACTTTTTTGGCTTCTGGCCTTCAAGGCCACCTGAAAAATGTCAAGATTTTCCTGTTGCACCTTATGTTGTAACTCAAGATTTAGTTTTTGGCCTTTATCACTTTTGTCTTGCTCACCTCTCATCAAACCCATCCAGGTGTTTCTCCTAGTGAGAAATAGCCCAGGGCAGTCCAGAGCTGTTTTGGAAGATACTCCCATTTTAAGCTGTTCCTGTTGACTCCTCCCCCTTCTGTGTTTCTGAGCCTAGTGATTGTTACTGAGAAGATCCATGCATGTGCATAGTAGAAACTTCCCAGGGTGTTGTCCACTGGCTCAGGCCACTGGCTTTAGTCATCATAGTGGAGATAGGCAGAGAAAGATAAAGAATGGAAAAAAATTGTTCACACCTTTATCTCTGATGATTTGTCAGACCTCTGTGATGGGAGTGCTTTCTCTGACTTGTATCTGCAACTTTCTGCTCAAAATGGCTGGACTGGGACTCTTTGGATGCCACAAATCAGAAAACACCACTTTTCTTGCTTCTGCTCCAAATCCCACTCATGGTAAGCCTTTGGTCCTCCTAAATATACCTTTATATGGAGTCCAGGGTTCCTGGACTGTCCTTTTAACCAGTTTTGTCTGATATTCTGTGTTATTCCTTGCAGAGGTGTGCATGTAATCTGCCATCAAGCCCTGCTTCCATGTCATTTAAATTTTTGATTCTTGCTTTCATGAGTGTTGATTATGGATCCAAGCAAAATTAAGGCTTTGACAACTTCAATATTTTCTCCATTTATTGTGATGTTCTTTATTGGTGTAGTTTTGAGGATCGATGTTTTCTTTAAATTGAAGTGCAATCCATACTGAAGGCTGTATTCTTTGATCTTCATCAGCAACTATTTTAAGTTCTCTTTTCTTTCAGCATATGAAAGATTATTAATGAGTCTTTCTCCTATCCTGATACAACATTCTTCTTCATATAATCCATCTTCTTGGATTATTTGTTCATCATACAGATTGAATAGTTATGGTGAAGGAATACAACTCTGGTACACAGTTTTCCTGATTTTAAACCACTTAGCATGTTGTTGTTGTTGTTAAGTGCTGTCAAGTCGGTTCCGACCCATAGCGACCCTGTACAGGGTTTCCCAGGGTGTAAATTTTTACGGGAGTAGAAAGCCTCATCTTTCTCCCGCGGAATGGCTGGTAGTTTCGAACCGCTGACCTTAATGTTCGCAGCCCGATTCGAGCTTTTTGCGGTCTGGTGCTGTGGGTTAATGCGCCAGACCGCAAAACCGTTTGAACTGCAAGGTCCGCGGTTTAAGTTCACCAGCTGCTCTTCAGAAACCCAATACAGGGTTGCTATGGGTTGGGATCGACTCGACAGCACTTAACAACAAAGTACCTCCTTGTTCTGCTCATGAACACAATTAAGTGTTCTGGAATACCCATTATTCAAAGTGTTATCCATAGTTTGCCATGGTCTGCACAATCGAAAACCTTTGCAAAGTCAACAAAAGCACAAGGAAACGTCTTTCTGACATTCTCTGCTTTCAGCCAAAATCCATGTGATGTTAACTATGGTATCTCTACTTCCTTGTCCTCTTCTGAATCCAACTTGAAATTCTTCCAGCGTCTTGTCAATGTATTGTTGCAATCCTTTTTAATTTATTTTATACAAACTTTTGCTTACATTTGATACCAATGATATTGTTTGATGATTTTTCCATGTTCTATTAGGTGGACTGGGCACAATATGGACCTCTTTAAGTCAGTTCACCAGGTAGCTGTCTTCCAATTTTCTTGGCATATATGAGTGAGCGCTTCCAGTGCTGCATTAGTTTTTTGAAAGATTTCAATTTGTATTCAATTTGTATTCACAGCGACCCTGTGCCAATGCCTTCAGTGTAGCTTGGATTTCTTCCTTTAATATCATTTTGGTTTTTAATTATATCCTACCTCTTGAAATGGTTGAACATCAGCCATTTCTTTTTGGTACAATGACTGTGTATTCTTTCCATCTTATTTTGATGCTTTCTGAATCATTCAACATTTTGCCCATAGAATCCTTCAATATTGCAATCCAATGCTTGAGTATTTTTCTTCAGTTCTTTCAGCTTGAGAAATGCTGAGTGTGATCTTCCCTTTTGGCATTGTAACTCCATGTCTTTGCACATTTCATTATAACTTTCAACTTATTCTTCTTGAGCTTCCCTTTAAAATGATCTGTTCAGTAACTTTATTTCTTCCTTTCTTCTATTCTCTTTAGCTTCTCTATCCTCAAAGCAAGTTTCGGAGTCTCTGCTGTCATCCATCTTGGTCATTTTTTTTTTCTTTCTTTCCTGTCTTTTTAATAACCTTTACTTTCTTCATGTATGATGTTCTTGATGTCATCCCACAACTCTTGTGGTCTTCTGTCATTAGTGTCTAATGTATCAAATCTGTTCTTGAGATGATCTCTAAACTCAAGTTGGATATGTTCAAGGTCATATTTTGGCTCTCATGAACTTGTTTTAATTTTCTTCAGCTTTAATCTGAACTTATATACGAGCAATTGATGGTCTGTTCCACAGCCAGTATGTGGTCTTGTTTTGGCTGATGATATTGAGCTTTTGCACTGTCTTTTTCCCATAGATGTAGTCAATTTGATTCCTGTGTATTCTGTGTGATGAGGTCGACATGTATACTTACCTTTTTTGTTGTTTAAAAAAAAGTATTTGAAATGAAAATGCCATTGGGTTTGCAAAATTCTATTATGTGATTTCCAGAATAACTTCTATTACCGTGGCCATATTTTCCAACTACTGGTCCTTTTTATTTCCAATCTTCATATTTCAATCACTGGTAATTATCAATGCATCTTGATTGCATGTTTGAGTTTTATGAGCTACATTTCATTTTTGACAACTTTCAATTTTCCTAGATTCATACTTCATACATTCCATGTTCTGATTATTGATGGCCGTTTACAACTATTTCTCCTCATTTTGAGTTGTGTCCCATCTGCAAATGCAGGTCCTGAAAGCTCTTCTTCATGCATGTTATAATGGTTAACTCTAGTTTGAGGTAGCATATCTTCTTCCAGTTGTATTTTGAGTACCTTCCAACATGAGGGCCTCATTTTCTGACACTATAGGAGCTGTGGAAGCATAGTGGTTATAAATCAGGATGCTAGCCTCAAAATCAGCAGTTTGAAACTACCAGCTGTTCCACAGGAGAAAGATGAGGCTTTCTGTTATTATAAATATTTACAGCCTCAGAATCCCTGTACAGGGTCGCTATGAGTCGGAACTGACTTTGAGGCACACCACCACCATCACATCTGATAATATTCTGTTACTATTCATAATGCTTTCATTTGGTTATTATATCTGCCAATCTTCTGCTGCTATTTTCAGTGGTTTTCCACCATGGTTGACCCTGCTTGTATTTAAATTGGGTGTGGCATAGCTTCCAGTATCACAGCAACATGTAAGTCACAACAGTATGACAAAGTGACAGATAATGGTGGGTATGTTAACCAAATATCAATTAATTTATATTATTGGCTTAATATGATACTTGTTTTAACATATACTTGTTAAATTTTAAACTGCAACACAAATTGTAAACACCAATACTACTGCTAATCATAGTAGTTGAGCAAATCAGTTAACATTATCAATGAGTTCTGGATTCTAATTAAGAGTGGAATTTTTTTTTACAATGCAAAATGTTCATTTGTAGTGTGCCCATTCCAAAGAGAGGTGTCCCAATGGAATGCAGAAATAATGGGACAATATCATTAATATGACATGCAAGTAAATTTTTGCTAAAGATAATTTTAAAACAGCTGCAACAGTACATTGATAGAGAACTGCCAGAGTGTTCATGCCAGATTCAGATGACAATATGGAATGAGGGATATCGTTGCTAATGTCAGAATGATCTTGGATGAAATCAGAGTATACCTCAAAGATGTTTACCTGTGCTTTATTGAGTATGAACAGTCTTTTGACAATGTGGATCATGAAAAGATATAGAAAACATTGTGAAGAATGGGTATTCCAGAACACTCAATTGTCCTTTAAACAGAACAAGGGGACACTGAATGGCTAAAAATCAGAAAAGGCATGCACCAGGATTGTATTATTTCACCATACTTATTCATTCAATCTGTATGCTGAACAAATAATTCTAGAAGCTGGATTACATGAAGAAAAACATGGCATCAGGATTGGAGGAAAACTACTGAACAACCTGCCATATGCAGATGATTCAATCTTACTTGCTGAAAGCAATGGGGACTTAAAATACTTACTAATGTAGATCAAAGATCACAGCTTTTGGTATGGGTTGCACCTCAATGTAAAGAAAACAAAAATCCTCACCATTGGACAAATAAATAATGTAATGATAAATGGACAAAAGATTGAAGTTGTCAAAGACTTCATTTTACTCGGATCCGCAATCAACACTTATGGAAGTAGTTGTCAAGAAATCAAATGACTTATTGCACTAGTCAAATCTACCCTACAAGACATCTTTAAAGTGTTCAACAGTAAGGATGTCAGTTCAAGGACTAAGGTGTACATGACCATGGTATTTAAATTGCCTCATATGTATGTGAAACTTGGACAATGTGCAAAGAAGACTATAGATGAATCAATGCATTTGAACTTTGGTATTTGAGAAGAATATTAAAAGTAACATGGACTGCCAGAAGAACAAACAAATGTGTGTTGGAAGAAGTACAGCCTTATGCTTCTAAGGAGCCTAATGTTCCTTAGAAGCCAGGATGGCGAGACTTCATCTTTCATACTTCAGACATATTATCAGAAGGAAGGACACCATGCTTGGTAAAGAGTAGAGTCAGCGAAAAAGAGGAAGATCCCCAGTGAGATGGATTGGAACAGTGGCAGCAAAAATGGGCTTGAGAATAACAATGGTGAGGATGTCTCAATATTGGACAGTATTTTGTTCTATTGTCTATTGGGTCGCCATGAGTTGGAAACTGTCTTGATGGAACCTAACAACAACAAAGTAGGGGGTTACTGAAAAAGAAGAAAATTCTTAATGAAATTGATTGACATTGTGGCTACAAAAATGGGCTAAAATATAGCAACAGTTGTAAGGATGGCACAGGACTGGACAGTATTTCATTCATTTGTACATAGGGTCATTTTGAGTTGGAACCAACTGGATGACACCTAACAACTACAACAAAAATAGCTCTTTCTAACTTAGAAGAGAATTATAACATTAAAATAAGTTGACACATAAATAACATAAGTAAGCCTGATTAAGAATTCAGGCTCTGGAATCAGATAAAATCAGATAAACTTTCTTACATTCATTGTCATCACTGTAAAATGAGGATATCACATATCTATCAGAGTTTAAAGCAGTACATGTTTATGGTTGACATCATAGGCTTTAGAGCATAGGTTATAATCTGGACTATCATTTATTGCGCTACCTTGCTCAGTTACTCATTTTCTTTTTGTCTCAATTTCTTCACCACCAAAAATGATAACAATAACAACTACTTCTTAGCGTTGTTGAGAAGATTTAATAAATTAGTACATATAAAACTAGTGACATGGTACTAATTAATTAGTACTTGAAAAATGTTTACAACAGTTTCTGGAAATGCTATATAAGGCTTATGTATTATTTGTTTTTGTGTTTGGAATGGCTTCTACTATAAGAAGTAAAGGAGTTCCTGGGTGGTGCAAATTGTTAAGGTACTTGGCTGATAACCAAAAGTTTGGAGGTTTGATTCTAACCCCAGTCACCTTAGACAAAAAGCATGGTGTTCTAATGACAACAAACGTAGCCACTGACATCCTTGGGGTTGCTCTGAGTTAGAACAGACATGCTGGCAACTGGCTTATCAATTGTAAAAAGGTTATAAAATAAGTGAATTTGGATTAGATATAATAATGCATGTGATTTGTGGACATAGTACTTGGTACAGTAGAAGTAATCAGTGTCATTGTTATTATTATTATTATTGTACATTGATGGACTTAGGCTAACAGATGCTCTATAAATTTAAGGTATTTCTATGTATTTCCTATAATATATATAGATCACATGTTGTTGTTGTTAAGTATTGTTGTTGTGAAGTGCGTCGAGTCAGTTCCAACCCATAATGACCCTATATAGGGTTTCCGAGGAGCAGCTGGTGAGCTTGAACCGCCGACCCTGCAGTTCAAACGGCTTTGCAGTCTGGTGCATTAACTCACAGCACCACACCAAGACTCCATTGTTAAGTATAGTAGGCATTTGATAAATGTGCACTGATTGGCAACATTTTATAAAGCACATCAATAGCAATGTAGTTGAATTTCATCTATGTGTCTTTCTAGTCAGAAGCCATAGTTAGTCCATTTATTATAAGCATTTGTCAAGTGGTTTTGAAAAATTACCAATAAGTAAAGCTATATTTGGGAGCATGGTAGCTCTGCAGGATAAGCACTGGATGGAGAACCAGAAGGTCGGTGGTTTGAATCCATTAGCCTCTCCATGGAAGAAAGATGAGGCTTTCTCCTCCCATAAAGATTTACAGCCTCAGAAACACTGTACAGGTTCACTATGAGTCGAAGCCTATTCCACGGTACTTAATAACAACAACAAACACCATACAGGGTCTCTATGAGTTTTTACTGATTTCATCGAACTTAACAACAACAAAGTTGCATGAGAAATGTGAATATCTATATCCTCCATGCTTATTAATGCAGCTCTTATAGGATTGTTAATATTAACTCTTTAGGACAGAATGGTATTGGATAACAACGAAAACCAAACCAAAACAAAACAAAACCAGTCATCCTTGAATGGCGACCCCATGTATGTCATAGTAGAATTGTGCTCTATAGGGCTTTCAATGACTGATATTTTGGAAGTAGACCTTTCATCCTGGTTGGACTCAAACTGTCAAGCTTCTAGTTAGCAGTTAAGGATGTTAACTGTTGCACATCTAGGCACTCATATTGGACTAGGGAAGAATTAACTTGCTGTTGCTCTTGTTAGGTGCCATTGCGTTAATTCCAACTCATAGTGATCCTATAAAAACAGACCAAAATCCTACAAGGTCCTGCTCTATCCTCACAATTGTGTCTAAGTGTCAGCTTATTGTTGCTTCCACTGTGTTAATCTATCTGACTGGGAACACATATTTTTTGTTCATTTGACAGTCCATGGTATTTACAATATTTTCACCAACACCATAATTCAGTTGAACCAATTCTTCTGCCATCTTCTTTATTTATACTCCAACTTTCACATGCATATGAGGCTATTGAAAACACCAGGTCCACTTTAGTCCTTAAAGTGACATATTTGTATAGAGTTCTTTTGCAACATATTTGCTTAATTCATTGTTTCATTTAATTTCTTGACTGCTTCTTCCATGAGTATTGATTATGGATCCAAGCAAAATTAATTTTTTTACATCTTCAATCTTTTTTCCATTTAGGTTATTATATATTTGTCCAGTAGTGAGGCTTTTCATTTTCTTTAAATTGAGGAGCAATCCATATGGAAGGCTGTGGTCTTTGACCATCCTTCATCAGTACATATTTCAAGTCCTCTTAGTTTCCAGTTGCAAGGTTGTGTCATCTGCATATTTCAGATTGTTAATGAGTCTTCTTCCAATCCTGATTCTTCTTCGTCTTTTATGTTATTGAAAAGGTACTGCAATGAATCAGTAATTGGTCTTGCAAAATTCTATCATGTGATCCCCATCATATTTTTATCACCAAAACCATATTTCCCAACTACTAATCCTTCCTCTTTGTTTCCAACTTTCACATTCCAGTCACTAGTAATTATCAGTGCATCTTGACTGCATATTTAATCAATTTTAGGCTAAAGAACTTGGTAGAATTGCTCAATTTCATTATCATTGGCTTTAGTGATTTACACATAAATGTACATAACGTTTGTAGCATTCTTCTGCCTTGTTGAAATTTGGATATTATCTTATCATGGAGTGGATATTATCCTATCACATTATATTTCAAGATAGAGCTTGAGATGCTTTATTTGATGATTAGGGTGATAGTATTCCTCTTCAATTGGTCATTCTTGGCACAATAAACCATGGTTATCTGATTCAAAATAGCCAATACCAGTATTTTCCAGCTCACAAATGACTAGAATACTGATCTTTGTGTGTCTTATTTGATTTTTGATGATTTCTAATTCCCTAGATTCATACTTTGTATATTCCATGTTGTGATTATTAAATTGTGTTTTCAGCTGTTTCCTCTCATTTTGAGTTGTATCCTATCAGCAAATGGAGGTCCTGAAAGCTGTACTCTATCCATGTCATTAAGGTCAACTTTAATTTGAGAAGGCAGTTCTTCCCCAGTTAAATTTGAGTGTCTTCCAATCTTAGGGACTCATCTTCCAGTAGTATACCAGAAAATGTTCCACTCCTATTCATAAGGTTTTCACTGGCTAACCTTTTAAAGTAGTCCATCTCTCCTTATTCCTAGTCTGTCTTAGTCTGGAAGCACCACAGAAATCTGTCCACCATGGATGACCTTGCTGGTATTTAAAATATTGGTGGTATAGCTTCCAGCATCCCATCAACACAAAAACCATCAAAGTATGACAAACTGACAGATAAATAGCACTCATATTATACTGTTGTTGTTGTTAAGTGCCGTCGAGTCGGTTCCGACCCATAGCGACCCTGTACAGGGTTTCCGAGGGTGTAAATCCTTACGGGAGTAGAAAGCCTCATCTTTCTCCCGCGGAGCGGCTGGTAGTTTCGAACCGCTGACCTTTAAGGTTCGCAGCCCGATTTGTAACCACTACGCTACCAGAGCTCCTCATATTATACTAGGGAAGTATTAACTTGGTATTAATAAATTCAAGTCCAATGAAAACATTGTGTTAAGATTTGTTTTCTTGCTTCTAATAAAATATAACAGAGTTTTATCTCCACACCATGAATATGCTAATTTATAAGAGGATCTATCAGATATTAATTTATCAAGTGATATAATATTTTCCAATACAATTGTATTCTAATTAAGGGTCAGAGAGCTTTTCTCAGGGGACATAAAAAATCAGATGAATATTTTCTCAGACTAGTCAAGTAAAATATTTCACAGTTATTCTAGCTGAATTAATAGCTTCAGGAAAAATTGTGCCTTTCCAACAACCAGAGAAAGCTTTAAGTAAATGCTAAAAAAAAAAAACACACTTATAAGATTTTATTGGATTTAATAGTCCACTCTACTTAAAAGCATATTAAGATATAAAAGATTTATTATTCACTAAATACATATTTCCAGGAGCTCTGGTAGCATAGTAGTTATGAATCGGGCTGCGAACCTTCAGGTCAGCGGTTCGAAACTACCAGCTGCTCCGCTGGAGAAAGATCAGGCTTTCTACTCCCGTAAAGATTTACACCCTCGGAAACCCTGTACAGGGTCGCTATGGGTCGAAACCGACTCGACGGCATTTAACAACAACAACAACAACAAATACATATTTATCTATATTGTAATATTATGTTATATAGCAGTATAATAATAAATAATATATTTTTATAAGGATTCACAGTTTATAGACTATAGAAGTTTTTATTGTCATTTCAGAGGAAAATTTTCTTAAGAATGTCTTGGAGCAAATTCCTCATTTTCTTTTGGTGCTTTGAGTTTTAGCTAAAAGGTTCTGTGCAAAAGAATTAATAAAACTTTTTAAAATAAAATAAGGTATTTATGATGTACTAATTTTACTTGAGTCCTGGTGTGGCACTGTGGGTTAAAACACTAGACCATATGGTCGGTTTGAACCACAAGTCGATGGCTCAAACTCACCAGCAGCTCTTTGGAAACCTTTTACAGGGTTTCTATAAGTCTGGGGTTTACCACACCAGGACCTCAAGATGTTCTGTAGAAGATATTAAGGTATGTTGTTTGTTTAAAAGTGCTATAGAATCAACTAACTCATAGAGACCCTGTATAGAGTTTCTGAGACTGAATCTTCGCCAAAGTAGAAATCCTCATCTTTCTCCCAAGAGCGACTGGTGGACTTGAACCATTGACCTTGTGCTTCGCAGTTAAGTGCTTATCCTATGGAAATCACATTTTATTACAATAACATTGGGAATGAAAAAAATATATAATGATTTAGTATGATAAATAAATGTGACATAAATAAATTATAACATATTAAATATTTAACTCTTTGAAGGAAGCAAAATAATTTGAATATTTTTATAATTTGTTATTGTTTATGTGTCGTCGAATCAGTTCCAACTTATAGTGACCCTATATAGGGTTTTCGAAGAGTGGCTGGTGAGGTTTAAACTACTGACCTTGTGGTTCAAACAGACCTTGTAGTCCAGTGCACTATCTTGTAGCACCACACCAGGATTCCTTTTATATAATTAGACTTGTATATTTAGACTCTTTTCATGGTAAATAATAATGTGGAAACAATTATGAGCAATCTCTGTTCACCCATTCCAGAATTATGGGAGATAAATTCTACATATTGTTTCTTAAGCCAGGATAACCATTTTTGTTAAGAACCATCTAATTTCCCCCCTTTTATGATAAAGCTATAAAATCATTAAAGTATGTTGTTGTTGTTAAGTGCTATTGAGTCAATTCCTATTCATAGTGATCCTATATACAATTCCTAAGGAGCAGCTGGTGGGTTTGAACTACCTACCTGTTAGCAGTCCAGTACTTATATATTATAGCATCACATAAGTAGTCCACTATTAAAGTATGGTGACACGTAATTTTTAAAACTGTACTGGAAATCGGACATTAATTTCTTAGAATTTCTTAAACAATGATCACAGGCCCAAATCTGTTAAAGCTACTGCCATTTTGCAAATTAAGTGTCATCATATTATTAAACAAACTTGTAAAAAAAGCTGCTTTCAAAAGCCACATATACTTAAGCTCACCTTTAGGACGATTTTCCTTTCTTCGAGCACCAAGCTGTTGTGCTTCAATTTTTGAGCCAAAGAAGTGCCTTTCATTTTCAAATGCGATCCCGCTCTCCTTTTCACTGTTAGATTCTCTAAAATGTCTTTCTTTTTCTTCTTTCTTTTGAAGTATCTCATCTTCAGATTGTATCAGAAACTGTTCCCTTTCCATTTTATTCAGGTTTCTTTCACTTTCAAACTCATTTTGAAGACTTTCACTTTCAGAACTTGTTTGACATTTTGCAGAATCAGTGTACACTTGATGTCTTTCAAAAATTTTCCAGTGTTTTTGAAAGTCATCTTGATATATTCCGGAGCCATCATGAAGCACTGCAGACTGAAGTTGATATATTTTAGAGCTATTCCAGCATCTTCCACACTCATAATCTAATGGTTCTCTTCTAGAATCCATCCAGCATCTTTCAGGTGAAGATCTGGAGCTTGTCCAAAATCTTTCCAAGTCAGTGGTCCCTTGGCAATTTTCAGCCTTTGATTTGTGTTTCACAATACCAGAGGCCATTCCAAGGTTTTCAAACTCTAAGTCAACTGTGTGTCTTTCAGACCAAGAATTCATCCAGAGCTCTTTAGTTTTAGTGCTCGACTGAAATGTTTTAACATACGTTAGACATTTCACAGCTGCTGAGACTTGCCCACATTTTTCTGAGTTTGATTCCATTCCACATGATTCAGAGTCAGAGTTCACTATATATCTCTTAGATCTTGTCTTCTTCTGATGTCTATTTTCTCCCATCAGTTGTATCCCATATGCAGAAGCTGAGTCCATTTTAGCCCTTTCCATATCTGGATCCATCACATACCTATCAGATGCAGAGATCATCCAGTGTTTTTCTACCTCCATCAATCCTTCTTCCGATTTCAGGAGGCGTTTTACAGAATCTAAGGCCATTTGGTGTTTTTGTGCTTTCATAAGTCGTTTAACAAGTGCAGAGACCATGGGACATTTTTCTGAGTCTGATTCTATCCCTGGTCTATCAGTATCAGAGTCCACAGTACACTTTTCAGAGTCTGAGTCTATCAAGCATTTTTCTGAATCTGAGTCCAAAGTATCAGAGTCCACCTGGTATTCAACTCCCACCAGGTGGTGTTGCAACTCTCTCAGGTTTTCTGCACAACCTGAAGCCATCTGATGCTTGTCTTTTAGTAGGTGTTTCACAAAACCTGAGTCCATGGGACATTTTTCTGAGTCTGAGTACATTCTCCATGTTACTGAGTCAGAGTCTTTTGAAAATTCTACATCAGAGTCCAACCCAATGCCTCTATCTGAATCAGAATCAATCACACATAGTTCAGAGCCAGAGTCCATCAGTGGGGTGTCAGTTTCAATTACTTTTAGGTCTTGGATACTTTTATAAATTAAGGAACTAGCAGATGTTTGAGAACTTTTTGTTTCAGAAAAGTCTGCTTCAGATGTATTTTCTTCATCATGTGGCATCATAACTGCTCCTTCATCGCTTAAAGAAAACACAAACATGAATATATTTTCCTATTGAAAACAACTCTATATGAAAACATTCTAATTCACATATTTACAAATTCATACCCAAATAACCAAACCCACTACCATCAAGTAGAATTGTTTTTCATGGTTTCTAAGACAATAAAATTTTATATTAGCAGACAATGTCATCTTTCTCTTGGAAAGTGGCTGGTGAGGTTGATCTGCCTTGCTTTAGGTTAACAGCCCAATGTTTAGCCCACAGCACTACCAGGGCTCCTTATAAATTTGTACAGATAGGAAAAATTTCTCTGTCAATCTGTGGAAAGTAAGAGACATCACTGGAAGAATATCAGAACAGGCAGATTTTGTATTAAAGTTCATCTCCCCTCACATAGCTATTGTCAGTAAATTTGAAAGTAATTGCCTGACTAGGTTACTTTCTTGTAATGTGCGTTCCCCCCTCCACCATCCAATTAACCCATCATTATTTTAGGAATTGGATATCATGCTTAAAATGTAGTGGAAAATAAAACAAAGCTATTTCTATATACTTCAACTCTATAGATCGAATTGTGGCTCCCAAAATTGTGTTGGAAATCTTAACCTATGTATTTGTGGTTTGGAAGCATTGGTGGCACTGTAGGATAACCACTAGACTGCTAACCATAAAGTCGGCAGTTCAAACCCACCATCTGTTCCAGCAAGAAAGATGAACTCTCAACCTTGCAGTCCAAATGGCTTTGCAATCTGGTGCATTAACCCACAGCGCCATACCAGGACTCCGCCCTTAAATTTTTCCCTATTTTTTCACTGACAACCTTTATAATTCTGGGATTCACATTAAGGTCTTTAATACATCTTGAGTTATTTTTTGTATATGGTGTGAGATGAAGGTCTTATTTCATTCTTTTGTATATTGATCTTCAGCTCTGCCAGCACTATATGTTAAAGAGACTATCTCCTTCCCATTCAGTGTACTTTGGCCCCTTGTCAAAGATCAGTTGGCTGTATGTGGATGGGTTAATTCTTTTTTTTCCCCTAAAGTTTTTATTGTAAATTATGTGGGTTTACATGGGAGAACATCAGTTTTACATTAATCCTATCGTATTTCATTTCATTGCAATGATTACAATCCCCTCCATGCATCATCAAATAATCAAAGGGTAGACCCCACAGGCCTGCAATCCGGCCGTCAGCACATAGCCCCTCTTCTTCCTTGAGTCCAGTGTCCCCAGTCGCTCCATCTGTGTATGTCATCATCTCTGCCTCCATTTTTGGCATCACTGCTTCTCTGGGTAGGGTCCCACACTCTGTTCTTCTCATTTGATGGTCCCAGGGACCTCCGTTCCTAGACTGCAAAGTTAATCACCCCCCTCCTTTTGTTACAAAACATCTAACTTTACATTTCCAACCCTCACAGTAAGTCCCGATAGCAATTATTCACTATTGTACTGCACAAGTTTTATCCCCATTACGTTTCATTAGCCCTGTCCCAACAGGTTGGAAATCATTAGTGGAGACTCAACCTACCCCCACCCTGCCTGAAATTAGGCTCCCTCTTGAAAGCTGGTAAGCCAGTCACTTCTTACTTTTGTAGCCCCCACTTTTGGATAGCCAATATCTAAGTTGCCCATCCCTGTCAACCCTGTGTACCAAGGAGGTGGAAGTGATCATCGCTGTAAAGATTTGCTCCCTTTTTTGAGCTACTATATCCATAAGTAGAGGTAAAGTTCATCAAATTGTAGCAGCTTACTCTTTTTCCCATCTCTTCTTTCTTCTTCTAGTCGAGTTCTGATCATTCAGGCATCGAAGCCAGGTCAAGTGGGTTTATCTGCAAGTATGGGTCTTCTTGTGCATCTCCCCTCACTTCATATCAGCTGGATGCTTCGCTCTCCACTCTAGTCTTCTGTGGCCATGTCACTGTCTCTGGGCCCAGGAGTCCCCGGGTCTTGCCATACTGCTGGCCAACCAGGTCTCCACCCAGGTTCACAGAAGTCTATTGAATGTGGTCGGACTTAGTTCCCAATTTCATTGCTGTTTTACCCCCTCTTCCAATGTGGTCATCAGCCAGACCACATTTTGGCTTGTGTAGTCCCCTTGGAAGGTGGTTTGTCCTCAGGGGACCTGACCATTTGCCTTGATGGCTCCTGGGCAAACAGCTTTCTTGTTCTGGTAGTAGTCTATCAGACTGCCATTATTGTTTTTGATTTTTCCTGCCGGTCTTTCTTTCACAAAGTATCATCTGTTCTTCTAGTCGCTCCAGGCTGGTCTGCCTTTCCTTTCAAGTGGCAATTTCCCACCTCAGAAGATTCTGGATGGGGTTCAGGATTCCACCTATGGTCTTATGCAATGCAAAAACTCCAAAGTAAGCCTCTTTCACTGGGCAATTTCCAGCCCCCTTTAAGGTATTCCAATCAGTTATAGGCTGAAGACAGATTTAAAAGCTTTCTAATGTGATGTTTCTGGCTATTTCTTTCTCTCCCCCTCAAATGTCTATTTTACAATGGTAGGCAAGGGAAACCAAGATTCAAAAGACAGCCAAGCATCTTCACATTATTCCCCTATTTTACCCATTCAAACCATGCCTCAATCCCTGAATCCCAGAGCCTTGCTGTTCCAAGGTTGCGGATACATCATCATTTATCTCTGACCCAGTTAGTCCATGCAAACCTGCCTAACTGTTCTCCCATCAGCCTTGTTCTTCCATTCCCCTCCCGCTTGTGTATTGCCACTCCCGGCTCCCCAGCACCCAAGCTATCCTGTGTCTATTCCCGACCCTGTGCTCTATTTTCCCCTCCCTCCCTCCTTCCATCTCATCCCATACATCCCGGTGGTCAGCAAATATAGATATAATCCCCCCACACACACACCTTTTTAGGGTGGGTTCTTTTTCTGAATCTTTGACAATAATGGTCCTATGCAGTATTTCTCTTTTTGTGACTGACTAATTTCACTCAGCATAATGTCCTCAAGGTTCATCCATGTTATGCAGTGTCTTACAGCTTCCTTGTTTTTCTTCAAGGTAGCATAATATTCCAATGTGTGTATGTACCACAGTTTGTTTATCCATTCTTCCACTGATGGGCACTTAGGCTGTCTTCATCTTTTTGCTATTGTAAATAGTGCTGCAATGAACATTGGTGTACATATATCTACTTGTGTTATGGCTCGTATTTCTTGTGGGTAAATATCAAGTAGAGGAATTGCTGGATCTAAGGTATTTCTATTTCCACCCTTCTGAGGAAGCGTCATATTGCTTTCCAGAGTGGTTGGAAGAATTTTGCAATCACAAAAACAATGTAGGAGGGTTCCAGTCTCTCTGCATCCTCACCAGCATTTATTGTCCTGTACTTTTTTGATCTTTGCTGTTATTGTTGGTGTGAGATGATATCTCATTGTTGTTTTGATTTGCATCTCTCTTATGGCTAGTGATCATGAACATTTCGTCATATGTTTGTTGGCAGCCCAGATCTACTTGGTGAAGCGTCTGTTCATGACCTGTGCACATTTTTAAATTGGGTTGTTTGTCTTTTTCTTGTAGCGGTGTTGTAGTTTCCTATATATTTTAGAAATGAGTCCCTTATCTGATATGTCATTGCAAAAGGTTTTTTCCCATTCTGTGGGTTCCCTTTTTATTCTTTTGGTGAAATTTTTTTTTTAATGTTTTATTGTGAATTATGTGATAGTTTACATGGGAGAACGTTAGCTTTACCTTCATCCTATCAGATATCATTTCACTGCCATGGTTACAATCCCCACCATGCATCATTAATCAACCAAAGGGTATACCCTGCAAGCTTGCCCCCAGGTCATGAGCATACAGTCGGTCGACCTCTCAGGGTCTAAAGTCCCCAGCCACTCCATCTCTCCACATCATCATCTCTACCTCCATCTCTGGCATCATTGCTTCTCTGGGTAGGGTCCCACTCTCTGCTCTTCTCCCTTGATGGTTCCAGGGACCTCTACCCCTAGACTGCAAAGTCAATCACTCCCCTCCTTTTGCCTCAAAATGTCTACCTTTACATTTCCAACCCTAACAAATAGTCTTGATAACAATTATTCAATATTGTATCACAAGAGACCTATCTGCATCTCTTCTCATCAGCCCTGCACAGACAGATTGGATACTGCTCAGTGGAGATTCTATCTTCATCCATGCCCTCTGGATCTAGGCCCTCTTGAAAGCTTGTAAGCCAGTCACTTCTTGCCTTTGTAGCCTCCCCACTTTGGGTATCCAATGTCTAAGTTGCCCATCCCTGTCTGCTCTGTGTATGGAGGGGGTGGGAATGATCCTCGCTGTAAAGATTTGTTCCCTCTTTTGAGCTATTGCATCCATAGGTGTAGGTCAAGTTCATCAAATT
>NW_006408685.1:5634997-5639308 GCF_000296735.1 Chrysochloris asiatica
TTTGAGCTATTGCATCCATAGGTGTAGGTCAAGTTCATCAAATTTTATCAGATTACTCTTTTTTTCCTCTTCTTTCTTCTTCTGGTTGATCTCTGATCATCCAGTCATTGAAGCCAGGTCAAATGGGTATTATCTGCAAGTGTGGATGTTCTTATGCATATGACCTCTCTTCATATCAGCTGGATGCTTCAATCTTCACTCTAGTCCTCTGTGGCTATGTCACTGACTCTGGGCCCAAGAGTCCCCAGGTCTTACAACACTGCTGGCCAACCAGGTCTCCAGCCGGGTTCACAGGAGTCTATTGAACATTGTAGGGCGTAGCTCGCAGTTTCATTGCTGTTTTTCCCTCACTTCCCCTTGTTGGTGACGAATGTGGTCACCAATCAGAGCGTGTATTCCCATTGAGTCTTAGTCTTGGAAGAGGGTTTATTCTGAGGGGACCTGACCACTTGCCTTGATGTCTCCTAGGTGAGCAACTTGCTTGTTCTTGTAGTAATCAGTCAGTCTGCTTATATTGTTTGTATATTTCTTGTTGGTCTTTCTTTCAAGAAGTATCTTCTGTTTTTCTAGCCACTCAAGGCTGGTCTGCTTGTCCTTTCAAGTAGAAATTTCCCACCTCAGAAGATTCTGGATGCAGTTCAGGATTCCATGTATGGTCTTATTAAATGCAGAGGCTCCACAGGAAGCCTGATTCACTGGGCATGCTGTAGCCCCATTTTAGGTATTCCAGTCAGTTGGCTAATGTGTCACACTGCAAAGTCATTTGAACTGCAAGGTCTTTGGTTCAAGCTCACCAGCTGCTCCTTGAAAACCCTATACAGGTTCACTGTGGGTCAGGATCGACATGACGGCACATCACAACAACATCCAGTTGTAGGCAGAAGATGGACTTACAAGCTTTCTATGGTGATATTTCTGGATATTCCTTTCTCTCCCCCTCAAGTGTCTATTTTATAATGGTATGCCAGGCAAACCAAGATTCAAAAGACAGTCAAGAATCTTAACATTCCCTCCCTGCCCATTTTCCCATTCCAGCCATCCCTCAATCCCTGTGTCCCACAGCCCTGTTGTTCCAAGGTTGTGCATACATCATTATTTACCTGTGTCCCACTTAGCCCATGCAAACCTGCCTAATTGTTTTCATGTCCGCTTTGTTCTTCCATTTCCTTCCCCCTTCTGGTGTATTGCCCCCCTCCCTAGCACCCAAATTATCCTGCGACTATTCCCTGTCCTGTGCTCCACCTTCCCCTCACCTCACTCCCCCTCCCACATCCCGGTAACCAGCAAAAAATCCCCCTCCCCTTTAATATGGGTTCTTTTTCTTAGTCTTTTACAGAAGTGGTCCTTGTTTTAAACAACGCTTTATTGTGAATTATGTGATAGTTTACATGGAAGGACATCAGCTTTACATTGATCCCGTCGTACATTGTTTCCTTGCCATTGTTACAATCCCCCCTGTCGTCCGCACACCACCACTCTCTCTCTCCAGGTCCAAAGCCTCCAGCTGCTCCATCTCCCCATGTCATAGTATCTGCCTCCATCCCTAGCATCACTGCTTCTCTGGGTAGGGTTCCGTTCTCTGCTCTTCTCCTTTGATGATCCCAGGGACCTCTGCTCCTAGACTGGAAGGTTAATCACTCCCCTCCCTTTGCCCTAAAACATCCACCTTTACATTTCCAGCCCTTACAATCAGTCCTGATAACAATTATTTGCTATTGTATCGCAAAAGACCTATCCACATCTCCTTTCATCAGTCCTGACTAGGTAGAGTAGATACTACTCAGTGGAGATTCTATCTTGCCCCACACCCTCTGAATCTAGGTTCCCTCTTGAAAGTTTGTAAGCCAGTCACTTCTTGCCTCTTTAGCCCCCTCAGCCTGGGTAGCCAATGACAAAGTTGCCCATCCCTGTCCTCTCCGTGTGTGCAGGAGGTGGGAATGATCCTAACTGTGAAGATTTATTCACTCTTTTGAACTATTGCTTCCATAGGTGTGTGTCAAGTTCATCAAATTGTGTCAGATTATCACCCCCCCCCCTTCTTTCTTCTTCTGTTTGAGCTCTGATCATCCAGCCATTGAAGCCAGGTCAAGTGGGTAGTATCTGAAAGTGTGGGTGTACTTATGCATGTGCTTTCTCTTCTTATCAGCTGGATGCTTCACTCTCCACTCTAGTCCTCTGTGGCTATGTCACTGACTCTGGGTCCAAGAGTCCCCTGGATTTGGTACACTGCTGGCCAACCAGGTCTCCATCTGGGTTCACAGCAGTCTACTGAGCGTTGTAGGGCTTAGTTCCTAGTTTCATTGCTGTTTTTCCCTCACTTCCCCTTATCGGTGATGAAAGTTGTCACCAATCAGAGCATGCATTCTCACTGAGCCTTAGTCTTAGAAGGGGGTTTGCCTTGAGGGGGACCCAACCACTTGCCTTGATGTCTCCTGGGTGAGCCACTTGTTTGTTCTTGTAGTAATCAGTTGGCCTGCCTATGTTGTTTTGTGTTTTTCTTGTCAGTCTTTCTTTCAGGATGTATCCTTTGTTCTTCTGGCTACTCCAAGGTGGTCTGCTTGTCCTTTCAAGTGGAAATTTCCCCTCAGAAGATTCTGGATGCTGTTGAGTGTAATGCAGAGGCTCCGCAGAAGCCTCCTTTGCTGGGCACATTGTATCCCCCTTTTAGATATTCCAATCAGTTATTGGCAGAAGACAGACTTATAAGCTTTCTATGGTGGTATTTCTGGCTATTCCTTTCTCTCCCTCTCCAGTGTCTATTTTATAGCAGTATGCCAGGTAAACCAGAGTCAACAGACAGCCAAGCATCTTAACATTATTTCCTGCCTTCTCCCCATTCAAGCCATGTCTCAGTCTCTGTATCCCAAAGCCCTGTTGTTACAAGGTTTTGCATAAATCATGATTTGCCTCTGTCCCACTTCAGTTTCACATTCATCCTATTGTATTTCATTTCATTGCAGTGATTAAAATCCTATCCATGCCTCATCAAATAACCAAAGGATACACCACACAGCCCCCCACCCCCCAGCTGTCAGCAAATAACTCATCTCCCTCCCTGAGTCCCGTGTCCCCAGCCACTCCATCTGTTCATGCCATCATAGTCCCCCACTCCACCATTTTGGGTCTGGGAAGTTTTCTGCCCCTCCCCCCCAAGGTATTCCAGTTAGTTATAGGTTGGATCCGGGCCCACATGTTTTCTGTTGTGATATTTCTGTCTGTCCTCCCACCCCCAGCCCCCAAGTGTCTATTTCACAATGGTAGGCAAAGGAGACCAAGATTCAAAAGACGGTCAAGCATCCTAGCACTATTACCCTCTTATCCCCCTTTGAAGCCATGCCTCAATATCTGTATCCTGAAGCCCTGTTATTCCAGGGTTGTGCATACCTCGTCTTTTAGTTCTGTCTCACCTAGCCCTAACAAACCTGCCCAACTGTTCTCCCCATCTGCCTTGTTCTTCTTTTGCCCTTCCCCCTTTTGTTGTATTGCCAGCATTCCCCCACTCCCCTCACCACGCTCCCAGGTTCTCCTGTGTCTATTCCCTACCCTGTGCTCTTTCTTCCCCTCCCTCCCCAACTCCCATCCCATACATACCGGTAATCAGCCCTTATATTTTTAGATCCCCCCACCATCACCATTTGGGTGGGTTCTTTTTCTTAGTCTTTTACAATAATGGTCCTATGCAGTATTTCTCCTTTTGTGACTGACTAATTTCACTCAGCATAATTTCCTCAAGGTTCATCCATGTTATGCGATGGCTTGCAGCTTCCTTGTTATTCTTCAAGGTAGAGTAGTACCACAGTTTGTTTATCCATTCTTCAATTGATGGACACTTTGGTTGCCTCCATTTTTTTGCTATTGTAAATAGTGCTGCTATGAACATTGGTGTGCATACATCTTCTCGTGTTGTGGCTTGTTTTTCTTGTGGGTAAATACCAAGTAGAGGAATTGCTGGGTCATATAGTATTTCTATTGCCAACCCCTTGAGAAAGTGCCATATTGCTTTCCAGAGTGGTTGGACCATTTTTCATTCCCACCAACAATGTAGTAGGGTCCCAATTTTTCTGCATCCTTGCCAGCATTTGTTGTCCTCTGCTTTTTTTAATCTTTGCTGTTATTGCTGATGTGAGATGATATCTCATTGTTGTTTTGATTTGCATCTCTCTGATGGTTAGTGATTGTGAACATTTCTTCATAAGTTTGTTGGCTGCCCGGATCGCTTCCTTGGTGAAGTGTTTGTTCATGTCCTGTGCCCATTTTTTAATTGGGTTATTTGTCTTTTTCTTGTAGAGGTGTTGTAGTTTCCCATATATT
>NW_006408685.1:5639456-5641273 GCF_000296735.1 Chrysochloris asiatica
TTTGTGTACTTTTCAAAATGTGTGGTAATCTGTATATGCCCTGAATTAGCACCCTCACATTTGTCCCTATTTTTTCATTGATGACCTTCATAATTTTGGGATTCACATTTAGATCTTTAATCCATGGTGAATTCGTTTTTGTACAGGGCATGATGCAAAGGTCTTGTTTCAGTCTTTTACATATCGCTTTCCAGTTCTGCCAGCACCATCTGTTGAAGAGACTATACTTCCCATGCGATATATTTAGGTACTTTGTCAAAAATTAGTTGGCTGTTTCTGGATTCTCAATTCTGTTCTATTGATCAATGTATCTTTCATTGTACCAGTACCAAGCTGTTTTGACCACTGTAGCCGTGTAATACATTTTGAAGTTGGGGAGTGACAAGTTTCTAACCTTATTCTTCTTCTTAAGCAGTGCTTTGCTTATTCTGGGTCTCTTTCCTTTCCATATGAAGTTTGTATTTTTTTTTTTTTCCATTTCTTTGAAGAAAGTCATTGGAATCTGGATTTGAATTGCATCGTATGTGTAAATTGCTTTGGACAGTATTGACATTTTCACAATGCTAAGTCTTCCTATCCAGGAGGATGGTAAATTCTTCCAGTTTTGTAGGCCTCTTTTGTTTTCTTGTAGTATTGTTTTGTAATTTTCTTGGTATAAGTCCTTTGTTTCTCTGGTTACACTTATTTCTAAATATTTCAACCTTTAGGCAGCTGTTGTAAATGGTATTGCTTTCCTAATGTCCTTTTCAGCACTGTTGTTTTGATATGGAGGACTCCAACTGATTTTTCCATGTTGATCTTATATCCTGCCACTTTGCTGAGAAGAATGTATATTGTGCTGTTGTTGGGTTGAATACTCTGTACACATCTATGAGGTTCAGTTGGCTGATTGTGTTGTTTAGTTCTTCTGTGTCTTTGTCTAGTTTCTAATTGTTCTATCCAGTTTTCAAAGCGGTGTATTAAAATCACCCACTATTATTGTAGATTCGTGCATTTCTTTCTTCAAATCTATTAAAGTTTGCTTTATATATTTTGGAGCTCTTTTAATGGGAGCATAGATATTTATTATTGTTATGTCATCTTGTTCAATTGTTCCTTTAATCATGAGATAATGTCCATCTTTATCTATTATGCTGGTTTTTGCCTTAAAGTTTACTTTATCAGAGTTTAGTACTGCCTCTCTTGTTCGTTTTTTATTGCAATTATCTTGATATATATTTCTTCCATCCTTTGACTTTTAATCAGTTTTTGTCTTTGTGTGTAAGATGTGTCTCTTGCAGACAGCATATTGAAGGATCTTGTTTTATTATCCATTCTGCCACTGTCTGTCTCTTAACTGGTGCATTTAATCCATTTACATTCAGTGTAGTTATCGATACGTACAGATTAATTGCTGCCATTTTGGTGTGTGCGTGTGTGAGTGTGTGTGCGTGTGTGTGGTGTTGCTGTTTTTTTTTTTTCTGTGTGTCTTCCTTTGCTGAGTTCATGCTTTTTGTTTTCTTTCTTCTGAGTTTCCTCATAGTTTTAGTGTTTCCATGTTCTTGGATTTTCATTTTATTTGTATGTTGTGAAGTGCTAATTTTCTCTGAGTTTACCTTATAGTCCACTAACTTTTCCCTCCATTTAGTGCAGTCTACTTTATCCTGTAATCTACCTGACCTTCTCACCATCTGGATCTCTGTTCCTACGTGTTTACCTTCTTTTACATTACAATTGTTTTGATCATAGATTGACCTCCCATATTCTCTGAGTTTGTTCTTAAATTTTTTTTCTCTCTCTCACTTAGCCCATTGAGACCTGTCTAATTGTTCTCCCAT
>NW_006408685.1:5644050-5660814 GCF_000296735.1 Chrysochloris asiatica
TTGTATGTGACCCTTCTGTTTTCTCTTGCTGCTTTCAGGAGTGTCTCCTTGTCTTTGAGTTTGGAGAGCTTGACTATGATATGTCTTGTTGATTTTCTTTTGGGGTCCACCCTTCCTGGACTCTGTTGGGCTTCTTGGATGTCTATCTTTTCACCCTTGAGGATGTTAGAGAATTTTTCTTTCAGTAGTTCTTCGACTATTTCCTCTGTGGACTTGTGTGACTCACTTTGTTCTGGAATGCTCTGGAATACCAATAATTCTTAGGTTATTCCTCTTCATGTTGTCCAACATGAATCTTAGACCTTCCTCTGAATTTTACCCTTTTTTCAGTTTGTTCTTCTATCTTAGTGGTATTGAGAGACTTGTCTTCCAGCTTACTGATTCTTCCTTCCATTTCATCTATTCTACTCCTCTGCCCTTTCAGGGTGTTTTATATTTCTGCCATTTTGTTGTTGATTGTTTGGACCTCTCTCTGTATGGTTTGGATTGTTACCAATGCTGTATCTACCTTGTTTGATTGTTCCTGTAGCCCTTTTCTGACTTCTTCCTTATTTTTCTCAACTCCATTGTAAAGTGTTTTGAGACATTTTATAATCATTTTCCTGAATTCTTTTTCAGGTATCTCTGAGGCCTGCCCTCCTTCCAGCATGGAGAGAAGGTCTACTTCTGGTTCATTTGTCTCAGATAATTTATCTTTTTTCTGGACCTGTGCCGATATGGTCATCTGCTTTTGCTTCTTGGACATGTTTAATGTTTATCTGTGGCCCTAGTAATTAATTAAGTATGTTCTTTGGCAATTTTTTATGTTTTCTGATTACATCCGGGAAGGTGTGATCAGGTTGTGGTCTTCCTTTTTACACTCCTTATTGCTTATCTCAGAGTAAATTTTTTTGGGCCTCAGTTGGGCCTGGGCCTCGGCGGCAGGCCGTTTGGATCTCAGGCTGGTGGGTTGAGCGGTTTGGGCCTCTGGGGGTCTTGGCATCAGCGATTGGGCTGCAGGAGGGTTGAGCCTCGGGTGAGTGGTTTGGGCCTTGGGCAGGCTGTTTGGGCCTCTGGGGGCCTGGGTATCAGCAGCTGGGCATCGGGCAGCTTGGGCCTCAGTGGGCGTGTTGGGTGCACTGGGCCTTGGGGGCCCTGTGCCTCAGTGACCCGGCTGAGGGCGAGTTGGGTCTCAGGGGAACTGGGCCTTGGCGACCAGGCTACGTGGTGGATTGGGCCTCAGGGTCCCTGGGTCTCAGCGACCTGGCTACGTGGCCGTCGCGGGTACGCAATTTTGGCCAGTCTGTGGGCGGGTTGTGCCTCAGGGCAGGCCTTGGCCTCAGTGGGAGTGTCTGGGCCTTGGGAGGGCCTTGTCCTCAGTGGGTGGGCCTGTGCCTTGGGCATTCCTGAGTCTCGGCGGCTTGGCTGAGGGCTGGTCTAGGCCGGGGCAGTAGAGGGCTGGGGTTAGTGGCTGTAGGGAGGTATTGTCCTTATCTTATGATGTAAAACATGCCCTCTCAGTCTCTCTGTACTGTGGGTACCCCGAATTTCCTGATATCCACACCGATATCCCTCTCTATTTGTTTGGCTTTGTTAGTTTATGCTTCCTTTTCTCTGGAAATGCAGCCTTCTAAGTGGGGTTGCTCTAGCTCTGCATTCCAAGGTCTGAAGGGGGCAGAGGCACTCGCCGGTGCGGGCGCGGAAGCGGGAGCTGCATGCAGGCAAGCAAAAGCTCAAAATGCCTGTAATTCCTCAGCAATTTGATCTTTTAAAAAAACGAGTTCAGAATATTGAAATATAAGATCTTATGTTCGTTCAAAGGCTGTCTATCTGCTAGACAGAGGTTTTCTATGTGCAATTCCGCCCCTTTTCCCCGGAACCCTACCTGAGCTGCCTGGTCCGGGAAGCGCCGCCAGGTTACCCCTGTTCTTAAAGTTTTCTTCATTATTGAGTCTTCCTTCTGTCAATTTAGTTCTGGGAGGTTCTGCCACGTATGTCAATCTCTGGTTGTTGTCTGTTCTTGTTGGTTCTCAGTCCACAGAACTCCCTTTAGGATGTTTTGTAGCACAAGGTTGGCTTTGCCAAAATCCCTAAGCTTCTCTTTATTCTAGAATGTTTTGATTATACCATCATATTTGATTGATAGCTTTGCTGGATAAAGCATTCTTGGTTTACAGGTTTGTTTTTTTTTTCTTCTTTCTTTCTTCAGGGTTTTATATATGTCCCCCTATTGCCTTCTTGCTTGCATGGTGTTTGCTGAGAGAGTCAAGCTCAATATGACTTGCTTGCCTTTTTATGTAACACTTCTGTTTTCCCTAGCTGCTTTCAGGAGTGTCTCCTTTTCTTTGATTTTGGACAGCTTGATTATGATATGTCTTGGTAATTTTTTGGGGGGTCTATCC
This sequence comes from Chrysochloris asiatica, assembly GCF_000296735.1. Lineage (NCBI taxonomy): Eukaryota > Metazoa > Chordata > Mammalia > Afrosoricida > Chrysochloridae > Chrysochloris > Chrysochloris asiatica. Next base: position 5,646,432 of record NW_006408685.1, read on the forward strand.
TTCCTGGGGTTGATTGAGCTTCTTCAATGTCCATCTTTTCACTTTTCAGGATGTTAGAGAAATTTCGTTCCTGCAGTTCTTCAACTATTTTCTCTGTGGACTTGTGTGTTCTTTTCCTATTCTGGAATGCTGATAATTCTTAAGTTATTCCTCTTCATGTTGTCCAACATGAGTCTTAGACCTTCTTCAGATTTTTTAAATGTTTTTTTTTTTCTGTTTACTCTTCAATCTTAGTGGTATTAAGAGATCTGTATTCCAGCTCACTCTTTCTGCCTTCCACCTCTTCTATTCTACTCTTTTGCCCTTTCAGTGTATTGTGCATCTCTGACATTCTATTATTGATAATTTGGACCTGTTTCTGTATGTTTTGAATTGTTTTCAATGCTGTAACTATCTTATTTGATTGTTCCTGTAGTGCTTTCCTGACTTCTTCCTTATTTTTCTCAGCTCCATTGTAAAGTGCCTTGAAACATCTTATAATAATTTTTCTGAATTTCTTCTTAGGCATCTCCAAAGCCTGTCCTCCTTCCTGATTGTTGTCCAGGCCCACTCCAAGTCATTTGTCTCAGAAACTTTATCCTCTTTCTGGACATGTGCTGATATGGTCATCTGCTTTTGCTTCTTGCACATGTTCAGTGTTTATTTGTGGCCTCAATACTCAATTGAGTATGTGCCTTGGTATTCTCTGTGCCTTCTGATTCCCTCCTGGTAGATGTGATCAGGATGTGGGCTTACCTTTTCACTCCTCCTACCACTTAAATCAAAGTAACTTTCACAGGTATTGTCTGCCTCCCTGCTATACGGTAGGTGGTATTGGTCCTTGCCTGGATTTTGGTGTTTCATAGAGTATGATTGTAGCTTGACTACATGGCAACAGTTGCCGTCTCCTCTTGGGCAATATAGGGAGATAAAGAGTCCCCCAAAGGTAGAAGAGGGAGCATAAAACAGCAAAACAGCAACATCAAAAAGAAAAAGAAACCCCCACCCAAACAACAACAAACTAGACTGAATACTGTAGTCTATAATTGCAGAAAGGGAGAGGAAGGAGAGAAGAAGGAAAAAATCTGTAGCCTAATATGAGCATGACTGCAATGTCCTCCTTCAGCTTCTTGCCTTCAAAGCTGCCTGAGAGATTTCAAGATGTCACTGTTGGTTGTTGTTATGCTGTACCTCAGGATTTAATTTAATTTTCAGCCTGTTTTGTTTTTAAATTCTCTTTCCATCTCCACACCCCTTGTTCTGGCTTTTCTGTATTTAAAAAAAACAACAACAGTTCAGGGCCGGCTCTTGGGCTGAGTGTATCTGTGTGCATGTGTGGCAGAAGAACCCACCAGTGGTGCTGGTGGGGGGTGTCCACTCAGTCAGGTACCTCCTCCAGTCACCAGAATTGATGTACTGTCAGTGTGGAGCCAATGAACATATACCAAAAAAAGAAAATCAGAACAAAGCAAAACCATCAAAGTGTATTGTCCACCTTTGCTCTGAGGTTCCCGCAGCATTTTTCCGTGATGTGTCTGTTCCCCCACTTGGTCTTGCCATTTGGTCTCACCCAAGTTGTCATCTCTGGGCCTCTGAGGCCAGCAGATTCAAAAGTATGCGATTTCTTACTTTTGCTACAAGTTTCACTAGCTATAAGCATTCAAACTTTTAAAATATTTCTACCTATGTGGTTCCGCATTTTGGAGCTGTGCTGTGAATCTGTTTTGCCTAGTATTCTGTGGTATTGCTGATGGCAAGCTTCACTGCACCTCCACCCTAGCCACCATCAAGCTTCCTCCTTGGTGAAGTCTTTTGATGCACATAACTTTTTAATTTTTAGTATGTCCCTATCATCTAGTTTGTCTACTTTTGTTTGTGTAGTTTGGAAAATGTATGCACTGAATTAGAGCTCTCACATTTGTCCCTATTTTTTCATTGATGACCTTGATAATTTTGGGATTCACATTTAGGTCTTTAATCCATGCTGAGTTGGTTTTGTGTATAGGGTGTGAGGTAAAGGTCCTGTTTCAATCTTTTGCATATCGCTCTACAGTTCTGCCAGCACCACCTGTTAAAGAGACTATCTCATCCCCAGGCAATATACCTAGGCATTTTGTTGCAAATCAATTGGCTGTATGTGGATGGGTTAATTTTTGATTCTCGATTCTATTCCATTGATCAATGTATCAGTTTATTGTACCAGTACCATGCTGTTTTGACCACTGTAGCCATACAGTAAATTTTGAAATCAGGGAGTGAGAGGCTTCCAACTTCATTTTTCTTCTTAAGCAGTACTTTGCTTATCCAGGGTCTCTTTCCTTTCCATATAAAGTTTATAATTGTTTTTTTCAACTCTCTAAAGAACGTCATTAGAATCTGGATTGGGTTTGCATTATATGTGAAGATTGCTTTCAGTAGTATTGACATTTTCACAATGTTAAGTCTTCCTATCCAGGAGCATGGTACATTCTACAATTTTTGTAAGTTTCTTTTGGTTTCTTGTAGTAGTGTTTTGTAGTTTTCTTTGTAGAGGTCGTTTGTTTCTCTGGTTACATTTATTCCTGCATATTTCATCCTTTGGGTGGCTATTGTAAATAGTATTGCTTTCCTAATTTCCTTCTCAGTGCTGTCATTATTAGTATAGAGGATTCCAGTCGATTGTTTTATGTTGATCGTATACTCTGCCACTTTGTTGAATCTTCCAATGAATTTCTGGTAGGTTTTGTTTTTTTCTGAATCTTTAGGGTTTTTTATGTATAGCATCACATCATCTGCAAATAGAGTTTTACATCCTCTTTGCCAATTTGTATGCCTATAATAACCCTATATTTCCTTATAGCTCTGGCTAAGACTTCCAAAACAATATAGAATAACAGCAGTGATAAAGGGCATCCTTGTCTGGTTCCTGTTCGCAAAAGGAAGACTTTCAGTTTCTCTCTATTGAGAACGATGATGGCTGTTGGCTTTTTATTATGTTGAGAAATTTTCCTTCAATTCTTACATTGTTGAATGTGGGGCTTTGTCAAATGTCTTTTCTGCATCAATTGATATGATCATGTGTTTTTTTTTTTTACCTTTTAAAAGTTTATATGGTGGATTACATTGATTGTTTTTCTAATATTGAACCATCCTTGCATCCCTGATATGAATCCCACTTGGTCATAATGTATTATTTTTTTGATGTGGTGTTGAATATTTTGGCTAGAATTTTTGTGAGAAGTTTTGCATCTATGTTCATGAGAAATATTGATGTAAATTTCTTTCTTAGTGATGTTTTTCCTCTGGTTTTGGAATGAGAGTTATGCTTGCTTCATAGAATGTATTAGGGAGTTTTCCAGCCTTTTCTGTATTCTGGAATAATTTGTGTAGAATGGGTGGCAGCTTTTCCCTGAATGTTTGGTAAAACTCACCAATGAAGCCATCTGAACCTATACTTTTATTGGTTGGGATATCTTTGATGACCTGGTCAATTTCTTCTTTTGTTACAGGTATGGTCAAGTTTTCTACTTCACTTTGTGTAAGTTTAGGAAAGTCGTGCTTTTCTAAGAAATATATCTATCTCCTCTAGATTTTCAAATTTGTTAGAGTAAACTCTTCATAATATTCTGTTATTATCTTTTTTGTTTGTGTTCCTTTTGTTGTGACATCATCCCAGTTGTTTCTTATTCTTGTTATTTGTGTCTTTTCCCTCTTTTCTTTTGTTAAGTTTACCAATGATTTGTCAACTTTTTTAATCCTTTTGAAGAACTAGCTTCTTGCTTGTTGATTTTTTAAAATAGTTTTTTCTGTTTTCTATCATGTTTTTCTCTAATCTGTAGTATTTCTTTTCTTCTGGTGAGTGTAGTTTTACTATGATGGTCACTTTCTAATTGTTGGAGATGTGCTAATATGTTGACTTTTGTTCTTTCTTCTTTTTTGGATGTGTGCATTTATTGCAATACAGTGTCCTCTCAGCACTGCTTTTTCCATGTCCCAAAGATTTTGGTATGCTGTGTTTTCATTCTAGGAACTTTGTGAATTCACCTTTTATTTGTTCTGCTACCGAGTAGCTTTTAGGCAGGGTGTAATTCAATTTTCATGTATTTGAATTTATTTCCTTTGTCTTCCTATTGCTGATTTCTAATTTTATAGCACTGTGGTCTGAGAAGATGCTTTGTAGGATTTTGATGCTTTTAAATTTATAGAGGCTTGTTTTGTGGCTTATCACATGGGTATTCTGGAGAATGTTCCATGTGCACTGGGAAAGAATATGCATTGTGCTTTTATTGGGTTGAATGCTCTGTACACATCTAAGAGGTCCAGTTGGCTGATTTTGTTATTTAGTTCCTCTGTATCTTTGTTGAGTTTCTTTCTGGTTGTTCTATTTTTTTTTTTTTTTTGAAAGTGCTGTATAAAAATCTCTCGATATTATTGTAGATTTGTCTCTTTCTTCAAATCTATTAGAGTTTGCTTTATACATTTTGGAGTTATTTCATTGGGAGTATAGATATTTATTATGGTTATGTTATCTTGTTCATGAGATAATACCATGAGATAATATCCATCTTTATCTATTATGTTGCCTTTTGTCTTGAAGGTTATTTTACCATAGATTAATATAGCCACTTCTACTCATTTTTTAAAAAAATAACCTCATATGGATGTGAAAGCTGGACAGTGAATAAGGAAGATCATAGAAGAATTGATGCCTTTGAGTTGTGGTGTTGGAGGAGAATACTAAAAGCGCCATGGACTGCCAAAAGAACCAATAGATCTATTTTGCAGGAAGTGCAGCCAGAGTGCTCCTTGGAGGCCAGGATGGCTAAGCTTCGCCTCTCATACTTTGAACATATTGTCAGGAGGGAACAGTCGCTGGAGAAGGATGTCATGCTGGGTAAGGTGGAGGGTCAGAGAAAAAGAGGAAGACCCCAATGAGATGGATCAGCCAGTTGGCATCATTGATGGACTCAAGTGTGGCAGCGGTAGTGAGGTTGGCCCAGGATTGGACATTGCTTCATTCTGCTGTGCATGGGGTCGCTATGAGTCGGTTCCGACTTGATGGCACCTGACAACGACAACAACAACAACAACAACAACAAAAATCTGTAGCAAATCTGAGTATGACTTTAGCACACCTCTCTTGACTTCTTGTCTTCAAGGCTGGCTGAGAAATTTCAAGATGTTATTGTTGCTCCTTATGATGTAACTCAGGATTTATTTTTCAGTCTGTTTCCTTTTCAGTCTGTCTCTCTACTACTTCACAACCCCATTCAGGTGTTCCTCCAAGTGAGAAATAGCTCAGGGTCAGTTTGAGCTGTTCTGGGAGACCAGTCCATTTAAAGCAGTTCCTGTTGTCTCTTCCCCCTTTTTAGATTCAGCACACAGTGGGCTTTACCAAGCACATCCATGCGCATGTGTTGTAGAACCCTTCCTGGGTGGGTGAATGTCCACTCACTTAGACACCCTCTCTAGCCACCAGAGTTGACAGACAACGCGAGACAAATGAACAGAACAGAAAAAAACATCTCCAAGGATCAGTCAGACCACTATGAAGGGAGCAGTATTCTGATCCTGCCCTCTCTCTGTCATGCCCAAGATGGCTCCAGCATCTGTCATCAACTGCAGTTCAGAAAATACCACCTTTTTTGCTTCTGCTACAAATTCTACTATCAGTAAGCCTTCCATCTTTCTATATATTTGTTTATATGTTGTTCAGAGTTCTAGGACCATCCCCTGAACCTGCTTCACTTGGTATTCTATGGTATTGATGGTGGATGTCTGCATCATGGTTCTCCCTAATCCGCCATTATGCTCCACTTGAATCTTTTGCTTTTGAGATATTAATTCAAATTAAGTCACAGAAATAAATAAATAAAAATAAAAACAGATGGTTAAAATACAAGCTAAGCCACATGAAGATTGCCGAGGCACAGAAAGACGCTCATAAGAGACAAGGAACTTTGCTCCAGAGTTAACACAATGACACAGAAAAAAAGCATTCCCCTAAAGTTGACACCCTGAATTCCTACTCCTAGCCTCCTAAGTCTCAAAAGATAAATTTATATTTCTGAAAGCCACTCACTTGTGGTAGTTCTGCTATATAGCATCACTAGATATCTAACATGCCAATATTTTACTTATATAACTAAGTAGATACAAGATGAACACTAGATAACTAACAAACATTTTACTTATGTAAACATGATTGTCAGCGTCCTGGTGTGGCACTACAGGATAAGCAATGGACTGATAACCTAAAGGTCAGTAATTCAAGCCCAACTTTCCTTCCTTGTAAACCTTATACAGACAGGGTCATTGAGTTGGAACAAAGTCCATGGCATTTAACAACAACAACAACAATAAATCAGAAACAAACCTGACTGCCAGTGTAGCTTACCTTGGATTGTTGAGACTTTCTGGAGAAAAGTATTCAAATACATCAGGTATTTTTCTATTTGGAGGAGACAGAGCTTGAAGGGCATATATACGTTCACTTGATAGACCAGTTATAGTTATTGGCTGCAAAATAAAAGAAATCATACATAAAGTTGTAATTTCACAGTTGCATTTAATGTCCAATCACAGCACACTTAAGTGTTTTGACTGAGGGAGATGGGTGCCATATCATTAACTGCATTTGATGCATAGGGATAGTCATAGTGAGAATCTCTTCCAAAGCACAATTCAAAATTAATGTTTAAAAATTGGGGTAGATATGTTAATCATATTACGGGGTATCTTCACAACCTCTACATCTCCTGGCCCCTAGTGTAACTCCCTGGTCTTGGTTAACTTCTGTTTAACTCAAATCAGGGCCATTAAATTCTCTTTCATGAGCGTTCCAATTCAGAAAAGTGATTGTCTGCTGGGTTTTTTGTTTGTTTGTTTATTGAATGAAGAAAGATAATTTCAGGCAGTTTGAAAAAGCTATTTCTGTAATATATCCAGAGAATTATAAAAGTCAAATGTGCTGAGAGTGTGAAGAATAAAACAACCATATGTGCAGTATAAAGAAACAAAAGATCATACACCTCTGAAAAACAAAGATCAATATATTTTCTACATGGGTTCCTGATGGCTTTTCAGTTGATGATTCCAGTCCCTTGTTGTTGTTAAGTGCCTTTGAGTTGGTTCTGACTAATAGAGACCCTGTGAAGGGTTTCTGAGGAACAGCTGGTAGTTTTGAATGGCCACCTTGTGGTTCAAATTGACCTTGCTGTCCAATGCATTATCCTGAAGTGTCATACCTGTTGCTGTTGGTAAGTGTCATTGAGTCAGTTCTGACCTATAATAACCCTGTATAGGCTGTCCAAGGAGTGGCTAGTGAATTTGATCCACAGACCTTGTAGTTTAAACTGACCTTGCAGTTAAGTGCTTATCCTATAGCTCCAAATCAGGACTCCATAATGAGAGAAAACAGAAATGCTCCAGTTGAGGATCAAATTCACAACATCGGCATTATTCCACTCTCACTGTCATATAAGTACTGAGCCCTTACCAATTGTAGCACTGGAGCTCCTGAAGCACCCCACCTACTAAGTATTAAATCTATCTCCTGCTGTTGAGTTCCTAAAGTAATCATGAATCTTTGAAGTAAGTTCCCAACTCCCATATTTTTCTGTTTTTTTTTTTTTTTCTCTCTCAAGTTCATATGAGTCAGGACTGACTTGATGGCACTTAACAACAACAACAATATGGGTGGACTTCTGTTTCTTACAGCCAAAAGGACCGTCATCAAACAGTAGAATTTCTGTCAATAAACTATACCGTTAAACACACAGTGGAGCAGATAACGTATGCCCTTTTAGGCACAGGAAGACCCCAATCATAGGAGAAGAGACAGTGAAGAAATTATCAAAATGAATTTTATGGATGTGAAAAAAAGTCTTCCATCTACAATGACATATTGTAGTATGTCATTTAAGTGTGATATATGAAAAAATGCTGTTGGGTTTTAGTATACTCTAGAACAGTTTATTTTTAAAGTCTTAGGATATCCACTTTCATCAGATGTTCAAATGAAATAACGTTTAGGAGAAAGCACTCACTTTGAAAACTGGTAAATAATTATATAATGCCAATGTATAATGAGATAATAAAGAGAATGGTGATCTTAATTATATGTCAAACAAATGAGAAAAATTGCAACTTCCACATGTTAGAGGATATGGATAGAAAATAATTTTCATGTATTTCTAAACATTGATATACAAATACAAACACTCAGAACTTCCTTAGTTCCTATTATCAAACCTAGTAATGACAAATCTATCATTATTGCTCTGTCACTAGTTTCCATTATTTTAAAAATCAAGACAAAAATAAAGGGCTAAGGAAAATAGGAAAATACAAGAAAAAATGTATTCAATTAGATATAATATATTCTTAATTAGATAATATCTGTCTTTGAAAACTGGTAACCAATATACTGCCATGTGTTTGATTTCTCAGATTATCCTACCTCTTATAGAACTGTATACATAATGCTTCTGCCCTTTCTAATAAAAATCACTTATAGCAGCTATGCATTCCACTACATTGACCAAAAATCTAGAAGAAAATACAGCAAGAATGGAATTCACATTGGTTATTTTTTATTAGCATTCTTTATGATGCTTTGGCTATGAGTTTTATGTCTGCCAGTTGGAGCAAAAAAACAAATATCTTTCACAGTAGGAAAATTTTTGAAGAAGGCATAAAGTTACATAAAGTTTAAGTGTTTATTCCTAGTAACACCATATTCCAGAAGTAGTGATTCTTAAATAAATACATAAATAAATAAATAATGTTAAAGATTAAATTTAGGTAACACCTAAGGAAGATATTTATGTATTCACTTATTTACAGCTGTGTTTGTAAAAACTAATATCTCAGACTATTGCATATTCTCTAAGAATGTGCATTAAAATATTTAGTTGAAAGAATTTTTTCAGAAACCAAATTTGAACTGAATTTCAAAGAAATACATCTCCAACTAATGAATGCTCAAAATTTCTCCAAATAACCTAAAATATTAATTGTTGTGAAAGAAATGGTCAGAATTGGACACATGGCATCAAGTGAAATCCCAGGTTAATGGGGAATATGAAGATAATGAAAGTCTTCCACTAATGCTTGGCATTATACTTATAGAAAGCTTTTTAACATAACATTTATTTTAGCATAAAGTGTCACTATGTCACTAATCTTCAGTGCAATTCCATGAAATGAAAACATTGCCATGCAATTTGCAGCTTTTAAGGATTTCACGCTCTAAATTGAAAATTGCTGGAGAATGGAAGAAGGAAAGTATGAAAAACAACTCCTTTCCTTTCTAAAGGAATTAGACACAGTCTTCATAGAACCTGACTCTTCAGTGGTCCTCCTTTTTGTAAACTATTATGTCATTGTCCATTACAAATTTTCAGAGATTTAATTTGCAACAGTATTATTAAAAAGAGTGTCCATTTGAGACTGAATATCAAAGAAATGAGCTAGAATTTTCAGGTATTTTGAACAAGCACTCAACTTTCATACAGCCCAGGTTGAGGATATGTGAGACAGATGTGGGGTTGGAAAACTATGCCCCATGGTCAGAAACCACACCACCACCACTTGTCTGTCAGATGGTTATAATCTGATGGCTTGTATGTTGCTGTGATGCTGAAAGCGATGCCACGAGTATTTTACATATCAACAGGGTCACTTACATTGGACAGGTTTCAGCAGAGCTTCAAGATTAAGACAGACTAGGAAGAAGGGGAAGCCAACTATTTCTGAATGATTGTTGGTATTTTTGTTAAATGCCATTGAGCCAATTCTGACTCATAACAACCTTGTATAAAGTTTCAATGGAGTGGCTGGTAGGTTTGAACTACCAAACTTGTGGTTAGCAAGCTAGCATTGATCCTACAGCATCACACCAGGACTCCTCTGTATGATTAGCCATGGAAAATCTTATGAATAGCAGCAGAACATTGTAAAATATAGTGCCTGAAAATATTATGGATAGTATATGAATATTGTCAGCTATAGTGCTGGAAGATGAGACCCCTCGTTGAAGGCACTAAAAACAAGACAGAGGAAGAGCTGCACCCTCAAAGTAGAGTTGACCATGATGATGCAAATACAATAAAACTTTTTGGACCTTCATTTGTTGATGGGGAACTACTCAAAATGTGGAGAAACAGCTTCAAATATCCATTAGTAATCAGAACATGGAATGTACAAAGTATGAACCTAAGAAAATGAGAAGTTATTAAAAATGAAATGGGATGCATAAAGATCAGTATCCTATGCATTAGTGAGCTGAAATGGAATGGTATTGCCATTTTGAATTGGTATTGACAAACATGGTTTACTATGCCAGGAATGAAAAACTGAGGAGGAATGGCATAGCATTCGTCATTAAAAAGGGATTTTCAGGATTTATCTTGAAGTACAACACTGTCTGTGATAGGATAATATCCATTTGCCTACAAGAAAGGCCAGTTAGACTTCCGGTTTCCCACTGAGGCCAGATGATGCAGGTAGGGGAGGCTCTGGGGAGAAAGGAGGGGGATCTCACAAAGGAAACCTTCTTGTAGTGGACCCACAGCCTTCGAACTGTCATAGAACCTAGTGCTTCAATCTCCTGGGCTCGATTTTTTTAAAAATCACACTACTGAGGAATTACTGGTATTTTAGACTTTCGCCCATGATTGCGCACAGCTCCTGCTCCAGCGACTGCCCACACCCCCTGTAGAGTTTGGAGGGCGGGGCTGGAGCCAGCCCATTCAGAAAACGGAGCTTCCAGTAAGGGTGAATTATAAACAGGCAAATCTGCAAGAGCCGACATAACTCCCCCAGCCAAGGAATGTCCCTGCCCTAGCGTGGAATCTCAGCATGGATAGTGGGCAAGAAAGTCAGTTTGCCCAGGACTCAGAGAGAGGGAGAGATACGGTGACTTCCTGACGTCATCAGACATGGACGCCACACTGCCTGCCAGACCATGCGCACACCCGCCACCCGCCCACCACAGCCACAACTTAGACAAGACCTAACCACACCTACTACACATTACAGACAATAAGGGATGCCTATTTCTTTATCATATTAATAATAATTATAATAAAATAAGAATAATCTTGCACAACAAGAAACAATTAACATTATCGAAACATGTCCAAAAGCAGAAGAGAGCAGCAGATGCAAATAAGCTGGAGACAGACAAAGGCTTTATACAGGAGGAAGAGTGGGTTCTGAATATGCCTGAGAGGGAGTTCAGAAGAATGATATGGAAACAAATTCAAATACTCCGAAAAGGTGTCGAGGAAAATAAGGATGATGTAAGGAAAGTACTGCAGGAATAATCTAATAGGATTGACACAGAATTGGAAACAATTCAAAACCTGCAAAAAGATGTCCAGGTGATCAAAAATAAGATATCAGAAATAGACAATAGCCTGAAAGGGGAAAGGAGGAGACTAGACAAGATGGAAGCCAGAACTAGTGAACTGGAAAACAAATCTCTCAATACTGCCAAGGTAGAAGTGTGAGCAGCTAAAAGGATTAAAAAATCTGAAGGGAATCTAAGATTCATGCTGGACAACATGAAGAGGAATAATGTAAGAACTATTGGCATTCTGGAACAAGAAGAATCAGAGAAGTCCACAAAGGAGATAGTTGAAGAGCTTCTGGAAGAAAATTTCCCTAACATCTTGAAAGATGAGAAGATAAACATTCAAGAAGCCCAATGTACCCCAGGAAGGATAGACCCCAAAAGAAAGTCTCCAAGATATATAATAATCAAGCTCTCCAAAATCAAAGAAAAGGAAAGAATACTAAAAGCAGTCAGGGAGAAGAGAAATATAACTTATAATGGCAAGCAAATTAGATTAAGCACTGGCTATTCAGAACAAACCATGCAGGCGAGAAGGCAATGGGGAGACATATACAAAACCCTGCAAGAAAAAAACTGTCAACCAAGAATCATCTATCCAGCCAACTATCAACCAAATACAATGGCGTGATGAAAACATTCCAGGATAAACAGAATCTGAGGGATTTTATCAAAACCAACCCAGCACTTCAAAACATCCTAAAGGGAATTCTGGGGATGCAGAAACAATAAGAACAGATGACAAACAGAGATTGGCAATACCACCTGAATCAAAGCCAACAGAAAGCAGAGTCCAGCACAGAACAAGACCACAACAACAAATTCAAGGGAGCCCAGAGATCAACTGAAGGACATAAACATATCAATGTCAAAGAAGGGACAAACATAGCAACAGAAGCCCAGGTGGTAGAAATGCCAGGTAAATTACAGGTTACAATGGAGTAACCTAATTGCAGAGAAAAGCTAGTAGACTACAAGATAACCCCAAAGAAAGTTAACACTCCACAACATATCAGGAGAATGAATTCCCAAACAGAAGTAGCGAACAAAGAAACTAGAAAGAAACCGACCAGAATCAACTCAAAAAACATAAGTTCAATACAAGAAGGAAATCAGAACCAAAGAACGAACAACACTGCCAAAAAAGTAACATAATGACAGTAATCAACTCATACTTATTGATAATTACATTGAATGTCAATGGATAGAATGCACCAGGGAAGAGAAAAAGAGTGGCAGAATGGATAAGAAAACAAGATCCATAAATATGTCGCCTGCAAGAGACACACCTTACACACAAAGACAAAAACAGACTAAGAGTCAAGGGATGGAAAAAAATTTACCAAGCCAACACCAGCAATAAACAAGCAGGAGTTGTGATACTAATCTCTGACAAAGTAGACTTTAAGATAAAAACCAGCATAAGAGACAAAGAAGGACACTATCTCATGATCAAAGGGTAAATTGAGCAAGACGACATAACCATAATAAATATACACGCTCCCAACGAAAGAACACCAAGATGCATGAAACAAACCTTAATGGAATTGAAGAAAATAATAGATAAATCCACAAGTATAATAGGAGATTTCAACACACCACTCTCGAGAAGGGATAGAACAACTAGAAAGAAACTTGACAATTCCACAGAGGAACTTAACAACATAATCAACCAACTTGACTTCATAGATGCATACAGAGCATTCTATCCAACAACGGCACAATACACATTCTTCTCCAGTGCGCATGGAACATTTTCCAGAATTGACTATGTGTTAGGCCCAAAAGCAAGCCTAAATAAATTCACAAGCCTCAAAATTCTACAGAGCATCTTCTTAGACTACAATGCTATAAAACTAGAAATCAACAATAAGAAGGACAAAACAAAAAAGTCGAATGCATGGAAACTGAATAACACCCTGCTGAAAAGCGACTGGGTAAAAGAAGAAATTAAACATGAATTCACAAAGTTCCTAGAAACAAACGAGAATGAAAACACAACATACCAAAATCTTTGGGACACGGCAAAAGCAGTCCTGAGAGGTCAATTTGTTGCAATAAATGCACACATTCAAAAAGAGGAAAGAGCCAAAATCAACACATTAACACATCACCTTCAACAACAAGAAGCAGACCAGCATAGGGAACCTACAGTCACCAAAAGAAGGGAAATAATAAAGATAAGAGCAGAAATAAATGAGATGGAAAACCGAATAACTATAGAAAGAATCAACAGGACTAGAAGCTGGTTCTTTGAAAGGATTAATAAAATTGACAAACCATTGGCAAAACTAACTAAAGAAAAGAGGGAGAGGACACAAATTAATTGCGATAAATGCACACATCTGAAAAGAGGAAAGAGCCAAAATCAACACATTGACACAGCACCTTCAACAACTAGAAGCAGAGCAGAAGAGGGAACCTAGTCACCAAAAGAAGGGAAATAATAAAGATAAGAGCATAAATGAATGAGATGGGAAACCGAAAAACTATAGAAAGAATCAACAGGACAAGAAGCTGGTTCTTTGAAAGGATTAATAAAATTGACAAAGCGTTGTCAAAACTAACTAAAGAAAAGAGGGAGAGAACACAAATCAATTGCATTAGAAACCACATAGGTGAAGTCACAACAGAACCAAACGAAATAAAAAAGATAAAAACAATACTACAAAGAACTGTACTTCAACAAAATAAAAAATTTGGATGAGATGGATACATTTCTAGAAAAACATGACCTACCTAAACTTACTCAGACTGAATTAGAAAATTTGAACAAACCTGTAACGAAAGAAGAAATTGACCACGTCATCAAGAAACTCCTGACAACAAAAGCCCAGGCTCAGATGGCTTCACCGGTGAGTTCTACCAAACATTCAGAGAAGAACTGTCACCAATTCTATTCAAATCATTCCAGAACATTGAAGAGGATGGGAAACTCTCTAATAATTTTTATGAAGCAAGCATAATCCTCATACCAAAACCAGGGAAGGACATCACTAAGAAAGAAAATTATAGACCAATATCCCTCATGAACATAGATGCAAAAATTCTCAACAAAATCCTAGC